>NW_027492023.1:0-419455 GCF_021521415.1 Bidens hawaiensis | reverse complement strand
ACAGGGCAGAAAAATTTGAGAAGGCGTTTAACTCGTTTGATTTGGCACACCCAAATTATAGAAATGATTTGGGTGATGGTGTTCCCAAAATTACTGATTGGATTCATGCGAGAAAGTTGATAAAGTTATTAAAATCGTTTAAGGATAAAACCATTTACGCTTCAACTACAAAACATTGTGACTGTTAACATGTTTTATTCTAAAATGATGGATATCTACAATCATATAATAGAAATGAAAGATGTAGATCTGCATTCTAAACTTATGGCTGAAGCAATGGAGGAGAAGTTTGAAAAAATATTGGGGGGACATATAACAAAGGTTTTCAATTACATCCTCTACTTTGCTTCTATACTAGATCCTCGGGCGAGATTAGGTGTTTTGTCATTTGGATTTGAGTGTGTATTTAAGGCTGAACAAAAAGAACGAGGCAAAAGAGAAACTTGACGAAAGGGTTGGGAAAGCTGTTAAATTTATAACAGACGAACTCGAGATAGTTTTTTAAGCATTATGAGCGAAATAGTGAAAACTGTTAAATTTATTTCGCGTTATTAATTAATTAATATCGGAGTAAAGAACGGATCATGGACTTAGATTAATTAAGGTGGGTTAAATGGGAATGGGGCCTTAGGTCCATGGGCTTTAAGGGATATAAATATCCCCTAAACCAACCTAAAACCCTAAACCCTCATTCATTTCCATCTTATTCTCTACACACTCAAAACACACACACACCCTACACCACCATAAACCTTACGGGCCGAGAGGGGAAGAGGGAAAACGAAATCGAGCGCGAACATCCGTTTTGTGGTAGATCTTTGCTATACGAGCCATACACGAAGATCTAGAGTCCATAAGCAAGCTAACCGAGACCGAAAGGTAAGCCCGTTTTACTTTAAAGTTTACGTTTTTAGTAACGTTTAACCTTGAAACTTAGAGACGGGTATAGATCGGATACAAATGAAACGTAAAGTTGTGAACTTGATGCTAAAACGAACTCGTTAGGCCTGCAAACATGTGCGGCTCGTGTAAAATGAACCCTAGATCTAGTAGTAAAACGTTTAAGCCCTTAAAGATTCATGCTTTATGCTGTTACGTGTTAAGTTTTATCCGAAAATGAACATAAGAATGTTTACGGGTTTGGTTAAACTCGCATTCAAGGCTTTCGTGATGAAACGATGATGATTATGGGGTTTGGGGGACGAACAGTAGGCCGCAGCTGGATAACTTCGCCTAAGGCCAAGTTCGTTGTCAAGGTTAACTTCGCCTAAGGCCAAGTTCGCCAAGCCTAACTTCGCCTGGCTTAAAGTTCGCCATCAGCTAAGTTCGCCCTATATGTTCGCTTCCTAGTTAACTTCGCTGGATACATAAGTTCGCTGGTTATATAAGTACACTGCTATATAATTTCGCCCAAAGCTAAGTTCGCTTAAGGTTTAACTTCGCCAAGTTAACTTCGCCTAAAGTTAAGTTCGCTTAGAAAATAAATTAAAAACCAAATGGAAAATGTGTTAAGACAGTTAATGTAAATAAAATTTTTCCAAGCTGAGCCTGGCAGCTCGATCCCAGCCAGGGGCTCTGCCCCTTGTACCCCTGCTAGGGGCTGCCGCCCCTAGAACCCCGCTGCCAGGGGCGCGCTGCCCCCGCGGACCCCCGTTCGTTGTGGGTTATAATTGAACTAGAAACACAATATAGATAGCGATAGATGATTGATACGTGTATTGTTATACAGTTAGCCCGTGCACAGCTCAAGAAGGGGAATAACAATTAACGGTGAACGTAACCGTGTTCAGGTGAGTTTCTAGCCCCATTTATGTGTTATGTTTTCGGGGCTGTGTGCATACTTAATATGTTTGTTAATAGGCTTATCCTAAGAGATAAGTGTATGCCTTATGTGAATAATGTGAAATGTCTGAATGATTGCTTGATGGTACGTGAACGATCTTCGGATATTGCACGTACTGTCAGGTTGTAACGTTATGTATAAGGTAAGTATGATATGTATGCTTATGTGTGATGAACATGATAAAGTTAATAAAAGAATGAAAGGATGGTTGTATGGGTTACGAAAAGGGGTACCGAGCCCTAATAATACTCGAGGTATGATGTATGGTTGTATGGTAACGAAGAGGGAATCGAACCCTACTAATGTTCGAGAACTAGGGAACCGAACCCTACTAATATTCGAGGGAAAGAGGGTACCGAGCCCTAATAATACTCGAGGAAGGAGGGGTACCGAGCCCTAATAATACTCGAGGAATGTAGGGCGTAATGCTCTTTTATAACGTAAGATATGAAAGCAAGTTAGTACAAAAGAAAGTATGAAAGTATGAATGAAAGAATATAAGTTTGTGTGTATTGTATAATGTATGATTAACTAGAACTCACTCAGCGTAGCTGACTTTTAGTATGCACGCAGGTGAGTAGGATGAGGTAGCTCGCTTGAGGGGACACGTGGCGTTGAATAAGAGACTGGCATCGGAAGGCTCAGGGCGTGTTATGTTTTAATTACTTAGTTTTCGAAAGACAAGTTGGTTGTTAAAGACAAGTTTTGAATTGCTATGAAATGTTTTATTAAATATGTGTGTTAATGTTAGCTTAATTGCTAAATAAAGGAAATGTGCACGATAGGGATAGGGTTAATTGATTGTTTTGATTGACTAACTGTTTAAGTAGAACCAGCACAAATAGACTCATAATGGGAAGTGTATAGGACACGGAAAGTAACGTGATCAGCTAATCACAGTTGGCCACTGTTATTACCTGTTAGCCTTACTATCCTTGTACTAAATAGTTCCTTGAGTGATGATGTTTGTGTTTTCCCTTTTAGAATACGATGGCTGGAACAGGAGGAAATGTGGAAGCGGGAGGTCAAAGACGCGGCAGGCCTCGTCGTGCCCAACGACCTTCGGTAGAAACAGCTTCCAACACCGAAGCTGAAGGAAGCGCAGCTGGAAGAAACCCGGAGAACAACGAAGGAGTCCAACTGGATCCCGTGATTCAAGTAGTTATTGTTCAAGCCGTAGCCACTGTTGTGAAGAATATTACTCCGGGAGGGTCTGCTGGAAGTCGGGAAGGGACTGCTGGAGGGGCAGGGGGTGATGGTGTGAGAAATGAAGAAGAAGAGAGGGAGGCCTCGAGTGGAGTTAGGTCTGTGAAAGCCGGGTGACAGGAAGAGAGGCCGAGGCGGGTGCAACTATAAGTCCTTTAAAGGATGTGACCCGCCGAAGCTAACTGGTTTTTAGTGATGCCATCGCCACTCTTCAGTGGATAACCGCCATGGATAAAATTATCCGAATCAGCAAGTGTCGTCCTGACCAAGTTGTCGGTTATGCCACCCAATCGTTTGAACATGAGGCAATGTATTGGTGGGAATCGATTGAGCAAAGAAGGAGTCGAGAAGAGATCAAAGCGATGAAGTGGGAGGATCTGAAGGAGTTAGTGATGAAGAAGTTTTGTGCTGACGCCGAGGTTGAGAGGGCGGAGATGAAGTTCCTGAACTTGAAAGCTGGGACAATGACACATCGTGAGTACACCACCGAGTTCAATCGAATGTCTAGGTTGGTACCCGATATGGTTAACACTGAGGCCAAGAGAATCAAGTGTTATGTGAGGGGATTTCCACATAAAGTCCGCGTGCTAGTCATAACGAGTAAACCTGCTACCTTTAACTCTGCTGTCGAGCTCGTAGAGGTGGTTTATGCAGACCTGGCTGCGGATGACGCGGTGGTGGAAGAAGAAAAGAAAGATAAGAAGTGGGTTGCTCCTGTTAAGCGACCCGGTACTCGGTTATGGAACTCCAAAGATAAGAAGCAGAAAGTGTGGGAGAAGAGAACGTGTAAGACCTGCGGAAAGATGCATGGTGGTGAGTGTAAGTGGAGTAGGAGTTCTGAGGTTTGTAGCAAATGTGGAAAGACTCACGGTGGAGAATGCCAGATGGGGTCTAATGTGTGTTATAAGTGTGGGAAGGTAGGGCATTATGCCAATGAGTGCAGTGCGAAGCCAGCATGTTACAAATGTGGCAAGACAGGCCACATGGCGAGAGAGTGCACCGATGGTGAGGCTGGAGGTAGTGGGAAGAAAGATGCTGACTAAGCAAGGCCAAGGACTAGGGCCTACATGTTGACCCAAGAGCAAGCCAAGCAGATTCCCGATGTCGTCACAGGTATGTTTCTAGTAAACGGTATTTCCGCTTCAGTATTGTTTGATTCGGGTGCGAACAAAAGTTTCGTAGCCACGTCGTTTAGTAAATTAGCTAAAATGAAATGTTGCCGAGTGTCCGAAACCTTTATAGTAGAAACCGCTAGTGACACTTCGATTAAAATAATGAAAGTGGTTAAAAATTGTAAGATAGAATTAGAGGGACATGAGTTCCCTGCTACCTTGTATGTAATGACCTTAGGAGGGTTCGATGCGGTTTTGGGAATGGATTGGCTGTCTGAGTATGAAGCTCAGATAGTGTGTAAGAGTAGGATAATAAGGTTAAAGTCCTTAGATGGTAGTGCGGTGACGGTTTATGGTGATAAGGAAAGTTATGGGCTTAATGTCATTTCGATGATAAAAGCCGAAGGATTGTTAAGGCGAGGGTGCGGTGCCTACCTGGCGTATGTCGTCAACGCTACGGTCGAGACGAAAGAAATGAAAGATGTTCCTATTGTGTGCGACTACCCAGAAGTATTCCCTGAGGATCTTCCGGGGTTGCCACCGGAGCAAGAGATAGAATTCCAAATAGATTTAGTACCAGGAGCCCAGCCTGTCGATAAAGCGCCTTACCGTCTAGCGTCGTCCGAGATGAAAGAATTAATGTCCCAACTGCAAGAACTCCTCGATTAGGGTTTTACTAGACCAAGTGTTTCCCCGTGGGGCGCACCAGTATTATTCGTGAAGAAGAAGGACGGAAGCATGAGAATGTGCATAGATTATCGCGAGCTGAACAAGCTTACGGTAAAGAATAAATATCCTTTGCCAAGGATTGACGATCTGTTTGACCAACTGCAAGGTACAAGTTGGTTCTCACGGATATATCTCAGATCAGGCTACCATCAGCTAAAGGTGAAAGAGGCAGACATCCCTAAAACAGCGTTTCAAACGCAGTATGGACACTACGAGTTCCTCGTAATGTCATTCGGTCTAACAAATGCTCCCGCAACATTTATGGACATGAGGAATAGGGTGTGTCGGCCCATGTTGGATAAGTCAGTTATTGTTTTCATCGACGATATACTGATTTATTCAAAGAGCGAGTCTGACCATGCCGAGCATCTGAGAGAAGTATTTGAAACTCTGAAGAAAGAGAAGTTGTATGCTAAGTTTTCGAAATGCGCGTTCTGGTTGCAAGAAGTGCAATTTCTTGGTCACGTGATTAATCCTGAAGAGATTACCGTGGACCCAGCTAAGATTGAGGCAATAACGAATTGAAAGACTCCACAGAATCCGACTGATATACGAAGCTTCTTAGGGTTAGCTGGCTACTATAGGAGATTCATCGAGGGTTTCTCCAAGATAGCCGCACCGTTGACCGGTATGACCCGAAAGTCGGTAGTATTCAGTTGGGGAAAGTTTCAATAAGAAGCCTTTGAGGAATTAAAGAAGAGACTCACGCAAGCTCCAATCCTTGCTCTACCCGATGGTGACGAGGATTTAGTTGTTTGTGCTGATGCCTCGCATCAAGGGCTGGGTTGCGTTTTGATGCAACGAGGGAAGGTTATAGCATATGCGTCCAGACAGTTGAAATTCCATGAGAGTACTTATCCGACGCATGATCTAGAACTAGCAGCTATAGTGCACGCTCTCAAGATATGGAGACATTATCTATATGGTACTAAGTGTACTATCTATACAGATCATAAGAGCTTGAAGTACTTCTTCGAGCAGAAATAATTGAACATGAGGCAGAGAAGATGGTTAGAATTTATAAAGAATTACGACTGTGAGATTAAGTACTACCCTGGTAAAGCTAACGTGGTCGCTGATGCGCTAAGTCGTAAGAATGAGGAAGTCCTTGCAACAGTGAAGTCATACCAGCTGATTATGAACTCAAGTCTTTTTGAAGAGATTGTCAAGGTACAGTCAGAGGTATTAGTAGATGAAGGGTTGGTTAAGAAAGAAATGATATATGGCCAGCAGGATGAGTTGATGGAAAACACTCATGGTGTTAAGACTAGATTTGACCGTATGTGGATTCCACACCATGGAGATCTCAGAGGTCGAATCTTAGATGAGGCTCATAAGTCAAGATATTCGATTCATCCAGGAGCTACAAAGATGTATCAAGATTTGAAAAGAGACTACTGGTGGCCTGGGATGAAGAATGATGTAGTGGATTATGTTAGTAAGTGCTTAACTTGCTTACAAGTCAAAGCCAAACATCAAAAGCCTTATGGGAAGATGCAACCGCTAGAGATACCTGAGTGGAAATGGGAACACATCACCATGGATTTCTTAACTAAGCTACCTCGTACAGCTAAGCATCATGATACTATCTGGGTGATTGTGGACCGTTTGACCAAGAGTGCTCACTTTCTGCCCATACGAGAGACCATCTCGTCAGAAACGTTAGCAAGCTTGTTCATTAAAGAAGTTGTAACCAAGCATGGAGTACCGTTATCGATCGTGTCTGATAGAGATACACGGTTTACTTCGAGGTTCTGGAAGAAATTCCATGAAGCTATGGGGACGAGGTTGAACATCAGTACGGCGTATCATCCTCAAACCGATGGACAGTCTGAAAGGACGATCCAAACCCTTGAGGATATGCTGCGTGCTTGTGTTTTAGATTGTGGTGGAAGTTGGGATGATCATCTGCACCTGGCAGAGTTCTCCTATAACAATAGTTACCATTCAAGTATTGGTATGCCACCGTTTGAGATGCTTTACGGCAGACGATGTAGAACCCCGGTGTGTTGGGGTGAGATTGGTCAGAAGGAAATGGGAAGCCTAGAAGTGGTTCAAGAAATGTGTTCAAGGTTCGATCAGATCAAACAAGAATGAAAGCCGCTCAAGACAAACAGAAGTCGTATGCGGATAAGCGACGACGACCGATTGAGTTTAACATTGATGACAATGTGATGCTTAAGGTCTCGCCTTGGAAAGGAATTATCCGTTTTAGAAAGAGGGGGAAGTTGAGTCCAAGGTACATTGGACCGTTTAAAATTTTAGATCGTGTGGGGGAAGTAGCTTATAAGCTGGATTTACCAGATGAGTTAGAAGGAATTCATTCAACCTTCCATGTTTCTGTCAGTCCCCTCGATTTCAGCTGGATCTTAATCAATCATGTCATAACTCACACAGATTAATCGTGTTGACAAGAGAGTTAATGACGGGTTGCTATATTTAGAAAGATATCCGTTTGTTAAAGGCGGAATCAATAACAAACATACGGTTGCAATGAATAATCAAAGGTAGAAAGCTCACTTAAGATTCACTCAAAAGATTTCCATTTATATAATGTTAATCATACAAAAGGATAATCGATTTAGGGTTTTCTAGGAATCCTAAGACAGCCGTCACACAATATTCTCTCAATTAATGTGTCGGTCTTATTCGTATTGTGCTCTCCCGTCTCTGCGGCGTGCCCTAAATATTCTATTTATAGGCCTGCCAAAATAGGACAGCTGTCATTCCTTCTAGAAACCCTAAATACAGTCATACATATTCAAATTACATATTCAAAATAAACTAAGTGTAAAACAAGTCTTCCGGGTAGGCTTTGCACCAATCTTGTCTTTCCGAGTATGCTCGGCCATCCTTCATAACTTGGTAACATAGAAGTGTGCTCGGGATCATTTTCCGGGTAGACTTTACTTAAAGAGTATTTCAGTAAGTAAAATACTCACCGAGTAGACTTCAGTCTTCTTGAATTTATCAGACTTTGCCCGACAACTCCTTACGAGCAACCTTGTTCTTCAATGATCCATTTCAGCTCTTTGCTATAAAATAACTTATTAGCAAAGTGTACTCGAGAGTACTGTTCCCTGCTTGAGCTGAACCTTGCCCGATATTACTTAGAGATATTTCTTTAAATTATCAAGCATACTTGGATCAAACTTATTAATGAATACATTGTCTGGTCTTCCAATTTCTTGGCTTCTTGGACTTGGATAACCAAACCTTACTCGGAAGAGTAAAATACTTGGTTCTGAAGAACAGACTTGCTTGATAAAGTGAACCTTACCCGGATTTACATAAACTAGTGTACCTTACTCGGCAATGCACTAATTTGCAAACCCTGCTCGGATATCCACTTAAGAAGACTAAACGAAGTAAACCTTGCCTGGTAGACAAAGTATCGTACTCGACTAAGTAAAACCTTGCTCGGATGTCTAAGGTGTGCTCGGATCCATTACTTAGCGAATTTAGAGGAGGTTGAGAAGATTCCAATCTTCCATGTACTTCATTTAGGTCAAATCTTTGACTCAACAATCTCCCCTTAGGTCAATTTCTTGACCCAACAATCTCCCCCTAGATTGGAACACCTCAGCTGACCCAAAACATTTCTATGGTTACTTACACTCAGCAAAAATACACATCAAATCAAAAATCAAAATTAGATATTCAAATAACATAAGCAAATTACATAATCAGTTGTCATATTTACCCTTTCAGACCAGTTGTCAGTGGGATTCTTCTTCAGATCTTCCTTTACTTGCTCTGCCCATTTCTTGGCAGCCATTGAAGCAATGGACTCACCAATCTCTTCTTCAATCATGACATCAGTATTCAAGTTGGTTGGTTCAGCAGTTTCATATGTTTGACTTTGGGGTTGAAACATGCTAACCACCATAGCTAAGGAATTATCAACTTCCTCAACTCTATTCATCTTAATCAACTCCTCTATCATCTCTTGATCAGCCACATCATCAAGTATTTCTTTTGCTATGTTGGCTTCATTGATCAAGATCTCCTGCTCTGCCATTTCTTCATGAGTTAAGGATTGGGCTATTTTCTCCCTTTCCATTGACTCTTTGATAATTCTTTCTTGTTCTTTTAAGGCAGCAGCAACAGCATCTCTGAATAAAACATCCTTTTCAGGATATGCCTTAAGAGGCTCTTCTTCTGTAACTTTGGCCTTTCCCTTTTCCATCCTCTTCTTTAAGTCTTCTTCACTATCAGGAGGAAAGTCATCAATTTCCTTTTCAAGTGCTTCCAGTTCTGAATCATGCTCTACCCTCTTGGAACTTTCTTCTTGGTCATTTTCCGGTTCAGTGTATATCAGTTCCTCAGTAGCAGCATTTTCATCAATGAATTCTTCAGTTTATGGATCAGTGACATCAGTAAGTACATCAGTAGCTAAGGAATTAGTATCTTCCTCAGTTCTCCTCTCCTCACTGCTCTCCTCTCCATCTCCATACACATTCATAATCATATTCAATGCATTCACATTCTCACCTTCTACACCTGAGACAGTTGGCATAGAATCATCTCCCCCTGATTTGGGGCAGCTAAGGTCTTCTCAACCTCCTGCTCCAGGGCTTGAATTTTCAAGTTTGCCTGCACCAACTTCTCTAACAAGATCACGTTCTCCTGTGTTACTTCCTTATTCCTTCTTCTCAACTCAGCATTTTCTTTCATTAGGGTCAGAAGGTCAGTTTCAGTGTGTGATGATGTAGGTGGTGTTGTGAAGAATATGTTCATAATCAGTTTGTATCTGTCACATGTATTTCCTGACCAGCAATGGATGCTTCAATTCTTTTCCCATTAATGTCTTCTACAAGTTCTTCTGATCTCCAGAAATCAAGTGAGTGATTTCTGTAGATGACAGGATTTTCAGTAAGAGCAAAGTTGACATTTGATCGAGCCATTCATCTGATCATTGGTGTCACAGGCTCATTGTCAGGTGTGACTTGCAGAAGTGCACACATATTATGTTTCTTTTCAAAGAAATACTTTGGCTATTCTTCTTCTGCCATATCTGAAACACATAAACAAACATATTCAAAGTGAAATTAGTCATAAAGTTCAGTACTTTAGATAATTTCAAGTTATAAAAATGAAGAAGAAAGAAAAGAGATCTTCATGAACCTGTTCTTTGACAAATTAATAACCTAAACACATAAACAGAGTATTAGTAATCAAGAAAATAATCAAAGCCCATTATAGTCTAATCGTGATCGGAAAACACATTATTAATGCTTACCGAGTCGGAATTAGAGGGCTGATAAAAGTTAGGGTTCGGATTAAAGTTGACTGCGATAAGTCGGTTAGGTTTCTTTGCGAGTAAGCAGTTGCAGTGGAATGAGAGAGAAAAGTAATGTTGAAAAATTTGCCTAACTCCCTCTTATATACCTTTTGAAAGTGGGTTTTAAATGCTCTTTGTCCTTTTGTGAATTATTAGCTGTCAACCAGTAACCTTGTCCACTTGATATATTAAACATTTAATTTCATTTAAGTTCATAAGACCTTACTCGAAAGATTAATATATCCAAAGTCTACTCGGTATACTTCCACTTACAAACCTTACCCGGTCAAACTTTGCTTGAAAATTTTCATTTTTGAATATACAAAGTTTGCCCGAATTCGTCTAGTTATAAACCTTGCTCGATCAAGCAAATTAATTTAAAGTTAAGACATAATGAAGAAAGCTTACCCGAAATACTAGATTTCTTGAGAAATTAATCGCAAGGCAAATAATCAAGTATAATCATCAAATAAACATCCTTACTAGGAATCAATTAAGACACCCATATAGATTTCTCAATTTCAAATTAAAACTTATCTAGCATAAACCCTAATAAAAATCATAATCAATTTTATCATACTAAATAACATATTCAATCAAGTAACACATTCATTCAAGTATTGCTTGAAAATATAATGTGCCCGAGCAACCTTTCTGATGTAAAGTGTGCCCGAACAACAATCTTATGCAAAGTATACCCGAATAATCTTCATATAGTACAAAGTGTGCTCGGAAAAGGATTTCTAGCAGACAGTGTACTCGGAAAGTTAAGTTTTGAAATTACCAAGTATATTGAGGGAACAAAAGTGTACCCGAAATATAAAGTGTGCCCGGAAAACAAAGTTTGCCAGAAAACACTTGTAATTTCAAAGAGATCATAAACACACATATCACAGAGCATGCTTGGAATGAAATTAAAACACATAGACATTTAAGTATGCTATAGTCTAAAATTTCATAGAGCTTGCCCGAAAATCCTGTGTTAGCACTAAGCTTGCTAGGATAAACACATTCAATCATCAAGTATGCCCTTACCCGAGGGATTTCAACTTGTCAAACCATACCCGAAAAATGACAAACTTAAATAGTAATATCTAAGCATGCCCGGAAAGATTAACAAACCTTTCCTAACGACATATTCACACAAATCACAAAGCTTACTTGATGTACTTGACTAAGTTCATAAAGTTCGCTTGGAATCACAATCAGCATATAACATGCATAGCTTGCCCGAAGCAAAAATTTCTTGTTAAAAGCTAGCTATAACAACACATAATCATCTCAAGACTTCAAGCTTGCTCGGGAAATGAGCACAACAGTGTACTCTACCCGGAAAGTGTAAACACTTCAAAGCATGCCCGAAAATCATAAAGTTAGTCAAAAATGACTAAGCTTACTCGGAAAGTTTGAAAAATTATCAAACCTTACCCGAAACAACATATTCACACATAATCAACTGTTTTGTACGCGGAAAGGTTGTAAATCATTAAACCTTACCCGAAAATACATATTCAAACAGTTTGTGCTCGGGAAGGTTATAAAGCATCAAACCTTACCTGAAACAATATATTCACACATAATCAAGTCAAAAATGACTAAGCTTACTCGGTAAGGTTGAAAACTATCAAACCTTACCCGAAACAACATATTCACACATAATCAAGTCAAAAATGACTAAGCTTACTCGGAAAGGTTGAAAATTATCAAACCTTACCCGAAACAACATATTCAACCTATTTTAGGCAAAATGCAACACTTTTTGACTTAAACCACTTTGTCAAAATATATTTTTCTTTTTAGATCATAGTTTAAGAGCAAATGGTGCATTTAGAGATCAAATTTCAGTTATAATTCTCTTCAAAACAGTTTCTTCCATTTACTGAAAAGATCTCAAGATTGGTTAACAGCAGGTATAAACTTAGCATGAATTTCATCTCTTTGGTGATATGATTTAGGTTCATTTAAAGCATAATGCATTAATGGTCAACACTGTGCTATGATGCCTCATATCTCTTCTCAAAGCTTATTTGGTTTTCCCCAGATTACCCCAATTTGACTCCAACCTCCTGTATTTGGTCAAAAATAGTTTTTGTATGACAGAACTTATTGTATTTTTGTATCTTTAGATTTAAACATATATAGAGGTTGAACGTTAGACTTACAGTTAGCAACATGCCTTTCATTCAAGATGAGACAGAATTTGCCAACATCTTTGTAGTTCTTGTTGTAACCCTCTTGTTTGATAAAATATTTAAAAACACTTATCAACTTTTGGTTGATTTATTCATTCTTCCCCTTGTTTTTGATATTTTCTCAAATTATATAAAAGCATGTTCTTTGTCATATTTAAAGATGTTTCATTTTTGGTTGACCAAATAACAACAGGCTCGTGTATGACTGGGTAATCACTTTTCTGCCATATCATTCGGAGAGATTTATCTTGAGACATGCAAAGACAACTATGCATCTCCACATAAAGATTAGCATATTCATTATGTTTATATCACCTTAGATATTACATCATCATGGGAAAGCAACCATACATGTTAATGACTATACTAAGGTCTTTTTAGCCTATTAATTCCATATGATCAGCTAAGTAGTCAATGTACTATCATTTCCCACAAAACACAGTTTAATATTCAATCACCTCAATATCTCTTCATTGTCAGGTTAATGGCAATCCTGTTTGACCAAAAGTGGTCAAAAGGACCAAACATACATGTGAATATATGTCCTTTCAAAGTTAGAGCTATTGACATAGTTTTAAGTGAAGGAATAAGAAACAAGTCATAATTGCCCCAAATGCATTCAGTTTTCAGGTCAATGGCTATCCTTTGAATCTATAAAGATTTAAGGACCAAACATACACAAGTGCATGTCCTTCCAACTGGGCAAATGACATAGTTTTAAGCAAAAACAACTACTTGAGACTTCTCTTTAAAAATCCTTCTTTTAAGCTTCTTAAAAGCTTGAACTGAATAATCTTATCATATCTCAACACCATTAATCAACTTGCTCATGTTTTGACTAAAATAAAGTATTTGTGCAAAATTCATTATAAAATTCATTGAATCACTTAATTTTGACATAAAACACATTTTGACATAAACAGTTGCATCACATAATCAAATCTTAATCATTCTTAACATCATTAAGAAAAACAGACTATACTAACATTCAAAGTCTATCCTATCTTAACAACATCAGAAGATCAAATAAAGAACATATTCAAGTAACAATAAATATGTGATTACTCATGACATCAGATAAGCATTCAATTTCACCCAAACAGATCAAACTACTTATCATAACATCGGTTCAGTTAACTTAATAGTCAAGAATTATCATCAATTTCAAACAAATTGCACAGATATTTACTTAAGCACCTATCAGTTAACTTCAAACATATTCAATCAACATTCAGTCGAAACATATTCAAAACATATTCAATCAACATTCAGTTGAAACATATTCAAAACATATTCAATCAACATTCGGTTGAAACATATTCAAAACATATTCAATCAACATTCAGTTGAAACATATTCAAAACATATTCAATCAACATTCAGTTGAAACATATTCAAAACATATTCAATCAACATTCAGTTGAAACATATTCAAAACATATTCAAAATAATCAGATCTGAAAACAGAATGCTCAGATCTGATGTGTCTGAAGTGATTAGAACAAGATTTAGATATAAAGATTAGAACTTTAATTGAAATAAGGAAGAGAAAACACCGGTAGATTGTAGATCTGGAAGAAAAATGAAAAACAGGGCTGCTGACGTCACAAATCAATCGAACAGTTGTCTGCTTACGTCATTCTTCTTCAAATCTTCAATCAGCAACAATCTTTCTAAAATAGCAGTAACTCAGCTCTGATACCACTTGTCTGTCCCCTCGATTTCAGCTGGATCTTAATCAATCATGTCATAACTCATACAGATTAATCGTGTTGACAAGAGAGTTAATGACGGGTTTCTATATTTAGAAAGATATCCGTTTGTTAAAGGCGGAATCAATAACAAACATACGGTTGCAATGAATAATCAAAGGTAGAAAGCTCACTTAAGATTCACTCACAAGATTTCCATTTATATAATGTTAATCATACAAAAGGATAATCGATTTAGGGTTTTCTAGGAATCCTAAGACAGCCGTCACACAATATTCTCTCAATTAATGTGTCGGTCTTATCCGTGTTGTGCTCTCCCGTCTCTGCGGCGTGCCCTAAATATTCTATTTATAGGCCTTCCAACCTAGGACAGCTGTCATTCCTTCTAGAAACCCTAAATACAATCATACATATTTAAATTACATATTCAAAATAAACTAAGTGTAAAACAAGTCTTCCGGGTAGGCTTTGCACCAATCTTGTCTTTCCGAGTATGCTCGGCCATCCTTCATAACTTGGTAACATATAAGTATGCTCGGGATCATTTTCCAGGTAGACTTTACTTAAAGAGTATTTCAGTAAGTAAAATACTCACCGAGTAGACTTCAGTCTTCTTGAATTTATCAGACTTTGCCCGACAACTCCTTACGAGCAACCTTGTTCTTCAATGATCCATTTCAGCTCTTTGCTATAAAATAACTTATTAGCAAAGTATACTCGAGAATACTGTTCCCTGCTTGAGCTGAACCTTGCCCGATATTACTTAGAGATATTTCTTTAAATTATCAAGCATACTTGGATCATACTTATTAATGAATACCTTGCCCGGTCTTCCAATTTCTTGGCTTCTTGGACTTGGATAACCAAACCTTACTCGGAAGAGTAAAATACTTGGTTCTGAAGAACAGACTTGCTTGATAAAGTGAACCTTACCCGGATTTACATAAACTAGTGTATCTTACACGGCAATGCACTAATTTGCAAACCCTGCTCGGATATCTACTTAAGAAGACTAAACGAAGTAAACCTTGCCCGGTAGGCAAAATATCGTACTCGGCTAAGTAAAACCTTGCTCGGATGTCTAAGGTGTGCTCGGATCCATTACTTAGCGAATTTAGAGGAGGTTGAGAAGATTCCAATCTTCCATGTACTTCATTTAGGTCAAATCTTTGACTCAACAATCTCCCCTTAGGTCAATTTCTTGACCCAACAGTTTCTCATCTGAGGAAGTGTCTAGCTGATGACACGTCTCACGTGCCGTTGATGGACATTGAGGTTAATGAACAATTGAACTACATCGAGCAACCGATAGAGATCGTTGATCGCAAGGAGAAGCAGCTTCGTCACAAGGTTATACCTTTGGTAAAAGTGATATGGAAACATCGCAAGGGATCGGATGCTACTTGGGAAGCTGAGGATGAGATGCGCAAGTTCTACCCTAGTTTGTTTAAGTAATAGTTAGGTTTCGGGGACGAAACCTCTTTAAGGAGGGAAGACTTGTAACATCCTGAATATTATAATGTTAAATAAAGAATGTTACGTTTAGTGATTTCGCGTTATTAATTAATTAATATCGAGTAAAGAACAGATCATGGACTTAGATTAATTAAGGTGGGTTAAATGGGAATGGGCCTTAGGTCCATGGGCTTTAAGGGATATAAATATCCCCTAAACCAACCTAAAACCCTAAACCCTCATTCATTTCCATCTTATTCTCTACACACTCAAAACACACACACACCCTACACCACCATAAACCTTACGGCCGAGAGGGAAGAGGGAAAACGAGATCGAGCGAACATCCGTTTGTGGTAGATCTTTGCTATACGAGCCATACACGAAGATCTAGAGTCCATAAGCAAGCTAACCGAGACCGAAAGGTAAGCCGTTTTACTTTAAGGTTTACGTTTTTAGTAACGTTTAACCTTGAAACTTAGAACGGGTATAGATCGGATACAAATGAAACGTAAAGTTGTGAACTTGATGCTAAAACGAACTCGTTAGGCCTGCAAACATGTGCGGCTCGTGTAAAATGAACCCTAGATCTAGTAGTAAACGTTTAAGCCTTAAAGATTCATGCTTTATGCTGTTACGTGTTAAGTTTTATCCGAAAATGAACATAAGAATGTTTACGGGTTTGGTTAAACTCGCATTCAAGGCTTTCGTGATGAAACGATGATGATTATGGGGTTTGGGGACGAACAGTAGGCCGCAGCTGGATAACTTCACCTAAGGCCAAGTTCGTTGTCAAGGTTAACTTCGCCTAAGGCCAAGTTCGCCAAGCCTAACTTCGCCTGGCTTAAAGTTCGCCATCAGCTAAGTTCGCCCTATATGTTCGCTTCCTAGTTAACTTCGCTGGATACATAAGTTCGCTGGTTATATAAGTACGCTGCTATATAACTTCGCCCAAAGCTAAGTTCGCTTAAGGTTTAACTTCGCCAAGTTAACTTCGCCTAAAGTTAAGTTCGCTTAGAAAATAAATTAAAAACCTAATTGAAAATGTGTTAAGACAGTTAATGTAAATAAAATTTTTCCAAGCTGACCTGGCAGCTCGACCCCAGCCAGGGGCTCTGCCCCTTGTACCCTGCTAGGGGCTGCCGCCCCTAGAACCCTGCTGCCAGAGGCGCTGCCCCCGGACCCCCGTTCGTTGTGGGTTATAATTGAACTAGAAACACAATATAGATAGCGATAGATGATTGATACGTGTATTGTTATACAGTTAGCCGTGCACAGCTCAAGAAGGGAATAACAATTAACGGTGAACGTAACCGTGTTCAGGTGAGTTTCTAGTCCCATTTATGTGTTATGTTTTCGGGGCTGTGTGCATACTCAATATGTTTGTTAATACGCTTATCCTAAGAGATAAGTGTATGCCTTACGTGAATAATGTGAAATGTCTGAATGATTGCTTGATGGTACGTGAACGATCTTCGGATATTGCACGTACTGTCAGGTTGTAACGTTATGTATAAGGTAAGTATGATATGTATGCTTATGTGTATGAACATGATAAAGTTAATAAAAGAATGAAAGGATGGTTGTATGGTTGTATGGTTACGAAAAGGGTACCGAGCCCTAATAATACTCGAGGTATGATGTATGGTTGTATGGTAACGAAGAGGGAATCTAACCCTACTAATATTCGAGAACTAGGGAACCGAACCCTACTAATATTCGAGGAAAGAGGGTACCGAGCCCTAATAATACTCGAGGAAGGAGGGTACCGAGCCCTAATAATACTCGAGGAAGGAGGGTACCGAGCCCTAATAATACTCGAGGAATGTAGGGCGTAATGCTCTTTATAACGTAAGATATGAAAGCAAGTTAGTACAAAAGAAAGTATGAAAGTATGAATGAAAGAATATAAGTTTGTGTGTATTGTATAATGTATGATTAACTAGAACTCACTCAGCGTAGCTGACTTTTAGTATGCACGCAGGTGAGTAGGATGAGGCAGCTCGCTTGAGGGGACACGTGGCGTTGAATAAGAGACTGGCATCGGAAGGCTCAGGGTGTGTTATGTTTTAATTACTTAGTTTTCGAAAGACAAGTTGGTTGTTAAAGACAAGTTTTGAATTGCTATGAAATGTTTTATTAAATTTTTTATATTCCGCGAATGTTTTTAATTAACTCTGATATTAGAACTGCGTTTATGACTAAATCCAACATCCAAAGTAGGGCTACCGGTACGAGGCCTTACAAGTAATATTTACAGATAATTATTCTTTGCCTATTAAATTAACTTATCATGCATTATAATATTTCTAGATATACTAGCTATCCCGGTATCTAGTGTTGCTTCGGAGTCCGCTTTTAGTACGGGCGGAAGAGTTGTGGAACCGTATAGAAGTTCTTTGGCCCCTCCTCTTGTTGAGGCATTAATATGCACCGAGGATTGGATTGGTTCGTCAAGCAAGAAGATAAACGCTACTAAAAACGCGACAGACTTTGATGATATTGGAAAAGGTAAGTTGTACATTCACAAGACATGTTCGTATGTACTCCGTTGTGTTGATGTATTTATATTTATTAATGTATATTTTTTTCTTTTGTAGAAATTTGTGAGAAATCAGAACCGAGTACCGTTAATGCTGAGGTCGAATAAACAGTGGATGCGGATGCGTATGGAAAACATGAATGTCATGAAGGCTTTTTTTTATTTTTTTTTTTTATTTTGGATTTTTTCTGATTATCAAGTCAAGTTACTATTATTTGGTAAATGTTAATGTTTTTGGACTACGTTGTCACATAATTTGGGTTTTTCGGTGAATTACTCTAATGTTTTTGTCATTTTCGTGAATGAATTCTATATTTATTTTGCAGGTCGTTCGTTGTCAAATATTGTTATTATTTTTCAGGTCGTTCGTTGTCAAATAGTGTTATTATTTTCCAGGTCGTTCAAGTCAACTTTACTAGAATTTTTATTCACATCTCATTCTACAAGTCAACAAGCCTTTTATTAGGATAGAAATACATGCACTAATGGTTAATACAAATGATCCAACAATAAACAAAATAATTTACGGACATACAATCATACATATAAAAATGCTTCCTGTTTAATAAAACAGATTATTTGACCATTTGACCAAATAGCAAAAAACGTTTTTTTCTGAGAAAACAAATATCCTAATGTTATTAGAATATACCAACTTAAAATATGAAATAACCCTTTAAAATTATCTATAAATATATGATATATCAAATTCAAAAATTTCTAAAAAAAATCTAAATAATATCCTTAATAGTATATGATAAATCCCTAAAACATTATACTGCCTCCTGTATATCCCTAAAAAAATGCACACACATAAATAACCCTAACAAATTCACACCCTGCCTCCAGCATAAATTACAATTTGCCTACCCCAAGTATTATCATTCATTCTAAAGTCACAGTATCACACAGATAATTTTGCAGAGATTACAAGGGTATGTTTGTATTACATTATAAACAATTATTTCTTTTAATTAATCCGTTGTTTTTTTTTTTTTTTTTTGATGTTATACATAGATGGATCCATTGAATGTTAACAGAAGATCAAGTTATAATGTTTGGACCGACTTTGAGAAGTTTGTTAATGAGGATGGGATGCTAAAAGCAAGATGCAAGCATTGTTCTTCAGCTTTCAATGCAGATGTGAGGAAGAATTGAATACGTTTGTTGATAAGACATCATAAAAGATGTCCAATACGCCCGGGTAATCCGAAAATCAATTAGTCGACGGTTGCGGACGTTTTAAAGAACACCTTTGATTGCTTACTTTTTATTGGATTACTTATTACTTGCAGTTGAATTGTTTTCTGATTTCTTTATGTTCAATTTTAATTACTTTTTATGTTTCATTGATGAAATAATTTCATTAGTTAATCTGCGTTTTCATTGATTGGATTAATGAATTATAAGTTCATTAAGACATTTCATCAAACAGTTGACGTGCGTACTAAATCAAACATTAAATCAAGCCTGTGATGATCTATTAAGCACCAAAATTGTGAAATCATGTAGTATTAAACAAGTACTAAGGAAGAATCGTTCATATAATTCAACATACACTTCAAAGTTTTGAAAAATTGAAAATATAGCTTGAAATAAATGAAGAAAATGTACCTGGAACACCCATTTGCATGTATAAATCATATGAATTTGCAATTGAATTGTATCCTGATCTTCTTTCCTTGATTCAGTAGAAATTGGGAAGCTAATCATCGGTCCAGTTCAGAAAGCACCGAGAGACCGGATGTAAGAAAGACCGATAACCGATTATGCATGTCGGTTCAACCTCGGTCCCTGAATTCCTTATATATCGGTTACTGGGTCGGGTCGGTCCTCTAATGGGTCGGGTCGGGTTTTTCACTTTGCACAGCCCTATCCATTATCATCAAATGAACAATAATAGAAATATAAAAAAACCATATCGAATCGAACACAAGCATGATATGAGAACTGTTCAAACGACTGAAGGGCCGACGGTTACCCAGCGGACACCGGTGGACGGTAACAGTAATAACAAATTGTGCAGTGGCGGACGGTTACAGATGTGACAGTGTCGTGGTGGGGTGGTGACTGCCTGAATGCCGATTGATAGCGGCGCTTAGAAAATTTTGGGTTAGATTAGGAGTTTGGTGTATATGGTGTATATATATTAAAATTAAAAAAATATTAAAATTATAACTTCGGATAGTTCGGATATCCGAACTATCCAAAAATTCCTAAATCGATATCCGAATCTTAATCCGAATTTTCGGATACCCGGCGTTCGGATATCCGAAATTTTGGATAGTTAGGATACGGATTATTGGATAATTCAGATTCGGTTTTGGATTCGGATATTTTTAACACCCCTAGTTGGGCCTGATCTAACTAGGCCCACGAGCTTACTAAGCCTATATCCTAATTAAAACAAAGGTAGCCCATCAGTACAAACTAAACGAACGAGCCTAACTTAGCAAGTACTTTGGTTAACTAAAATACCAACTTAATTAATTACATGATTACTTAACTAATATATATATGTGTGTGTGTGTGTGTGTGTTTAACAGTTAGCCGTGCACAATTAAGGAAATGGATTACTGTTAACTCTGAAAAGAATCGGACCCAGGTGAGTCTGTAGCCCCAATTTCTTGTTATATTTCCGGGGCTGTGTGCATATTCAATGTGATTAATTAATACATTTACCTGAAGTGGTAAGTGTATGATATATGAATGTGTTATGAATGATTTATGAATGATGTATGAATGTGGTATGAATGATCTATGAATGATTTAGGAAATGCTAAGAGTATGTATGAAATTACATAAATATGAAAGTAATGAAATGAATGTATAATGGTATGGTTGCATGGATAGAAAGACACACAACTCTAATAATATCTAAGGATGGAGGGCACCGGATGTCACACCCCAACCTACGGCGGAAATGCCGGTGTGCGAACTGATTGTCACAGCTCTCAAGGTTACTATCATGCACAATATTTAAATGACAATATCTATTAATTGAATTCAATTATTAAATAAATCAAATACAAACAAGTATATAATTCATACAAGAATACAAATTTTTTATATTCTTGATTAAAATATTCTTCTAGCTAAATTCTTCACTAAGTCTTCACCAACCTGCATATGCGTATAAAATAAAATTTTGTCAACAACACATGTTGAGTGAGCAACACACCAGTTTAAGTGTACATATAGTATATATAACAAAAATATGTAGCTGCAATAAGTCATATGAGAATAACAAAATAACCAAATGAGCAAGTATAACTGAGATGTCGAGAAGCACAAGGCTATAACGACTGGCGTATGATCATACTAGACTGAGATTATGTTGGACCTCTCCGAATGCGGAAGCATACAAAGCAAATAAGCACATAAACAAGTAAGGTATAAGTTGTTAACACATAAGACAAAGTTGCAGTTTGAGTATGAGTATATATAAGAAATAGTATTTACGCATATGTCCCCAAAACATTGAAAGCGGTAAAATAGGGGAATGTGGTACTCACCTTAGCAAATAAGCAAGACTAAAAGTAGGCGATAAGAATGATGGTATAATAGACGTCACGCTCGTCGAGATGAATCAACTGAATGTCCTAAGTAATAATAGTCGAGAGATGCTACGAGTTAACAAATGGTCTAATAAAGAATATTTAAGACGAGGAAACGAGAGTTTAACTAATTTATTTAACCGTTTTATTTTATAAAGATTATTTAGATAAAATAAATCCTTTTCTTTAAGAATATAAGTTTTATTTAAAGTTGTATAATATTTAAAAATACATTTGCATTGTTATTAATAAAGATTTCTTGTTAAGTAAATATTGTAAATAACTGATTAATAGATACTAGACAATTTATAAAATAACACCCCATACAAATTACTTGATAATATATATTTTTATTATGTTAATTTACGAGATTATATTATGCATTTTAAATTAAAACCTTATTGCGGTCATAAATCATTTAACAATTTTTAACAACTATTATATATAATATTTAAAAATAAGAAATTCATGAAAACGTTGAACGACAAGAAACGACGACTTAATTATGTCGGTTTGGTAAAATAATATTTATTTTGGTATTTAAAATTAGTTATAATCATTTAATATATGTTTAACCATTTAAAACCATAAAGAAAACAAAAGGAAAACAAACCGCGTCCAGGAGGGCTCGAACCCGCACCCCTGGCCGGTTCTCTGATCTCAACAACACTCACACCACCAGCTGGGTTGCAGTGTTTTTTTTTTGGTAAGCAGACGCAGACAAACAAATATATAAAGAAGACCAGTTGTACCCAATTAGCTTATAACCCTAGATTGACTAATCGATTTAAGCCGTTAAATGATTGAATAAATTGATTTGGGGCTTTTGTTTACAGATCAAAAATGAACATTAAGTATATAAATATTACCGTAAACGTTGATCAGATGATGGTGAACGAGGCAGCGGAACCC
Organism: Bidens hawaiensis; assembly: GCF_021521415.1. Taxonomy (NCBI): domain Eukaryota; kingdom Viridiplantae; phylum Streptophyta; class Magnoliopsida; order Asterales; family Asteraceae; genus Bidens; species Bidens hawaiensis. Next base: position 396,911 of record NW_027492023.1, on the reverse strand, counting down.
GACGGCCAACACGCGATTCAAGACCCGTATCAGCAGGCTCCGATGATGAAATTAGTTATGGGGTTTATGTTTGCGACGGCTTATAGGTTCTATATGAAAGTTTAATTGAATTTATATCAACGATTTCATGTATAATCAGTTTGTTATAGGGTCAGCTAGTTTAAAAGGAAAGACGAATCACAATTGAATCAATTAAGATATTAAGATTGTCGGTCAAGACGAAAATAAGATAAACAAACTAACTACGAGATCAATTCCCAAGTTTAATGCGATTATTGAGGTCCAAGTTAACTGATTTGGATTTGGGTCCAAGAAAACCCAATCATATACGGGTTTGGTGCTGATTATGGGTTTGGGTTTGCAGGTAAACGGGTTATATCACTTCAATTGACCAGATTTGCAAAGAGGCCCTTCTAGTTTGGATATGGAAGCATTAAGGGCTAAAAGTGTACAAACTTTAAGGTTTAATTATAAATAATTATATGTTAATAAAATAATCAATTTTGCTTGATAAACGCCAATTGTATTTAAAAATAACCCGAACATAGAACCGAGTCGGGTAAGATTAAAAGTTTGAAAACTCGAGTTATTACACCGGACCATTATAATATCAAAGGATGGAGGGCACCGGACCCTAATAATATCCGAGGATAATGTAACGATTCCGACGAAACCCGGTATACCCTAACCGGAAGACAATAGTTACGTCATATTTAATGTCGGATACATGAGTGACCATAGTAATTATACGAGAATACATGGTTCACTGTATTGATTGTACATGAATATATAATTCATCGTATTGAATACGCGATTAATCGATCGATAGTTATTGAAACCCGAACGAATCGAGGGTTCAATTATAGACGATATCTATGATATTTAGTGATGTTTACGAAGTATTAAAGCCTCGGGATAAGTGAATTAAGCACAGAAAAAGAACTTTGATTTAATGGTACGTCGGTACATTAAACGAAACCTTTAATACCAAACCGAGCAAGAGATGATCGATCAAGCCGAAAAAGATGCGCAATAATTAATGATATGACGTTTTAAGTTAATAAATGTCATGGTTAGGTTTTTAAAGTTTTTAAATCGGTTTTATATAAATTTTATTTTTAAGCCGAAAAACGACCGTTTTAGCCTCGTTTTAAGCCAAATTAAACATTTAACCGAAAAAACGAACTGAACCAGATTATCCAAAACATTATCCGGATATCCGAAATCCAAACATGTGGCCTAGAATGAAGAGGTGGGTCCCACCCCACCCCCCATCATAGACCGATCGGAACTATGGGGTTATACCCATTCCTTATTTCTTTTTTTGAATCAAACTCATCCATATTCATCAATTCTCTCTACTTCATCATCTAAAAACCCGAGTTTTTAGCAAGAAAACCGAGGTAAAAGTCGAGTTATTTACGTTTTCATCTTCGTTTCTTGAGTTTATTTGCAAGAAAATGAGGTTTCAAAGATGAAAACCGATTCTTGTGTGATCGAGTGATGTATACGGGTTATACAAGGGATCTTGGTCCAAGAAAGGAGTTAAACGAACCAAAAACGAATTTTTACGGTTTAAATCTTTGTTTTTGAATCATAACCGAAACTATAGTGTAAGAGGCTTGATCGTGAGTGTAACTTGCTTGGTATTGTGGTATGTTGGTTTTAGGTTCTGTATTTAGTGGTAGATAAGGCGGAAAGACGAGTTTGTAGCTTGTAGTGGCGTAAAACGAAAGGTATATTCGGTTATGTTCGGTTTTGAAGTTTTTGGACAGATTGTTGGTCGTTTAGAGTTAGGTCATGAAATTTTATATGGATGTTCTACACATGAAAATAAGAGTTCTGTGAATTTTTGGTAATTTTTGGATAAAGGATGAATATTTGGTGAATTTAATGCTCGGTTTTGGCCAAAAATGGTGAAAAATAGTTAAATATTATGAAAAATTCTGGAAAATTTCAGATAAACTTTTTATATCATGTATAAGTCACACACAAAATTTGAGGTCAGTTGGAGAGGTCTAAGTAGGCTTTTCGGTTAAACGAGTTCTAGGGTTTTCTAGCTCGGTTTTGGTGAAAGTGGCATGTAAAAAGAGATTTTGGTTCTGAAACAATTACAGGGGACTATTTGAATGGCAGGGGACATCCAGGAGAAATTTGGGATTTTTCTAAGATCGTTTGGTATTTACGACATATTTAGTGTTTAAATGGTGTTTAAAAATAGAGAAATAAATTTTAAATATAAAAATTAATTCTGGAAATATTTTTATAAAATTCTCCACTGTCAAAAAGTCTTTTGTCCAAAATTTCAAGATCCGAGATTAAACGGATAATTATTTGTGCAAAAACAAACTTTTAAAGCTTAAAACGAGTGAACCGGTAAAGTTCGCTTAAGCGAGCTGACTGGTGTATAAAAACCCTAAGAAAAAAGGACTATTTTCATATAAATGAGTTAAACAAGTAAAAATGAATCATCCGAAAATAATTCGGATGATTTGAGTAATTTTTGTCCGATTTAACAGTTTCCGGTACGCTAAAGACGGAAACGGGTCCCGCGGCCAATCGGGACGTCTAAGCCGAGCTATAATTTCACATCTTTAATTAAATTATCAGTCAACCACTATTTTCGGGTCGTGTGTGACCAAACTCATTTTTGAAACATAAAAACGGATAACCGTGCTAGGCACGCAAAACGAGAGAAACGACTAATAGTAGTTGTGACCATAGAACTCTAAACGACATCACAATCTGAGTCCGGAGAAGTGTTTCTGGGTTAACCTTGCCCCCAGAACGGGTACAGTGCTGGGTTAACAGTGTCCCCAAATGTACCGGTTAACTTGGTTAAAGTGATATTAATAATGAGTGTATAGTAACGATCGTAGGGATCATATTACAGATTGGACGTGTTAACTGATAATGATTGTTGTTACCTGCTTGCATGTGCTAAGGTGAGTTTCACGAGCCCCTTTTTCTGAATAGTTTTCAAATATTTTCCCGGGGCGTAAAGCATGTTACTAATGAAATGATTAAATACATACTGAACGCATGGATTTGCGTGTATTTATAAATATTTGATTGTACGGGAATCGTATGGAATGGGTACATTACTGGGTTAACTGTGTCCCCAGATGTCTTTGGAAGTGTTACCCGGGTTAACTGTGTCCCCAGATGTCTTTGGAAGTGTTACCCGGGTTAACTGTGTCCCCAGATGTCTTTGGAAGTGTTACTGGGTTAACTGTGTCCCCAGATGTCTTTGGAAGTGTTACTGGGTTAACTGTGTCCCCATATATCTTTGGAAGTGTTTCTGGGTTAACATTGCCCCCGGAATGAGTACGGTACTGGGTTAACAGTGTCCCCAGATAATTATATTTTGATATGGATTTATCATGGTTTACTCAAATTGTGAAACTCACCAACTATTCGTAGTTGACCCGTTTTCTCACATGCTTTTCAGGTACAACTAAGATGAAGTGATTGCTTACGTGCTAAGTGCTTGATGTGTGTAAGATTTGCGTGCAGGATGTTAGGATACATTATAACAAATAGAATTGTGTATCGTATTGTATGAAGTGTGTATCACCTAGACGGTAATGAAATACAAATAATGTAATTTGAAGTATATTAATATATTCAGTTTTCTTTATAAACAATGTGGTTGATATCAGACGAGTCTGTCGCACCCCGTTCACGTTTCCGCTGCGGTTGCGGGGTGTTACAGATAAAGTGCACCAGACCCTAATAATATCCGAGGTATGTAGAGCGAAATGCTCTTTATAATGTAAGAATAGTTATGAATGTATTGTGTATGTTAAAGAAAGAAAGTATGAAAGAATGAAAGTATGTATATATGGAAGAATGATAAACATGTTAAGTATGTAATACGTACCTTCGGGCACATATATGTGAATGTAAAGTACGTTATCGGATTAACTAGAACTCATTCAGCGTAACTAACTTTTAGCATGTACGCGGGTAAATAGGCTAAGGCAACTTGCTTGAGCGAAGTCACATGACATTGGACTGGAGGCTGGCATCTTTAGAAGAATGTTGTGATGTTTTAATATGACTTTTTATATTATGTTTAAAGACAAAGGTTTTATTGTTACGAAAAGATGGAATGATTATGTAATATAAGATGAGGTTTTATATTCGCGAAAAGCTTTAATTCACTCTGATATTTAGAACTGTGTTTATGAGTAAATACAACGTCCAAAGTAGGGCATCGGGACCGGGGCCTTACATACTAAGTCCCTAGGTATTACTCATATTAGTAAATAAATGTAAAACAGGTTGACCTGATACAAAACCTGAACACGACATGAATTTAAATGGGTCGACACGGCCCGACACTAATATATATATGGGTTGGGTTATGGTTGAAGAATCTCACCACGCCAATCCACCAACCCAACACGATTACACCCCCTAAAAATTTCCTGTTGGGCTTCTAGATCCTGTCTCATATATACGAGAGAAGGAAAAAAAAAAGTTAAATATCTAAATAAGTCTTCACCACCTCGACATTGGACTGGAGGCTGGCATCTTTAGAAGAATGTTGTGATGTTTTAATATGACTTTTTATATTATGTTTAAAGACAAAGGTTTTATTGTTACGAAAAGATGGAATGATTATGTAATATAAGATGAGGTTTTATATTCGCGAAAAGCTTTAATTCACTCTGATATTTAGAACTGTGTTTATGAGTAAATACAACGTCCAAAGTAGGGCATCGGGACCGGGGCCTTACATACTAAGTCCCTAGGTATTACTCATATTAGTAAATAAATGTAAAACAGGTTGACCTGATACAAAACCTGAACACGACATGAATTTAAATGGGTCGACACGGCCCGACACTAATATATATATGGGTTGGGTTATGGTTGAAGAATCTCACCACGCCAATCCACCAACCCAACACGATTACACCCCCTAAAAATTTCCTGTTGGGCTTCTAGATCCTGTCTCATATATACGAGAGAAGGAAAAAAAAAAGTTAAATATCTAAATAAGTCTTCACCACCTCGATCAATTTTCATCACGATTACCGTCATGACTAGTCATCGTCGGCTCACAAATCCTTAACAACAATTATTGAATCTACATCAGATATTTCGTCTATAGATGCTCATATTTGTCTCCGAACCTTTTTTAGTTTTCGTCTCAAGTCTCGTATTCGTGTGTATTTGTTTGATTGTCAATTCATTGAATTAAAGGACTGATTTGTATTGTTCTTTCGTACAGGTATATATTACCTTGTTCTTGTATCGTTCTTGAGTGAAAGAATTGTGGTTGAAATTTTGTGTCTTGACATCTAGCCACGGAAACATAAGTAAATAATAAGTAAATTTATTTTTCGAATGTACTGAATTTTGTTAAATAACCACCACTAAATATAATACCCAATCAAAATCAAAAATAAAATAAGGGAGTCCAATTCGAGTATGACAAAGATATCAAACATAAATGTAAGTGTAATGTAATGGAGTGAAAGAAAGTATTGGCGTATCGTGTAATTATGTTAGGTATACTGCTCGTGCCTGCTGCGTTCCAGCGAGGCAAAGACACTGAGCTTACGTATATCTTATAGCAATAGTGCCATAGTGGCCTCTTTCCCTTTTAATATACTTTGGATGACAAATTCTACTTCCTCTATATTCAAAACTAAAATTTTTAAAATGCCAAAACTAGTGAATTCTCTAACGGGATAAAATATAAAATAAAAGAATTTGTTCTTTATTACCAACTCTTATTACGAATTATTTTATATATTAATATGTAGGTTATTTAAAACTTATGCTTATGTTTTCATAAATGGATCGATTGTTGTTGAATCAATCATCTTACTTAACTATGTGTAGAGCTTATTTAGAAAATTGGATAGGGTTATAAATAATTTATCTGTTATTGTAAGTTTAAAATATAAAGAAAAACATGAATGTTGAAGTAAACATAAATTAACAAATGAGATTTTGAATAAAAACTATATATAAATATTTAAAGTATCCGGTCAATCGATCGTTCCTGTTTCCTTATTCAACTTATCGGGCAAGTAACCAGCTGTTAGTGTAAAACAATTCAAGAATTTTAAATTAGACTGATTATGTAACGCGTACCGACCTGAATCAGTTAACATCAAAACTAAATAGCATGTCAATATTATTTAATTATCTGTACTGTCTTTTTAAGTTTTAATATAAGTAGCATACCTAAATTTCTAATATCAAACTCTTTTTGTTAGATGTTGTATTTATTTTTATAAATCAAATACTACTTAAAGTATTTAGAAATCAGTTAAGTTAATAATGTATTTCAACTAAGTTATATGTTGTATAAATTTGATTATCATGTAGTAATATATAACAAATTAGTTTTTATCCTCCGTACTACGGGGGTTGTTTTATATTGTTTGTTCTAATATTTATTTATTTTTTAAATTTATATTTTTATTGTATAAAAGTTAATAATGTACTTATGGTTTGATAATAAATTTTTTCACAAATAAATGAGATATTATAACCCGGTTAAAAAGCTATATGGTTTTAATGAGACCCAAGACCCGTTTATTTTTTTTACTATAAAATTGGTTTTTTAATTATAAATAATATTTATGAAAGTTAATAATATACTTATGGTTTGATGAGACCCAAGACTCGTTTACTTTTTTTACTATCAACTTGATTTTCTAATTTAAATAATATATATATATCTTTTTTAAAATAAATAAGATATTAATTTTTATTATATCCTATTTTATAGGATTTTTAAATCAATAATTTGGTGAGAATAATTTTTAATTTAATGAGATGTTATAACCCGTTTAAGGAATATATGTGTTTGGTAAGACTCATACTCATGAATTCGGGTCAAATGCATGAGAAGCCTTCATTTAAAAATCAAGCAAATCTGGTGACTCCAAAAAAAGGGGGAGCGACCACATCGCGACACGTAGGATTTTTATGTCTTCGTTTATATATATTATAGATAGATATATAAAGTAGTTAATATGTGGAAAAGGTACTAAATAAAATAAATATATACTTTTTTTCATAAATTACGAATATTATGAACTTGATCTTCTATTAAATTGTTTAGTTAACACATGGTTCCTCATACATTAAACTTAAGTTAGACCGGCCATTATGGGTGCGGATGAGGTTGCTTTTGCGACGGGGAGTGGGGCTTCCGGGGGATGGGCGCGGATGGGCTGCAAAGGAGGTGGGTCCCTCTCTCTCAACGGGTATATATATTATCGTTATAATAAAAAATTTAAATTTAATTATTTTCTATATAAATTCAAACCATATTTTTAATTTTTACTTAAACAACTTTCAAATTATACTATAATATTTCCAAATTTCCATAACTATGGATCCGAGCTCAAACCCAAATCCAAACACAAGCTCGAGCTCTAATACTGACTGTTAAATTGTTCACAAAATAGGTGCACCTTTCAACCCGGTTTGATGTACAAACACGTTTGCCATAAATTTATAGTTTCTAAAAAAAAATTCATCAATGAGTTCCTCACTTGCCATGGCCCTATCTATATCTACAACCGCCAAAACTCTATCCAAGTTTTAAATTTAAACCCTCCAATTCATGCAATCCAAAATTCACCCCACAACCACACAGTGAATCAAACCAAACCAAACCAAACCAAACCAAACCAAACAGTACAACACTGTCACAAATATATGCCTGCCATTTGCATGCCTTTTATGTCCAAACTAAGAACAAAAGTAGAATATTTATATTTTATTTAAGTTGCATAGTTGTTAGTTTGACTATCAAAAGCCAAATACTACGGTCTTACAATGTTTTGTGGTAACCTTGAGCAAACAACATTGCAACCCCTTTGTTCACAAAAATGTGGGGTGGTTTTCGCGTTAGAAGCATAAGAACCTAATATGCAAAATAATAATCAAGAAAGTTACGAAAACAAACCTTAAAGGCTTAAAATGCGCTCAAAAATTTTTTGAAATTAAACTAGTTATCGTCCCTAAAGAAAAACCAAATACCATAAATTTTGAACCCACAAACCAAAACAAAAATCGTCTTAACACTCTTATTCTATGAACCTTTTTATATGTTATTTAAACATCTTCTTGTGGAATGGTCACATTTTAAAACAAAATGTCATGTAGCGAAGTTTAAATTTAAGGAGTTTATAACTTTATATCACGAACTTTACACATGTTTCAAACCAAACATTGTTTTGAAGTAGCTCAATCTTATTCGAAGTATAGTGATCTCATGTTTAATCACACACAAGGTCCTATTTTTTCAACTTCAGGTTACTTGTATGAATTGCCTAGCCTATTTGGCTATATGTGTAGGTACATAAAACACTTAATAGCAAAGTTGAATAAATATAGATCATTTGTAATAAAAAAAAAACAATTTTCATAACACAATAAAACAAAGCTAGAAAATATAATCATGTCCCTTAACACAAGGCTACGGTACCTGAAAAACTAATTTTTCCATTAAAGCACAATAAAGTTGCCAAAGGTTATGGTCTTGCCATTGTAAGCTTATATTTCTAGCGTTGATGCCACACGCAACCATAGAACATATCTTGAAATTATTATTTCCGCAAACCTATGTCAAGGGGGAATTTCTTAGTATTTGAGTGATTTTTAGGTATTTAAATAAAAAATAATAATTACTTCACGGCCAATTACATATGTGAGATTATATAATCATCCATAAGGACCAATAAAATCATAAAATTTTGCATCGTGAAAGAAGTTTACTTGCATAACCTACTTTATGAACGTGTGGTTACCACTAATACAAATCTTGATAATTCACTACTTTAAACATTATTATGTGTGAATCAATGTCCACACACCAAATATGCAAGAATCCTAATTCTCACACCCCATATGTGATAATCAAGATCTCATGGCCACACTTTATAAAGATCATTACAAAAATTGTGTAATCAAGTCCACAAATACACTTTCTAGTGAGAATCCAATTCTTAAAGCTACCACACACTTGAAAGTTTTAGTCGTAATCTATCGCATAGTCTTTATCATATGTATGTAAAGTGAACTAGGAAGCTAGCTACTTACTACATATTAGTCACAATTAACTTATATGTGTAAATTATGTTCACGCACAATTATGCAAGAATCCTAATTGTTATCACCGTCACTTTTAATCTTGTTCAAATCACCCATTTGTGATAATCTAGTTCTCACGGACACACTAAGTGTCTGTTTGGTATGAAGTAATAGAATGAACGAGTGAATGAAATGAGCAAAGAAATGAAATGAATAAATGAATGAAATGAATCATTACTATTCCATTGTCTTGTTTGGTTACCATATATGAATGAAATGAATCATCACTTTACTTTATTTTTTTATTAAATAGTAAACTATTCAATCAAGATATTTTTTTTGCCAATTAATATAACGGTAATAAGATAATGCGATATAGTAATAAAAATATAATAACAATTATAATTTAATAATATCTATACTATAATAAATAATGATGATGATGATAAAATAACAATAATAACAGTAGTGGTCGTGGTCATGGTCGTGGTCGTGGTCGTGGTGGTGGTGGTCGTCGTCGTGATCGTGGTGGTGGTGGTGGTGGTGGTGGTGGTGGTGGTGGTCATGATCGTGGTAGTAATTATTATTATTATTATTATTATTATTATTGATCATTTTCCGTTTCATTCCTAGAATGAATGAAAGAAAAACCACATTTTACTAAGAAATTAAAAATGATACATATGGAAGGAATTGCATTCCCTAGGAATGATTCATTCCATTAAAGAATGACAACCAAACATACTTTATTTCATTCATTTGGAATAATCCATTTCATTTCGCTTATCATTACTTCATATCAAACACTACCTAAGATTTAAAACAACCACTGTAACATCGTGAAAGTTTCGGGTACAAAATGTCAAGTTTCCTAATTCAAGGGACCAAAAACGTCAAATTCCAAACCTTAGGGTTTAAAATGAAAATTTTGTTTTCCTGACCCATCACGATACGCGATGGATCAGAATAAGAGACCCATTGCATATCGCGATGGGTTGTCTGACACTGAGGCACGTGTCAACACGTGGCACAACCTCCGCCACGTGGCGCAACGCCTGCCACGTGTCGCCACGTGGCAGGTCTACGGGGTGACTGGCCGAGCCTACATCGCGATACGCGATGGGCTTAGCCAAAGGGTCATCGCGTATCGCGATGGGACCCTGAATTTTGCCTATAAATATCGGGCATGAGCCCTCATTCCAATCCATCCCAAATCAGCTACTCTCTCTCTCACTAAAACATCTCTCTAGCTTTATATATATCATACCTCGAAGTTCGTTCCAACTCTCGATCATTGTTTCCCATGCCAACGTTTCCTCGTAGTTTGTGCCACTTTCCACCGACGTATCAACCAAGAAGGAGTTTGCCATTCCCGACGTCATGGTGATTGGACTCATAAAGTGTGCCAACGAGTGGTGAAATATTGGTGTTAATCGATTTGCGTGCCAAGTGACAAGTGACGTTTCATCTTCTTCAACAACCGTCTGTGAATCCTGTCAAAGACCTGGCCACGCAACTGCTGATTGCTGGAAGAAGAAAATGACATGTTATAATTGCAAGGAGATGGGGCATCTAAGTTTCGAGTGTCCCCAGAACAAACCCGCGACTGGTGGTGCGGGTGGAAGTGGTCAAAGGAAACGCAAGAGTCTTCGTACTCGACACGAAAAAGGCCGCTGACATGCAGGAAACCATCACCGGTACGTTTCTAGTCAACGACACCTATGCTAGAATTTTGTTTGATTCGGGTGCCAATTTAAGTTTTATAGATTATAGCTTTTGTAGTCTATTAAACGAACCTTTATCAAAACTAAATAAAATTCTTAGCGTCGAGACTGCTAGCGGCGAAATAATCAAAATCTCCGAAGCCCTTGAAAACGGAAAAATTCTCTTAGTTGGTTATATTCTACCTATTCAACTTTTACCAATGACTCTTGCTGGTTTTGATATTGTACTTGGTGTGGATTGGCTATCCAACAACAATGCTCATATCATTTGCAATAGCAAAACCGTCGAACTTCAAGCCCCTGATAAATGAACCATTCGAATTGAAGGGGACAAATACGCTGGCCAAGTTAGCATAATTTCCATGATTAGGGCTAACAAGTGTTTGAATCAAGGATGCTTAGCATTCATGTCCTACATCACTAAAGAATCCAAACCGAATGAGATAAAGGACGTACCTATAGTCTCCGTCTTTTCTGATGTCTTTCCTGATAAACTTCCTGGAATCCCTCCTAATCGTGAAGTAGAGTTTAGGATCGATCTTATCCCCGGTACTGCTTCGATCGCAAAGGCACCATATCGTCTTGCTCCGACTGGGATGAAGGAACTAAAGAAACAACTCGACGAACTTCTTGAGAAAGACTTCATTCGACCGAGTTCATCACCATGGGTAGCGCCGATACTTTTCGTCAAAAAGAAGGATGGATCTATGCGTATGTGTATCGACTACCGAGCTCTCAATAAAGTCACAATCAAAAACCGTTATCCACTCCCTCGAATCGATGATCTTTTTGACCAACTCCAAGGTGCAAGTTTCTTTTCTAAAATTGATCTTCGTTCTCGTTATCATCAACTCAAAGTCCAATCTGTGGATATTCCGAAAACCGCATTCCGAACAAGGTTTGGCCACTATGAGTTCACTGTTATGTCAGTTGGACTTACTAATGCGCCAGCCGCGTTTATGGATATGATGAATCGAATCTGCAAACCTTACTTGGATAAATTTGTTATCGTATTCATCGACGACATACTTATTTATTCTAAGTCTAAGGATGATCATGAAAATTACCTTCTAACCTTACTTGAAATACTTAGAATCGAGAAGTTGTACGCCAAGTTCTCAAAATGCATGTTCTGGTTGCACGAAGTGCAATTTCTTGGGCATGTTATAAATGTCAATGGTATTCAAGTGGATCCCGCTAAAATCGAAGCCATCTCAAAGTGGGAAATTCCAAAGTCGCCAACCGAGATTCGAAGTTTCTTGGGTTTGGCTGGCTATTATCGAAGGTTCATTGAAAACTTTTCTCGTATAGTCGTTCCCCTAACTTCTCTAACTCGCAAAAACATCAAGCACGAATGTGAAACAAAACAACAAGAGGCGTTCGATATACTCAAACAAAAGCTTACCAAAGCACCTATACTGGCCTTGCCAGAAGGTACCGAAGATTTTGTTTTCTTTAGTGACGCATCTCATTCCGGCTTGGGATGTGTACTAATGCTACGTAAGAAAGTGATCGCTTACGCCTCTCGTCAACTCAAGGTGCACGAAAAGAACTACACAACTCACGATCTAGAGTTAGGCGTCATAATATTTGCATTAAAGATATGGAGGCACTATCTCTATGGAGTAAGATTTATCGTGTACACTGATCATAAAAGCTTAAAGCATATCTTCGACCAAAAAGAGCTTAACATGCATCAACGACGATGGATGGAAACTCTAAACGACTATGACTGCGAAATCGTCTATCACGAAGGCAAAGCCAACATTGTGGTTGATGCCTTGAGTCGTGAAGAACATGAAAAGCCAAAAAGAGTCTGAGCATTAAGGTTAGAACTTAAAGTCGATCTTTTCGAACAAATCAAATCTGCTCAACTCCAAGCGATCAATGAAAACCAAATCTCTGATGAAAAACGTAACGTCACCATTGACTCGCTAGTCAAGGGTGACGATGGTATCCTTAGACTCGGTAATAGGATTTGGGTACCAATCGTTGGGGACTTGCGTGAGAAAATAATGAATGAAGCCCAAAAGTCCAAGTACATGATGCACCCCGGTAGTGACAAAATGTACCAAAATCTCAAACCAAACTACTGGTGGAATGGGATGAAAAGGACATCGCTTCGCATGTGGCGAAATGTTTAACTTGTTTGAAGGTCAAGGCTGAACACCAAAAGCCTTCGGGATTGCTTCAGCAACCCGAACTTCCCGTATGGAAGTAGGAGTTAATAACAATGGATTTCATCATTAAACTCCTGAAAACGACTCGACAACATAATGCTATTTGGGTTATCGTGGATAGGTTAACAAAATATGCACGTTTCATACCCATCAATGAATCGTATTCAATGGATAGATTAGCGCGTATCTATGTGAAAAACATCGTTGCTTTGCATGGAGTACTGTTGTCTATAATATCTGATCGAGATAGTCGTTTTACATCTCATTTTTGGAAAAGCTTCCAACAAGCGTTAGGCACAAGGCTAAACCTTAGCACCGCCTATCATCCACAAACTGATGGGCAAAGCGAAAGGACAATTCAAACGTTTTGACATAGGTGGAAGTTGGGATGACCAATTACCCCTAATGGAATTCTCGTATAACAATAGCTATCACACAAGAATTCAAGCTGCACAATTCGAGGCATTATATGATCGTAAATGTAGAACGCCTGTGTGTTGGTCTGAAACCGGAGATAATCAATTATCTGGACCCGAAATAGTCCAACAACCCACCAACAAGATTCTCCAAATCCGAGAACAACTTAAGACGGCACGTGATCGCCAAAAGAGTTACACCGATGTCCGTCGTAAGCCGTTGGAATTTAAGTTGGTGACAAAGTTCTTTTGAAAGTATCGCCATGGAGAGGCGTCGTTTGCTTCGGAAATAAAGGAAAGCTAAGTCCTTGACTCGTTGGACCCTTTGAGGTACTCTAACGAATTAGTATTGTTGCATACCGCTTGCGACTACCTGAGGAAATGCAAGGGATACATGATGTATTCCATGTCTCAAATATGCGAAAATGTTTAACTGGCGAATATCTATGCCACTAAAAGATGTTGAAATAAATGAAAACTTAAAATTTGTTGAAAAACCAATTCAAATAGAAGATTCGAAAAAAAAGAAATTAAAAAGACGAACGTTGAAAATCGTAAAGGTCAAATGGGACTCACGAAGAGGACCCGAGTATACATGGGAACTTGAATCCGAAAGGAGAAAGAAATACCCCCATCTATTATAAAGAAGCAATCTCGAGGACGGGATTTATTTCAAGGTGGGGAGGATGTAACATCGTGAAAGTTTCAGTTCAAAATGTCAAGGTTCCTAATTCAAGGGACCAAAAACGTCAAATTCCAAACCTTAGGGTTTAAAATGAAAATTCTGTTTTCCTGACCTATCGCGATACGCGATGGATCAGAATAAGAGACCCATCGCGTATCGCGATGGGTTGTCTGACACTGAGGCACGTGTCGTGCCACGTGTCAACATGTGGCACAACCTCCGCCGTGGCCGCACGTCCGCCACGTGGAGAAACGCCTGCCACGTGTCGCCACGTGGCAGGTCTACGGGGTGGCTGGTCGAGCCTACATCGCGATACGCGATGGGCTTAGCCAAAGAGCCATCACGTATCGCGATGGGACCCTGAATTTTGCCTATATATATCGGGCATGAGCCCTCATTCCAATCCATCCCAAATCAGCTGCTCTCTCTCACTAAAACATCCCTCTAGCTTTATATATATCAAACCTCGAAGTTCGTGCCAACTCTCGATCGTTACCTCGTTTCTCGTGCCAACGTTCCCTCGTAGTTTGTGCCACTTTCCACCAACGTATCAACCAAGAAGGAGTTTTCCATTCCCGACGTCATGATGATTGGTCTCATAAAGTGTGCCGATGAGTGGTGAAATATTGGTGTTAATCGTTTTGCGTGCCAAGGACAAGTGACGAGAAGAGAAGTTTGAGCAAGAAGATAAAGAAGGTGAAACGGTGTTGAGGTGCTGCTCAAGTGTTTAGGGTTGTGTAAGCCAAGCAAAGGTAGACATAATGCCCGAATAAAATAATAATAAAATATTATAAAAGGCTTAAACCTTAAGTCGATGTTATACTCGATACCTCGATAAAGTAAAAATAAAATATAACAAACAAAAGTTAAAGATAGAAATTATGAACATTATATATGTGTGAATATATATATATGTGTGTGTGTGTGTGTCATTGATGTGTAAAAACGTATATAATATTAAAAACCAAGTTTTACCGAATTCACCTAAAAAAAACACAATCGGCAAGCGTACCGGTCGCAATGTAGTTTGCAAGTAAGAACGGATATCGAACCTAGGACACTATGGGTAAACTCTAATTATTAAACCTAAAAGATTACTAACCTAGACTTTCTTTTGATTTTGTAGAATTTTTTTATATTAATTAAACTAATAAAACTTAACTAATTAAAAATTAACTAAAAATAAAAGTTTATAAAAATTTGGTTTTAAAATAAATATGAGAAACGACTACCTAGGTAATTGAATCCTACTAGTTAAATTAATAGCTAACAAACTTGACTTGGTTGAAAAACAATATCTAAAAAATATGACATTAAAGACCACTAAAATACGCTAGATCGCCTCCCGGCCTCACCAACGACACCCTAGAACTCTAATGACATGTGAAGCTTAATTGTTAAAGGGTTGGATCACCTCCCAGTCTCACCTTACCTAATAATACTATGGTACCCCAAAATCCAAATCACCTCCCGGTCTCTTCGGATACAATATATATTAATATAAAGAGGGTATTTTTAATTAACTTGAACACAACTTGTATCACAATAATCTTAGGGACCTAGGCTAACCCACTCCCGTGCAATTATTACCCAAACCCGCAAAAGACAAAGATGACACAACACTAAATTACCTCCCGGCATCTCTAGTGAAAGAATAATAAAAATCTAGTAAACTTTTATAAATAATTCCTACGGTTATTTCGACCATAAACTGCAAACAAGTTGAAAACACAAAGTAAACAACTTAATCATGCGTCTAAAAATCACCAAAAATTATTAAACACAAGTGGAATAAATATTAAAGCAATAAACTAGATTCTATTACGCAACCATATCATGACCAAACCAATTAAAAACTTTACTATAATACTAAATCAACCAACATCAAATAATAGTTCGTCAAACCATTAATTTAAACTAATACTCAACCAAAACCTATGTAGCATAAAGATTTAGCTACTCATAATCAATTATGAAACAAAAGTAAAAGAGTTCATGACAACAAGAATATAAAATAAAGAAAATATATAACTAACAAGAATAATAATTTCGAACCTCTTCTTGACTTCACGTTTTCTTGCTTCCAAGTTATAATATATTTTCTTTTTTTTTACCTTCTGTCTCCCACTAGCCAACATCCAAATTATACTATATATTATATTTTGTTTTCCGTCTGACCTCTCTGCGCACACAATAGCCACTAACACAAATACTATGTCTTCCTTAGCTTTCCCTTTTGCTATGATTCTTGTTAGACAAAAATATTGATGTTTAAGAAAAATCTCTTCACCCTTCGTGCGCTGTACACCACAAAAATTCCACAACAGCCCACCTCACCAAAATATATATATTATCCTTTCTTCTTCGATCCCCCTAGCCGGCTCTCTCTTGACTTTAGGCGTAAGACCCTTTATATTAATATATTAGGGTTTTTAATAATTCTCTATAATTAACAAAACTTGAGCCCCACTCCAAACTCCACCAACAAGTTTAATTTCATAGGCCCAATTTTTTTTCTCTTTTTGTTTACTTTCTTAGCCTTGGAGTTCATTTAAAATAATTCAACGAGCTCTCCTGCACTTTGTAAAAAAAATAGAAATCATAAGTAATTGGAGCATGGTTAACGTGAAATTTTATCTTTTATTAAGCATGTGAACATGAAACTCCATAAAATATGTGGCCATTTATTCCACCAATTATTACTTTGATGCCATTGTGGTCTCAACTTTAGCATAAATACTTTATTTTAGCTCATTTAAAAATTTAATCTTTAAAATCCAATTATGAGCCAAATAGAAATATATTTAATAAAAAACTGCTCAAAATACTAAAAAATTGTAGGGAATATTTATATAATAAAATGTATATTTTAAACCATATCAGTCATGGTTGTAAAACTCGCGCCTAGGCACCGAGTACTCAACGAGTAGTCCCCGAGTAATCCTCGCCTAGGCCGAATTCTCGGTGAGCCATCCCCGAGTACTCTCCGACTAAGGCTGAGTACTCCAAACTCTCTAGTCGGCCGCCTAGGGTCCGCCTAGCGACTTTTGCAACCTTGGTGTGTGTGTGTGTAATTCTTTGTTACGTAAATATTATTTAAGTAATAATAACTATTCTTAAATAATAAAGAAAAGAAAATAATACGTTTCTTAGAGAAGAGAAATGTAGGGTTTTATGAAAATAAACTAAAGGTTTATAATATTATTTTTTAACTAAAGGTTTTAAAGTAAAAGAGATTTTTGTCACACCCCGAAAACCTCATAATAATAATTTCAGCGGAAGTCTTTACAACTAAACATATTTTCGGGTGGTGACAGTTGTTGTTAACCGATAGCCAAACATAATAACACAACGTTTAATATATAATAGAGTTAATGGCCATTTTCGTCCCTGTGATTTGCTACTTTCGCCACTTCAGTCCAAAATTTTTAATTTTGTCAATTTAGTCCTCATCCGTCTAACGGCATCCAACTATGCCGTTAGTTTAAGGGTATTTTTGTCTTTCTCCTTTTAATTTTGAGTTAATGGTCATTTTAGTCCCTGTGGTTTGATATCTTTGCCAATTCAGTCCAAAGTTTTAAAAATTTGTCAATTTAATGTTCAGTTTAATTCAGTTTTTTTTATTTTTTATGTTTTTCTGTTTATAACCCTGAAGAGCATAATTCAAGCCCAAAACCATCGAGCAACCTCAAATACTGGTATGCATTTACTCTTTTGACAACAGTAATCATACCCCCCCCCCTTATATTTAGTTTCTAGACATTTCCTAAAATCTTCTCCATGGTGGAATTCAATGGTAAAGTGGTCAAGGTAATTCCCTGAAACCGAATTATACGGAAAAAACTAAAAATTGTTTTGTTGATTAATGTATAATAGTTGATTACGACCCAGATTTTCGTTATGATATGTTAATATCTAAACCCTAAATATTATGCATTCTTCAAAGAAAGGATTTTTAGTTTTTGCGTACAATTCGGTTTCACGGAATTGCTTTGACCACTTTACCATTGAATTCCACCATGGGGGAGAGTTTAGGAACCGTCTAGAAACTAAATACGAGAGGAGGGGGTATGATTACTGTTGTCGACAGAGTAAATGCAGACTTGTTTTGGACATGGATAATGCTCTCTAGGGTTATAGAAAAAAAACTGACTTAAATTGAAAAAAATTCAAACTTTGGACTGAATTGGCAAAAGTATCAAACCACAGGGACGAAAATGACCAATAACTCAAAATAAAAAGGAGAAAGACAAAAATACCCTTAAACTAACGGCATAGCTGGATGCCGTTAGACGGATAGGACGTAATTGGCTAATATTTAAAACTATGAGGACTAAATTGACAAAAATACAAATTTTGGACTGAAGTGGCGAAAGTAGCAAACCACAGGGACGAAAATGGCCATTAAAACATATTTAATAAACGTCAGAGTTTACATATTTTTTATTATTAAAAACTAACATAATGGTCCCATACAATTCTCTTATTCAAACACCGATGCCTCGCTCCACGCCTCCATGCAAAACCATCATTTACCTGTAAAACATTTTTAAATAATATTTGGGTCAACACGAATGTTGGTGAGTTATTCCTGAGAAAAACTTATTATATAAATATAGACAATTAATATATAAACAACACATGAATATAATAGTGTATGACTATTATACTCCCAATAGTACTGATCTATACACGATACAACACCATAACGAAACCCGCATTTTACCTTTGAGCACAAAAAGCGTTAGTTGTAAACTAGCTAAGAGTACAACGCGTGTATGACTACCAATTTGATAACTCTGAACGTACCATACTCGAAATATTCCCACTTTTAACCCAACGCGAATGGAATGGGGGGCGTCACCCCGATAGATCTACCAACATTTCTGTGCCCTCAATTCGATTAACAGTTATTTAACCAAATTGATTCATCCCACAATAACGAAAATTTGTAAAGTATAATGCGCTTTCAAAACATATATATAAATACGAATATAGATATACAATATGCTTTTCGGAGGAAGAACTCACCTTTGAATCCAGTGTTTGTATAATGCTCGTGTCCTATATTAGCACACGTTCGTTAATTTTAAGTTCGTGTTTGACCAATAATTGGTTAACTATATACATATATATATACACACATATATATATACAACCTTAGTCTAAAATTCACACAAGCACACAACACATAAAATTACTAACTTATAATTCTATAAATATATACACTTAAAACATAAACAAGTAATCACCAACCAATAATTGTTCTATTTTATAGTTTGAATTAAATATTAAAATTTATAAAAATTATTACCTTTAGTTGCTGGAGTATTTTGGAAAATATAAGTTTTTATTTCATTTAGAATTTTGACTCCATTTTAGTCGGTTTTGTCAGTTTTGCCGATTTCATCGGTTTTGAACTTAAAAATGAACCGGTTGTCATTTTGTGAAGACTTTTAGTTTTAAATTATCAAAAACACTTTTTATATAGTTTTTAATCAAGTTTCATTAGTTTTTCAATAAAAATGATATGGTTTTCATTTTGTTAGCAATTTCTTAAAAATGTCAATTTTATCGTTTTCGTGTCGGTTTTCGCTACACGAACCAGGTTGGTTCAAGTTTTGCTTTTTTGAATTTTCTTATACTTTAATAACTTATGTTAAATATAAGAATATTATGACTTTAGGAGCTATTTTAATTTAGTTCCAAAAACTCATGTCGGTTCACGTTAAAAGTCGAACTTTCCGACCGTTAATGTTACCGACAAGCTAATTAAGTCATAATGTCAAAACCAAACCATCTTGTACAACAAATATACATCTAATAACAAGTAGTATATTATCATATTCATATTTAGTCATCTAGCACCAAGTATGCACAAAAGAACTAATTTTTACCACACATGCTCAAGCCTTAGCTTAAGCTTTCAACTACACAATGAACATGTTATTTCTATAATCTCTACAAGGTGTTTATGTATCAAAATTTCCAGATCTTAACAACCCATAATATAGTCTTAATCCATCCCATCATCATCCTTTAAACAAAAACATTCTTGGTTCTTTAACAACAAAGTTTATATATTTAGCAAATCGGTCATTTTAACAACTTTCATTCAGTTCAAGCTTTCAAGTATGATTAGGTATAACTTATTTCTAGCTCATTCAACTAGTTTGATAGAAGGCTCTTAACAATTTATTAAACACTTGTTTCTAGATTTTCCCATTTACCCATTAATAAAGTTACTATTAGTAGTAATTAGTATTTTTAACAATCTTTTCACTATTCAACAATTTTCATAATAGAGTTTACCAAAGTAATCCTATTAACAAGTCTTTAATTACTTATACAAAATTATGTTCACTCATCAAACCAACTTACAAAACATTTTGTACAATTTACAAAGTTTCTTTTATTAGTATGTCTAACCAAGTTCTTGTTTATCTAAGTCACCATGTTTCATGCATCCTAGTTCTTCTAGTAGATTTTATTCCTTTTCACATGTCTTATTCCATCACTTAATTTGTCATTTTCAATCCATATCAAAATCAATATAAGACAAGTATGAACTTGATTATCAAAATCAAATTTTTGTATTACTTGCATGTGTAAGTAACTTTTCAAAATAATCAAATCTCTACACTTTTGTCAACCCTTTTCCAAGATCTTATTTACCTTTTCAAAACCATTATTATTGTTACTTACAACCTTTTTCAAGAAATCAACTATGTGGGTTTTCAAAATTATCATTCTTTCTTTAACCATTTTACCATTTAACAAGCTTACAACTTTAATCCAACACCCAAACCAAAACCCACGGCTCTAAGGGGTGTTTTCACCCATAATGCATTTCCAATCTTTTGACCATTTTCATTATTATAACAATACTTAACCCATTTGTTAAACAAGCTCAAGTAACATCAATATGGACAATCTATACAAGCTAATATGCATCCAATATAAGTCCTATAATCAACAAAACCCATCTTATACATTCACATGCAAACTCATGGGTCACATACATGCATGCATACATCCATATTATACTTGCATGCACATTATCAAACATACCAAAATCAAGCTTTAAACATCAAATAACAACTAATATACACAAATCTTGAAGTGGGTTACCTTGGATTTTCGGATTTGGTGTCTAAGGAGGCGATAATGTGGTCTTAAGTTAGCTTATGGTTCCTTCTTTACCTTCCTAAGCTCCTATTTTGCTTAAGCTTCCATCAAGAACTCTTAATCTTCAATAATGGTGGGTATGGTGATTTTGAAATGGTGAGATGGTGAAGTGGTGGTGGTGACTGGATCTTATTGAGAGAAAGAGAGTGTATAGGGTTGATGATTAGGATGGTATAGGTTGTGTTCGCAAGGTTTCATATTTACAAGTAACCTTCTAATCATTACATGTATGTATATTATTAATATTATATTGCAAGTGGGTGGGTTTGTGTGTAAGTTGGCGGCCGAGAGAGGGGTAAGGGAGTGGGAAAGTTGGTTTTAAAATAATAACATGTGGTATTATCTAGGTGCTAAGGTTTAACGTATCTCGTAATTTATCTAGCCAAACGACATCCGTTTCTAATTAATTTTTATCAGACTTCGAGCGAAATTAAATTACAGTCAATGTCTGCCTAAAAACATAATTTTCTGAGAAACTTGATGTCGGGTCCTTACGGTGTCCTCTACTGGCTTTCGGTTACTTATTTTCTAATTTTTGCGATTCGGACCTTCTAAAATTAAGTTTATATACTATCTCTAATATCCTAATATAAAATTTAATTTTTTGAGATCATCTTGACACGTTTATGAATTTATTTGTTTTGAGTCGTTACCCGGTGTCAATCTGTACCATGCTTGCTACACGACAAAATTTAACTTTTTCGGGTTCTATAATTTAAAACTCAACTAAAATCAAAGACTTTAGGTAAAAATATTATTCTTATATATTTACCTTACTAATTAATACGCGATTACGGTTAAGATAATTACCAGATTAGTCTAATTTTTGGCGGTTGCCACAATTTTGAACTAAAAGTTCATCGAGGTAAAGTTAATAAAATAAGACTAAAAGTCTTAAGCCGGATTGTATATCCAACTAACAAAAGGTTATACTCGTACTATAGGTGCGATATAACAACGGGAAAGACCCTCGGACGGTGTTTGAAACCGATCCAAATTGAAAAGGTGAATACGCCCCAACTTTACAAACTTGTTTTCAAACAAGTCAACGTGTTAAATGAAAAAGGTTTACATGAGACTAAGTGTCTCTAAAATATTTATAAAAAAGGGTATAAACATAGCCTCAGGCTATCGTGTACGTTTGTCTAGATCCTTACATATGTGATGGGCACATCACACCTGGTCACAATTACGCTGCCTGCGGGGAGTATGACCTTGTGTATACGTATAGGCACTCAACTAGTCGAACGCTGCGGTGTTTGCTGTGGGATCCGAGTGTAGAGACTTGAGTTTATGAATTGTGTTGTTTTAACTTGATTATTCCTAAGCCACGATGGCCCGTTAACATTTTTCAGGTGAACAAGGCTAGGGCTTGGAGTAGCGAAGTGCTCAAGATATCCGATGGACTTAGATCTTTTTGTTCAAACTTATTATAAAACGAATGGTGGTTTTGTAAACATAAAACAAGTAATCTTTTAACATTAAACGGGAAACTTTTAAATCCCGTCTTTTGTATGTAAATATTATATTATAAATCCACATGTTTATAAAGACTTCCGCTTTCAAACGTAACTCTGATTTATTTACAAATGTGGTACCAACATATGAGTCACACGCCTAGGCCATAGTTTGGGGTGTGACAACCACATGCAATAATCAAGTACTGATTACCACACTTTATAAAAATCATGGCACCAATTGTGTAAATCAAGTCCTCATATACACTTTATAGTGAGAATCTATTCATCTAATTCTCAAAGTTATCACACTTGCTACTTTTAGTTGTAACTAGCTATTAGATAGTCTTTATCATATATACTACCAAAAACTCTTTAGCACATAGTAGTCACGGTTAACTTAACCACAATAATAAGAACCAAATAGTCAGACAACATAATTTTAGGTAATTGGACAAACAGATACAAGTATCCTAAAAACGCATACATGTTTACTATATCTCAACCGAAAAACTCTGCATGTCCACTGGTGACACAATTAAGGTTCCAACACACTTGTTCCCATCCAATTCACCACCATTAACTATTGATAAACAGAATATAATAAATATGCTTATAGGAACACAACATGCAATTGCATGACCATGACCAATGTGAACCATAACACATGCAATACAACTCAAATTGCTAAGGTGATGTTTGTTTTTTAAGACAAAAATTGCAAGTAATCTGATTTCATCTGATTTAATGTCAGCAACTGAAGATGTGGTCTGAAGGTCTGCAATCTGAAATATAATATTGTTTGTTTTATAAACTGGATATCGTCTGCATAAACTGAAAATTAGTTACATATCATATATATTACAGTATATAAAAGTCATTTAACGTTTGTAGACTGCTAAAATAATTGGTAGTGGTGTACGAACTATGGAGGTGGGTGGTGGTAGACGATTGTGGTAGGCGATGAACGGTGGGTGGTGGACGGTGATGGTGTCCGACAATGGGTGGTGGTGGTGATGAACGGTGGTGGTGGGTGGTGGACTATGGTTGTGGTGGATGGTTGTGGCGGGTGGTGGTGGCGGCGGACGGTGGGTGGTGGTGGATGGTGGTGGCGGCAGATGATGGGTGGTGGCAGTAGCGGGTGGTGGTTGATGGTGGTGGCGACGGACGGTTGTAACATCCGACTTTTAGTTATAATAATAAAATAAATTTCGTCTATTTTATAGTGGGTCGTTATCGGTTTAGATAAATAGAATATGAGTTGGGCTAGTGTTGGGTTAAATGGATATGGGTTATGGACTTGGGTTATGAAAGAAATAAGCAAAGACCAAGGGCTTAAGCCGATGATCCCTAAATATATAAACCATAATCACCATTTAATCCCTCATTTACACATATCCCTTACACCACCCAAAACACACACTTAAGCTTTCTCTCTAGTCCTCTCCTTACCTAAGCCGAAACCAAGAAGGAAACCGAGGTAATGATAGTATGATATTGTATAAACCCAAACCCGTTAGATATGGTCATGAAACGACGAGCCGACACCGTTAAACAGTTTAAGTCACGAGATCCGGATGGAATCGGGTATAAACCGAACCTAAGATGGGCTTAGGGATCACCCTAGCTCATATCTGGATCGAACGGGGCGAAAAATGATGAAAAACGAGTCAAAACTCGTTTTTCCGGCGAAACCCGCGTTTTTCCGGCGACGGCGCCGGAAAAGATACGAGGTTAAGGGAATATCAAAAATGTTCTGACATTCTCTGACCTAACCCTAGTTCGTTAACGGAGGATTAACGAACTAGAGGCAATTCGTCAGCTGATTCGCTAAGGAAAGATTAACGAACTAGCTTTAGTTCGTATCCAATTCGTTAAGGGAAAAAGATAACGAATTACCCTTGATTCTTTATAATCATTCGTTAACAAAGATAACGAATTACCCTTGATTCGTTATAGTCATTCATTAACAAAGATAACAAATTAGAAGGTCCAATTCGTTACATGGACTGATTCATTATATGGACTGGTTCGTTATATGGACTGATTCGTCAAAGGACCAGTTCTTTAGAGGGTTCAATTCGTTACAGGGACTAGTTCATTATAACGAACCAATTCGTTAAAGAACCAAGTAACGAACTAGAAGTTTTATGAAATGACAGAACAGTCCCTAGACTTATAAAAGAATGGTTTAATTACAAAGAAGCCCTTGGACTTTTTAAGTTAGCAAATTTAATAATGATTCAAAATTCTAATGGAAAATGTGTTAAGACAGTTAATAGAAATAAAATTTTTCCAAGCTGACTTGGCAGCTTAACCCCAGCCAAGGGCTCTGCCCCTTGGACCCCGCTATGGGCTGCCGCCCCTAGAACCCCGTTGCCAGGGGCGCTGCCCCCGGACCCCCGTTCGTTGAGGGTTATAATTAGACTAGAAACGCGATATGGGTAGTAATTGTTAATTGATACGTGTAATTGTTATACAGTTAGTCGTGCACAGCTAAGGAAAGGAATAACAATTAACGGTGAACGCACGTACTGTCAAGGTATAATGTTATGTATAATGTACGAATGATATGTATGCATATTATGAATGAATGTAAGAGATAGTCAGGTACAGAGGAAAGGGACTGAGCCCTAATAATACTCAAGGTAGACAGGGACCGGACCCTAATAATATCCGAGGCAGAAAAGGGACCGAGCCCTTTATAAATCTCGAGGCAGAAAGGGACTGAGCCCTAATAATACTCAAGGCAGAAAAGGGACCGGACCCTAATAATATCCGAGGCAGAAAAAGGGACCGGACCCTAATAATATCCGAGGCAGCGTAGGATAATGTAAAGTAGAGTTTAGAATAAAGTACGAAGGCAAATACGTATATTATGAACGAATTACGACAGTATGAAGTACGTATGGAAAATACGTAGTTATGAATGTATTGAATGTTGTATGATTAACTAGAACTCACTCAGCGTATCTGACTTTTAGTATGCACGCAGGTGAGTAGAATGAGGCAACTTGCTTGAGGGGAGGAACATGGCATGGATTTAAAGACACTGGCATCTCAATGAAGTGTTATGTTATGATGTTTTTAAAAGACAATGTTTTAAGTTTAAATGATTTGAATGTTCGTTAAAGACAAGAAATGATGGGTATGTAATATATTGGTTTGAAGTTTATTATTCCCTGAAAGTTTTAATTAACTATGATATTTAGAACTGTGTATATGAGTACATCCAACGTTAGATGTGAGGCACCGGTAATGGGGCCTTACAACGGTGGGCAGTGGTGGTAGTGGACGGTGGTTGTGGCCGACGGGGGTGGTGGTGGTGATGGACGATGGTGGTGGTGGGTGGTTGACGGTGGTGGTGGTGAGTGGTTGACGGTGGTGGTGGCGGACGGTGGGTGGTGGTGGTGGTGAGTGATGTGGCGACGGACGACGGGTGGTGGTGATGGTGGACGGTGGTGGGGCGGCGGACAGTGGATGGTGGTGGTGGTGGCGGACGGTGGGTGATGGTGGTGTTGGACATTGGGTGTTCGTATGATGTTAAGAAGTGTGAAGATGGTGATATTAGCTTATTTTTTAAGACCATAAAAACAGTTTTCAGATCTTTTTTTTTAACAAACAGTATTCAAGAGTTTATGTCTGAGCGCCCACAGAAATAGACTCCTTGTAGACCTTATAAACAAAAACAAACACAACAT
Organism: Bidens hawaiensis; assembly: GCF_021521415.1. Classification (NCBI taxonomy): domain Eukaryota; kingdom Viridiplantae; phylum Streptophyta; class Magnoliopsida; order Asterales; family Asteraceae; genus Bidens; species Bidens hawaiensis. Next base: position 370,488 of record NW_027492023.1, on the reverse strand, counting down.
AAGTTGTATCAACTGATATTTAAAAAGTTGGTCACGTTTTTATTGCTATTGAGTGGATTTGAGATTTAGTAACTCGTTATCATAAAATTTCAATACTAAATCGATGATTGTTTAAATCGCTGTTGTCAAACATGATAAACAAATTTATATTTTTAATCAGCTTCACCATTAGTTTAACCATATCCCCCCCACGTACAAAGCTTGAATTATTAACCAGGTTATCTCCGACCATATCTACTATCTCCAATCCGACCAACCACCCAACATCTACATCAAATCTTTAGACGAAGCCCTTAAATTAAAGCCTTGGCCCACATTTGTAATAACATTATAGCATCCCAATCTATTTCCTATCCATATCTACAAATTACTTTAAAAATCACTATTTTTTCTTTCAGTTTCAATTAAATATAACATTTTTATACCTTTATCATTATATTTTTTCTCTCCTCTAATCACAACTACTTTTAAAAAATATTAAAAAAATATACAATGTGACCAGTGAAACCCCAAATTTAACTTTTTCGTATAACATTTTTTTTCTCATATATTTATAATGATACCAAATAATTTACAAAACTTACTCATATAATTATAGACACGAGCTAAGATCGCTTTTATAACCAACAAAACCCTCTTCTATTCTTTTTCCCTTCATTTTCTAGTATACAAAATTTTCTTGTCATGCCACAAAAAGTTCACATGATTTATCAAAGTAAAAGAAAAAAAAAACTTTATATTCACAACAACATATATTGAATATAAAAAAATAAAATAAAATTTGTGTGCGACACATTAACGCTGTATTTTCGAGTCTTATTTAAAGAGGGGAGGGGAAGGAAAGAAGAAGAAAATGTGAATAAATCATGTTCCAGAGATTTTTTAAGGGTGGGATGGGAGGAGAAGGGAGAGAAAAGACTAGAAAATTTAAGTGTAATCATCTTTCCAAATTGGAGAGATTAAGAGGGAAAATGTGTTTGTATCATTAATTGTCTATTAACTCCTACATTTTCTTTCCCTTTCCTTCCATTTTCGTTAAACTCGGGAACACGAAATAAAGTGACACATTTTCCTCCCCTCTTTCTTTTCTCTTTTAATTCTTCTCCTTTTATTTTCTCTCCTTAAATGAAACTCGAAAGACAGTGTAAAAGAGTACATACATAAAGTAACAACTACATATATATGTAGGGCTGTTCAAAACCGGATATTCGAAATTTCGGATATCTGAAACCGAATATCCGAACCTTTCGGATAGTGAAAATCACTGTCCGAATCTGAAATTTCGGATATCCGAAATCCGAAATTTTCGGATATCCGAAACCGAATATCCAAATATCCGGAAACTAAAAAAAAATTGCTTTTCAAATAAAATTCATACATAATCTTTTCAAGTTTCCAAACCAACAAATCAAACATACAACCATCAAATAACAAGCTTCTAAATCCAACTAACAAAGTTACAATTAATAAGTTAACAAAGTAACAATTAGTTAACAATCTAACAATAAATGGATGGAGACGGTGGACCTGTGATGGTGGATGAGTTGAAGATGATGGACGGGTGGCTGAATGGATGTTGGATGGACGGCGACAGGTGATGTGATGTTGTGAGACGGGAGACGGTGGTACTTGTTTAGAGACGGTGGCCGCTGTGAATCTGTGATACTGATGGCCTGATACATTCGAACCAATATCAAAACCCCTGTCATCTTCTTTCTTCTCAATCACCACTCCATTTCAGCTCACCAGTCTCCCATCAAATCCAACCAAATTTCTTCACTTTTTCACATACACATCTCAACACATTCCAGATCCAACCCACCCAATTCTCATCTTTCTTCATCCAATTTTAAGTTATAACCATTTCCCCCAATTTCGTGAAAATTAGGGTTTTACACGACACTTATATCTTCCATATGGCTGTCAGAGGCGTAGATTTCAAGTGGTGGGTGTTCTTTATTCACAGTTTTAATATGAAATTCAGTTGCTTTTTGCAATTTCATGGGATTTGAATTCTGGGTTTTGCAGGTACGATGGGTTTTTCTTGTCGATGCTTGCGACTAGTATGTATCCTTTTGAAGATTATTATAAATTTATTATTATAGGGAAACTTAATGTACAAGTTAAATTAACATGCTATGCTAACTGTGAGAATCAACTAGTGTAATTACACTAACTATAATTAATTTATGTTATGTATAATTACACTACTTGATTTTTACAGTTAGCACGTTAATTTAATTTGTATTTGATCCAAACCTATTATTATTATTTGTTTGTTTGTTATTAATTTTGGTGAAGTTTTGTTGGTTCTTGACGATTGGTTATGATAATAGAATAATAGTTGCGATTAATTGGAAGCATTATCATCTCTGCACACACCCTTTGCATATATGGATTGTGGTGGGTAATTAGGAAATTATGGAAAATTTTGGATCTTGATTATAATTTTTGATTTGGGTAACTTTTTTATGTTTTGGGTTGGTCTGTTTTAGGTTTGATTATACTACTGTTTTTATTTTTCGGCTGTTGATGTTTGTGGATAATGGGCTTGCTGCTGGAATGCGATTGTAAGTCATTTATGTTCTTATTATTTCATTGTGATTATACATTTTGTACTATCATAATTCTAAAATATTTTTATCACCCAAGGAGATTTGAAATATAAAAATAAAAAGTTAGCGAATTAGTAGATTATTGTTGGTTTACGGAACATTTTGTAAACCGTTCGGCAGTAAGTTAGTTTATATTCATTTATTTAATACACGAACGAACATGAACATGAACACATGCCTCTGTCGTTCATTTATGTTCGTGAATGTTTGTTTAATTGTTTTTGTTTTTTCTTCTAACTTTGTTAATCTTTGTTCTTTTACATCCATTTATGTTCGTCAGTTTATGTTTAAGTTCGGTGATTTATGTTCGTTAATATATCCATTAAATTTTTTTTGGCTCATTACAATTTAGTCTAGTTTTAATAACTTTTTAGGTCCATCACATTGTTCTTCATATTAATTTTAGTTTGTATGTTCGGTTATGTTTGTTCATTTACGTTCATGAACTGTTAGTTTATACTGTTAACGAAGGAACATAAACAAACACGAACATGTTCATTTTTTTAAACAACGAACATGGAACAAGAAAACCTTATCGGTTTAATTGGTCGTCTTTGATTGTTTGTTCAGTTATAGTTTGACGAACGCACACGGACATGCTCTGTCTTTGTTCGTTTACAAGCCTAATTTAGAAATGAAACATTTACGATCCATAAGTATGCTTAGTTGGATTCTGGGTTTTTTATATTTATTTATTTTTTTGATACAATTTTATATCTAAAAATGTATTAAAATGAAATAGGGATTTTGGCCCGCAACAGAGACAAGCTCGTTTTTGTGGTCAAGTGGCGGTATTAACCGTTCTTTCAGTATTTCTCTACCCGCTTCTTTGGGCTTGGACTATTATTGGCTCCCTATGGTTTAGCAGTGCAAAAGACTGTGTAAGCTTATTATTTGCTTTCTTTAATTATATATTTGTTCATGCGGCAAGTTGGGTTCTCTGCTTAAACCGAACCAAAACTGAAAATTCGTTCTTTGAGATCTTAAAAACCGTTCGGTTTCGGTTTTACCATTTGGGGTTGAAGTTTTTGGGTCGAAATATTTGGCCCAAAATAATGAGTTTTGGGTGTAAATCTTTTTGTTAGTTAGTAATTAATTGATTATTTTACATTTAGGAAATTGGGCTAAAATATTTTGGGTAACACTATTTATTAAGCTGTTATATATAAGTTCAAAATAAAAAATGTTAATCCATGAATTTGATTCAGTTTTTTGGATTTAATTACATTAAAAACCGAAACTGAACAGAAAGTTCGGTGTTTCTGAAAACATAAAACTAAACCGTTGGTTTTTGTTCGGGTTCGGTTATTTTGGTTTTATTTTTACGAAAACATTAAACTAGTTGGTTTTTGTTTGGGTTTGATTATTTTGTTTTGTTTTTTTCTGTTACGGATCAGTTTTTCTGGTTTCATTTAATCCCTAGAGTTGGGTAACGGTTTGAAAAGGGGAACTTATACAGGCCAAACGGGTCAGGTTGGATTGGGTTGACCCGAACACTTTCTTTGCTAAAAATGTTTTTTTTATATCTAACTAACTACTGGTAAATATGATTGTTAAAAAATATTATTATTGTAAGGCTTTTGACCCGTTAGAGATACAACTCCTCGAATTCACTCATTTGTAGAAAACAGGTTGAAATCGCCTCTTTCAGTCACACATAATCCAGATGGGATTAATCATGTTTTTTTTCTAACTTTTTTTGATATTTTTTCAGCTGCCCGAAGAAGGCCAAAAATGTGGTTTTCTTCTATGGTTGCTTTTTAGCTATAGCGGGCTTGTATGCATTGCGGGCACATGTATGAAAAAGGTGCGCAATATTAACCATATTTCAAAATCTTGTTGAAAACCTGTTTCTTGTTTTTTTTTTTGTTAAATGTTTATTGTTTATATGTTAATTAATTATGCAGTGGCTAACAAGAAGGCAAGCTCATTCACTACGTGCTCAACAGGGAATTCCTATTTCCGAATACGGGGTACGTCACATAAACGATTTTTTACTCATTTTAAGCACAAAATGAATAAGGTGCTAAACGGGCTCTGTTTGCGTGTTGGTGGGTTTAACCCGGACCTGAACATGAAAATTGTGTTAGGCAATCTGAACACGGCAATTCACGGGTTGACATGGACACGACCTGTTTGACCCGAAAGTATTTTGTTTTTTATTGTTTTGACAATCTAATAGTTTAAATTTACATTTTTGCAAATTTTAATTTTGTAATAAGATACCCAATTTAATTTGATAAATATAAATTTAAAAAGAAAAAAAAAACAAAAAATAAATTGGTTATACAGGTCAACCTTTGACTCGTTTGGTTAAATGGGTTCGTGGATTTGACCCGAACCCCTTTATACCAACCCAGTGAATTTCATGTTAGGTTTGTGTTGTTAGAAGTTCACGCCTCTAATACTGGTATATTAATTAATTTATCTTTTTTAAAATATTATGTGTTTTAGGTGTTGGTTGATATGGTTCGAGTACCCGATTGGGCTTTTGAAACGGCTGCGGGTCAAGAGATGAGAGGCATGGGTCAAGATACTGCGTATCATCCAGGGCTTTACTTGACTGAACCCCAGGTAATACTAATGGCATCGCTAAAGGTGGCAAAATGGGTCGAATCTGGTTGATCTGAAACACCTTTTTGTTCTTGAATATGGTGATGATTTTATGCATTTGAATTTCACTTTCGTTGACTTTTGATCTGGTTGACTCGTTTGACTTTCACACATGAGACACACTCAGTTTTCATGTTTACATGTGATTCGTTCAATGTTGTTGCCTCTAACAAATAGGTGTTTTTTTTTACTAAATACACCACTGATCAATGGTGAATATTAATACCTATATATGTGTGTGTGTGTGTATAGGGTGCGGTTCATTACAAAGCGCTAACTATTGTGAGAATAAAGAACAGACCTAAATCGTTTAATGTTTTGATCAATGGTTCTTATATTTTCAATTTTGTACGTTTTAATTACAAATGTGCAGGTTATATACATAAAAAAAACCATCAAACTAATTTGTCTATATGTTTTAATTTTTTTTTTAAATTGTTTACCTACACATGTGTAGGGTTTTTGTAAGTAACAAAATTTGTTCATATATATTTTATGAATTTCAGAATAGATGACAACACATTGCATTTCAACCATTTTCTTATATTTAAAAAAAATAATAATATTGGAAAAATTAATGATTTTCTCTGTTCCTTGTGTTCTCGCAAAAAAACTATGTTTTGTCTAAAAACCCTCCCATAATATATGAGAACTCACTTTTCTGAGAAAACCAATACCAACTATTGATTATGTTTGATAAATGGTTCTAATGATTTAATGATATTATTGTAAACAAAAAGGGAAGTTTGAGGATTGATTTAAATGGGTAAAGGGTAGAATGGGAATTCATTTTGAAAATAAGTTAACCCCTAAGAAATCTTAGGGGATTGATTTTCAAATTGATTTCCCATTCTACCCTTTGCCCGATTTAATCGATCCTCAAAATTTCTTGTTTATTACAAAATGCCATTGAATGATTAGAAGTTTAGAACCATTGATCAATAGTCAATATTGATTTTCTCATAAAACCTTCCCAATATATTATTTGCACATGTGTATGTAAATATATTAGCCCTGCTTGCGGTGCGCACATATGATGTATATATGTGTGAACCCTCGGGTGGGCAAAAGTGAAATTGCACTAATTTTGACGTTATTTTACTAATCTCGTGAAAATAACGTTAAAAGTGACGGACGGTTAATCAGGCATCATGTAGTGGCGTTGATAGCTGAAAGATAAGGGTACATGCACCGATCAGCCGGTGTCCCGATGATTGAGTGCTATGTGCCTTATGTCCAAGGCTTGATGCAAAACTACTATCGAGCCGGGGGTCTCACCGGAAGCAGCCTCTCTATCCCTATGGGGTAGAGGTAAGGCTGCCTACATCTTACCTTCCTCAGACCCTACCACAGCTTTGCTATTGGTGGGATATACTGAGTACGATGATGATGATGATGTGTATGTAAATATATATATAGTGATGAAATTCTAATTGACATTTAGAGAGAAGCAGTGGAAGCACTTATTCAAGAACTTCCAAAATTCATGCTGAAAGCTGTTCCAACCGATTGTAGCGAGTGCCCAATTTGTTTGGAAGAATTTCATGTCGGGAATGAGGTGCTGTTTATTATAATTAAAAAAAAAGACCGTCATGGTATAACGAGTCCTGGATTATAACTGTTTTTGTGGTCAAATAAAAACCAGGTCCGAGGTCTTCCATGTGCTCATAACTTTCACGTGGCATGCATCGATGAATGGCTTCGGTTAAACGTTAAATGCCCGAGATGCCGATGCTCGGTTTTCCCAAATCTTGATCTTAGTGCTCTACAAACCATTCCTGCTGACCCTGACCGATTGACCGTTTCAACAACTCGGTACATGACAAGTCAACCGTCTAGTCAAAGTTACCTATTGAGGATGCAAGGTTTCCTCCGTCCAATCCGAACCGTAAATGTGGGATCCACCTTGAGCTCTAATTCCGACATTGTTTTGGAAGTTGCAGAAAACGAAGGGCAGGGGCAAACCCGTAACTTTGAAAGAAGTATAGACTCTGTACAGTGATGTTTTTGGGCTCGTGTGTGCATTTTTTGGTGCGCGAGTGCGTGATCTTAGGTTAACGTGACGGCTAACTGTATGAATCTGCGGAAACTAAACCGTGTTTTGCTTGTTTTGTTGGGGTAAAATAGATTTATTAATTAAGGTTATGATGTGTTATTAAGGATGTGATGAAGCTGTTTGTAAGTTGTGGATAATGTGTTATTGTGTTAGTCTGGGTGTTAATATTTTGATTTCAAGATGGATGTTTTGTTAAAGGGGTAACTGCTTGACAAATGATCTCTAATCAAGAAAGAAAGATTAAAAAGCGAAAAAAATAAAAATTCTAGTCATCTAGGTGTTTAAATAGTGAATTTAGATTGATTTTGTTGGGCTAAATTTTACTATAAAACTTCTGAACATATTGGGCAGAGTTGGGCGGCTGGAATAGAATTTGTCTGACTAGTATCACTTTTGTCCGACTAGCGTCTAGAGCCCTAGTTTTGTCAAAATCAAAGCGTCAAGATTGGCGTCTAGGCGCTGATTTAATCGGCCGTCCAGGCCAAATATACAACACTGCCTGAAACCAATCTAACCTTCCACTCGCATGGATCTAAACCCAAAAAGTAATAAACACAATACCACTAGGTCATTACCCAAAAGCCATCTTGATGCTATTTATAAAGGTTTATCAAAAAGCAACAAGTTTTAATGTTATTAAATTATGAGACGGCTTTTTTTTAACTGGTGTTAGTTTTGTCTTTCCATAATACTCCAAGATGAGCATCTGGCCTGTCTCCTTTCACAAATATGCTATTTCTCTTCTTTAGACGTTTAAATACTGAAAATTTGTTTAACAAAGAGTTTTAGCTATAATTTTCGTTTTTGGATAATCCTTAATTTATAATGTTAAGGCTAAGGGTAATGGGGCTTGATTGACACTGGATCAAGCCCCTCAACCAAGCCCCGGAGGGTGTAATGGTCCAGGTGATCCGGGGCTTGATCCAGTTTTTTTATTAACAAATAATACACCCCAATCTACTCAACCTTGACCATCTTAAATCCTTCTCTTTTATAGCTGCATATATACAACACACACAAAACATAACACAATCACCGCCTTCCGCCACCGTAGCCATCACCGCCTTCCGCCACCATCCTCCTCTTACAAACCCACCACTGTCAGGGGCGGACCCACATAGGTCCGATCGGGGTCCCGGGACACCGATGTTTTTTAAAAATTACTTAGAGATGGTATATTAAATTTTGTAAGGACCTCATAAAAATTAATACTTGGAACCCATACTATTAAGATTGAACTGGTACAGTGGAAAGTCCCTTGTTTTACTTGTGAGAGGTTGTAGGTTCAAGCCCCATCATGCTCCTTTTTTGTTGTTTTTTTAATATCCTAGTCTTAGTTATTCAGTTAGGGTATTTGTGCTTTTTGTTAGTTTCTCTCATATAGTCATTATCACCATGCAACATATATAATGTTAACATGGATTTTGCATATTCTTTTATTATTTACCTTGTGTATGTATATTATAATTAATCATTTATTTGTGTTAGAGTTATTTTTTCATGTTTTGGTCAATTATGTAAGACCATATATATAGATTACATTCATGTTTTTCGGGTATGAATTAAAGTGTATGTTTCATCTAGTTTATAATTTAGATTCTTTCTACTTACTCGTTTCCAATGACACCATAGTTCCGTGTTTTATTATGTTCCTCGCCTCGACCCGACCCGAATAACGACCGACCCGAAAAATTTTGTAAACCGAAAAAATTGGGACCTCATTGACAAAAAATCCTGGGTCCGCCACTGACCACCGTCCTCCGCCGTGGTTCCTCCCCCGACGACCAACCACCGATCACACCACTACTACCGATCACCAGACCACCGCCTCCGTGATTCCTCCTCCGACGACCAACCATCTCTCAAAATCACACTTTATTTGGCCTTTCAACGGCTTTTTTTTATTTTCCCCACACATCAACGGCTATAAGCCCCGCGGTCCCAGCCACGGGGGCCAACCGCGCCCCGGCTCACCTGAGAGGTGAAGCGGTGTTCGCGAGCCACATTAGCGGCCGCGCCCCCGTTCACCCCATTACTCTCAGCCTAATATTTAGTTACCTGTTACACTTTTTAAATTTTAATAATACCCATTTTGTAACCTTTATGAATCAAAATTGGTATCAATGCATTTTTTTTTCAAACATAGAATTGTGAAAATCACGTGATTCACAAGTGCAAGATAATCAGGAAAGAGAGAGATTTTTAAACCAATAAGTAAATTAAATACGGAGAATTTCTATGATAAGTATAGATTTTGGTCTCAACTATTAGAAAAATTACAGGTTTAGCACTCATTATTCAATCAATGTGACACTTTTGTTCCATGACAGTTGACACCGACATAAGTTTTTCTATCAAATGTTTTATTTTTTTTAAATGTCCATTTAACCGGTAATAATAAAAACAATTTATAATTATAATAAATTTAAATCTCACTCCCTCACTCCAAAACCGTATTTCATCTACCCATTTAACCGTATTTTTTTTAAATGTCCATCTATGCGTAGTGGAGGGGCTATAAATTGGGGCGTTTTGCGTCATGTGGTGCCCAGTCAGCAAGGGGTGAGAATTTGTTTTTAGGGTGTAATGGTGTAGGGGCTACAATAGTAATATAATAATATATATATATACATATATATCTCTTACACACAAATATATATAATAATAATAATAAAAACAACACAACACAACAAACATGCAGGGCGAGAAATAGTTACCGCCCCCGCCCCTTTTCGCCCCAATATCGCCGGGGTACGGTGTTCCTCCAATTTGTCGCCCCTTTTCGCCCAAATTACCGCCCCACTACACTCAGCCTTATGTTTATACTTTGTAGGCACAACACATCACCATGACACCACCACACCTACACGTCAATTCTGTTTTGCCGTCTCCAATAACTTTGATTCACCACATCCACCTCAAACCTTCAAATTTGATGTCGTATTTTTCTCTGACAACACATTGGTGACTTTTACAAATTCTTCGGTTCAATGACTTCACTTCATTCACCGTCTAGCTTTGTAAACATGTTCTTCTTCTTTTCTACAACTTAATAATAATCTCACCCTTTGTTTTTCCAAAAGGATTTAAAATATTGCGTGCAATAAACCTCTCACGTTCATAATATTTAATCCCTGTCTTCTATTATCATATATTATCCGTCAAATGTCTTTTAATTAAGAAATTAAACTATGTTTTTTAAAGAGCGTGTATATACAAATTAATCTACATATTCACACTACGTTTAATATATTACTACCTAAAAAGTAAAAAGCCACCAATCTCCTATCACCACCACCTTAACCCTTTTAACTGTTGACTGAAAACTCCATTGCCCTTAATCGTTATCTTATCCCATCACCTTTTATTGCCATTGACCCCTCTCAATCTATTTGACTTGATATAAAAAGAAGAATTTTAAGTATTTTTAAAACTAATTTTGAGGAGCTTGAAGAAGCGTGGATCGACTTATTTGTATTCGATCTATGTTCCTCGGGTATGAGTGTGCTATGTCACCGATGGTTTTCCGAGATACGAGTTCTTCCACCTACAAAACGAACAGCACCGTGAGCTTACCCCTCAGAAAGGGACAGAGGGGTCCTCTTTGGGGTAACCCTCCGGTGTGAGAATAAGATATTGCAGGAGAAGATAAGAATGCGAAAATGAGTAAAGGATTCAGAATATATTTCTTCTTTTTTCCCAACTGTGGAGGTGGTGTGGTATTTATAGTATTAGGGTTTCCAATGATTGGGCCCAGACCCAATTAGGGCCTTTTTGGCCTCCTCCTATTGCTTCGCGCCACGTGTACTTAGGACACCTGGTGCTTTTTCATTGATTATTCTCTGACCAAGGTACTTTACCTGACCCATGTGCCATCACGTGGTGGCACATGGGTTTTGCCGAGTTGTCCACCCTTCATTGGCAGCAGTCAACATCAGCATATTCTTTATTCCTTAAAAGATACATTCTGGAAGGTTGTCTAATGAGTACAATCATGGTTGTCCTTATCCTGATTTGGATTAGACTATTGTCTCATTTGTTGTGTTGTCCTTTATGCGCCTATCCCGTGGATGCGCAAGGTCTTCTCTTTATTCTCACGCACAGATGTTTCATGCGCAGATGTGATATGTGTGATTATGTGATATGCGTAAGCATATGTAATATCCGTGAGCATATATGATATGCGCCACGCGCAGATGTGATATGCGTGAGCATATGTGATGCGTGAGCATATGTGATATGCGCCACGCGCATAGGTTTTGGCTTTGTGTCTTCATGACATCCTAATTTCAAACCTCTTGTCTATATCTTGTGGGTTGACCCGCCCCGCTCGATATTAAGGCGGGTGCATACCCCTTCAGAGCTCATAGCTCTAACTAGATTACACCCGTCACCCTGACCTAACAAGTGTAGATATATCCATTTTAGTGGGCCATTATCGTGTATATATAAATTGTCGGTTTATTTATGAAAGTGAAATTATCCATCATTTATTTTAAATCAACATAGTGGGCTTCTTTACTAAAAAATTTATTATATCCACCACTTTAGTTTAAGATATATAATTATATATTATCATCACCATCAATAACATGAAACAAAACATGAGTGGGTGTTTGAATATATGGATTTTAAGAAATCACTTAAAACTTTACGTATTATAAATTAAAAATCACATAATAAAATTTATAAACTGTTAAGATAATTTAAAGTTAATTCAACTCAGCCTTTTTAGAAACAAAATTTTACCTATTTTTGATTGATATAATTTCGTTATCAGAAAACTCACATGACTTGACAATATATTGTAAATTATACGATCACATAAAACACAGTTTACGTTTTAAACGTTAAAAACGAGACCAAGTCAAATTTGGACTTGAAATCTATGTTAAAAGAACTCAAAACACTTCCTAACCGAGCACCTTAATTTTATATTCTAAAGAAAATCAAGAGAGAACAAAATCTATTCAGTACATTTGGTTGTCGGAAGATTATGAAAGACTTATTATCTGTATACAACTCAGTAACTCATTTTACCTGACTTTATATTTCCCCCTAGTAGTGACGTACACTTGTTAGAATCGAACCAAAACCCTCAGAAGAGGTTCCTATAAAATTCTTAGCAGACATCGTAATTCGACCCTGGTACATCCTCTTGTATCACTGACATAAAACTAAGGGGGTGTTTGGCCTAGCTTTTTTAAGTGAAGCTTATACCTTTTTTTACAAAATAAATTTAATTTAGTGTTTGGTTTAGCTTTTTTAGCTTATACTTATAAGCTTATATAAGCTAATTTGAAGAAGCTTATTTGAAAATGGGTTTTTAGCTTATTTGAAGAAGCTTATTTGTTTAAGGGGATAAATTACTCTTTTGTCTTCAAATGGTGATGGATTATTATATTGAAGCAACTTATTACTAAAACAAATTAAAGATGATGAATTTAACAACTTATTAAGAAGTATAATCAACTTGTAGAATATAAGCTAATCCAAACAATTAAAAAGAGCTTATCAAATAATAGAAAATAAGCTATAAGCTACTTTAAAATATAAGCATAGGCTAAAAATAAAAGCTAGGCCAAACAGCCCCTAAATATTATTGGGAAAATTCCCAAAATAGCTCATTTATAGTTAGTGTTTCCAAGTTTATCCCCCATAATTCAAGTTTCCAATTTTAGCCCTTTGCTATCTCGTTGCCGACGACATGATAGCGAACACCGACGATGCGTTACCGAAACAAATAAGATAACGACACGTGTTCAACGACTCACATGTGTTCTTGTTATCTCGTCGTCGCGATGTGTTCTTCGGCCCAGACGATGTGTACTTGTTAACGAAGTCTACGACTCACATCGCCGGCGACTTGTTAGGTATAACATAGGGTTGACGATGCGTTATGTTGCTATCATGTCGTCGGCGACGAGATAACAAAGAGCTAAAACTGGAAACTTGAATTATGGGGGGTAAACTTGGAAACACTAACTATAAATGGGCTATTTTAGGAATTTTCCGGAAAATTCCCAAAATGACCCATTCATAGAATGTGTTTCCAAGTTTATCCCTACTAATTCAAGTTTCCAACTTTGTCCCTTTGGCATCTCGTCGCCGACGACATGATAGCGAACACCGACGATGCGTTACTGAAACAAATAGGATAACGACACGTGGCCGGAATCTGTGTTGACGATGCGTTATGTTGCTAACGTAGGGTAGCGGCGATGCGTTGTGTTGCTAACGTATGGTAGCAGCGATGCGTTATCACTAACGCATCGTGGAACCCTTGTGTTGTCATAACAAGGTAGCAGCAACATAACGCATCGCCGCTACCCTACGTTAGCAACATAACGCATCGTCAACCCTATGTTATACGTAACGTAGGGTAGCAGCAATGCGTTATGTTGCTAACGTAACGTAGGGTAGCAGCGATGCGTTATACACTAACGCATCATCGACGACCTATTCCGGCCAGATTCTGGCCACATGTCGTTATCCTATTTGTTTCAGTAACACATCGTCGGTGTTCGCTATTGTCACACCCCCATCTAAGGCCTAGGAGTGCGACCAATAGTTAGTACCACAAGTGTAAATAAATCAGAGTTACATTATATTAGCGGAAGACTTGTAAAACTTGTTGATTTAAGTTGTAAAATTACAAAAGACGTGATTATAAAAGATTCCCGTTTAAGTTCAAAAGATTACTTGTTTTATCATTACATACCACCATTTATATATTCAAGTTTATACAAAACAAATCCGAGCCATCGGATATATAAGTAGCATTTCGACACTCCAAGCGCTAATCTTGGTCACCTGCAAAATGTAAATTAAATACGTCAGCAACGAATGCTGGTGAACACGCTGACACTAAAATATTTTCTTTTACTTAATTACCCCTCGAGACTACGCCTGCCTCGGCCCATCGTGGCTTAGGAATAACAAAGTTAAATAACACATTTATGAATTCAAGTCTCTACTCTAGGTCACCTCAGCAAACAACGCAACGTTCGACTTAGTTAAGTACCCGTAAGTATACATAATGATTTATGATCGTACTTCCCGCGGGAGAGCGTCCTACGATCAGGGTGGTGCGATGTGCCCATCGCGTACTACCACTTATGTAAGGATCCAGACACACGTATACCACAGCCTGAGGGCTAGGTTTATACTTTCATTTATAATGGTTTTAGGGACACGTAGTTCCTTATAATCTTTTTCATATAACATGTTTGACTCATTTGAAAACAAGTTTAAAAGTTTGGGGGCGTATTCACCTTATCACTTTGGGATCGGCTTCAACACCGTCCGAGAGTCTTTCCCTTGCTATTTCGCACCTATAGTACGAGTATAACCATTTGTTAGTCGGATATATAATCCGACTTAAGACCTTTAGTCTTATTTTATAACTCTACCTCGATGAACCTTTAGTTCATAGATCTCTTTTACTTGAAAACCTTTAGTTTAAAAGTAATTATAAACCTTTAGTTTATTTATAAAACCCGACGTTTCTTCTTCTCAAAGAAACGTATTCTTTTCTTTTATTATTTAAGAATACTCATTATTACTTAAATAATATTTTTATAACAAAGAATATATATACTTGCACACACATATATATTTATCTATCACAACATATCTTTTATTCTTTCTTTGTTATGTTTTCTTTTCTTTTATCGAGATATCGAGTATAACCTCGACTTAAGGTTTAAGCCTTATAATATTTCATTATTATATTCATTTGGCTAGTAAACCTACCTTTGTTTGGCATTATAAATTCTAACGATTTGAGCAGCACTCCAATGCCACTTGATCTCTTTTGACTTCTTGATAGCGTCACCTTTCTTTTGATACGCCAAAAGAATAAACACCCGACGTCAACACTTGTCGTCACGTCTTTTAAGCCCTTTCGCCATCTTATGACAAACGACTTCTTGGTATGGGGAGGGTGGCACAAAATTCGAGGAGACGTTGGCACACAAATCGAGGAATCGAGACAAGGAAATCGAGGTATTATGGCACGTTTATCGAGGTGGATCGTTAATATGGTTGGGATATTCTAGAGAGATGTTAGAGAGAGAAATGAAGGCTGATTTTGGTGTGTTGGGAATGAGCTCCCGGACCTGCTATTTATAGACAAAACCTGGAGTCCCATCGCGGTACGCGACGGCCTCCTGGGCACCCGTCGCGTACGCGACGTAGCCCTGGCCAGTCACAACTTAGGTCTGTCACGCGTCGCCACGTGGCAGACGGTGTGCCACGTGTGGACACGTGGCGGACGGCATGCCACGTGTGGCCCCGTGTCCGGACACGTGGCAGACGGTGTGCCACTTGGCAGCTCTTGTGCCAGAGGTGTCAGGCCACGTCATCGCGATACGCGATGACGTTAGCTCAACAGTGATCACGTATCGCTGTTGACTCCATCTAGAACTTTTGACCAAGCCTCATCGCAATACGCGATGGGCTTGTCCTTTGTCCCGTCGCGTATCACGATAGGACAAGAAAACAGAATTTTCGTTTTTAAACCCTAAGGTTTGGAAATTTGGCAAATTTGGTCCCTTAACTTTGGAAAGTTTATAATTTGAACTCGAAATTTTCTTGATGTTACAGCTATCATGTCGTCAGCGACGAGATAACAAAGGAACAAAGTTGAAAACTTGAATTATTGAGGATAATTTTGAAAACAAATTTTTAAATGGGCTATTATGGTAATTTTCCCCAAATATTATTAGTCTAAACATAGAAAACAATAATTTAAATTCAATTTTAATTATTATAAAATTGAAAAGTCAACATCAGAAAGGCGTTTATATTATGTGCTTCCTCTGTTTTCTCTTTGTATGTATCAACCCACACATTTGATCAATCTTTCAACCGTCCAACAAAATCAATTAAGATCAATATATTTTGCTATTGAAATTTAAACAAATTTGTCATTAAATTTCTCATCTCCAACACAAACCAAGCTCATCAGTTTCTCCAACACCTGCAAATTCCCAACCCACCATTTCAAGCTCCAGCCTTCAAGAATTCAGTGTTCCGAGATACCGCCACCACCCGCGTGGCCCGGGACGGCGTTAGTCGACTCCGGGACTAAGAATTTGGTTGGCCCGAAACCCATTTAAGTTGTTGGCTCTACTGGTTCAATTGGGACTCAGGTGCATTTCATCAAACACTTGGCGTGCATTAAATAAATTAGTGATCTTTTTGGGTTTAGTTTGATCTTTTTAGCTTTTGAGTTGCAGACACTTGATATTGTTGCTGAAAACCCTGATAAGTTTCGAGTTGTGGCACTTGCTGCTGGTTCAAATGTGAATCTTTTAGCTGAACAGGTGAGTTTTGTATAATGCACGCCAGGTGTTCGATGAAATGTTTGAACAGTTTCTTTGCTTTATATGCAGGTAAAAACATTCAAACCGGAACTAGTTTCCATTAGAAACGAATCTTTAATCACTGAACTTAAAGAAGCATTAGCTGATGCTGATTACACACCCGAAATCATTCCCGGTGAGCAACGCGTCATCGAGGTCAGTAATTCGGTATCGTCAGTTCCTTGTGGTTCAGGTTTAACCGTTATGCAATTAACTGATTAATTTGTTGTGTTTTAAGGTTGCCCGCCACCCGGATTGTGTCACTGTGGTCACTGGCATAGTTGGTTGTGCTGGTTTGAAGGTATATTATTGTTGCATTCTTGATCATTTAGTCTGAAAATTTTAAGTATGATTATTGAAGTTTAAGATTGTTTTTATAGCCTACAGTGGCTGCAATTGAAGCAGGGAAAAACATAGCCTTAGCTAATAAAGAAACCCTTATTGCTGGTGGCCCGTTTGTGCTTCCGCTTGCACATAAACATAACGTAAAGATTCTTCCGGCTGATTCGGAACATTCGGCTATATTCCAGGTAATACAAGAATATAAAACAAAATTATAAGATATAATAATAATAATAGTGTTTTTTTTACAGTGTATTCAAGGCTTTCCCGAAGGGGCTTTAAGGTGTATAATATTAACCGCGTCTGGAGGTGCTTTTAGGTATTTTGATCTTTTAGTTACCTGTTTTGTTATCATGAAAATCCATTAAGAAATATAGCTGGAAATTCTGTTTGGGTCGGTATCGGGCTCAAACGGATTTTTGAAAATTGTTCGGTTTCGTTATTTATATTTTCTGGGCCGAAAAGAGTAACCAAAAATAATGATTTTTAGTCTGAAATTTTGGGCCTAAAGTTTGTTTTGTTAATTAACTATTACACGCTTGGCCAAAAATTTTGGGTGACACTGTTTATTTAATATTTATGAAGTGCTCAACTTTCAACGATAATAATTATAATCCATAAATTCAATAACAAAAGTTGGTTTTTTCAATTTTCACATGTGTTCGGTTTTGGTTTTCGGTTTTGTCATTTGGGCTTGCATTTTCTTGGCTGAAAAGATGGCCCAAAGTAATGAATTTGAGTATGGAACTTTGGGCTTAAAGTTTTTTTTAATTAATTAATACACTTTTGGCCTAAAGTTTTTGGGTTGCACTGTTTATTTATTATTTATAAATTACTCAGCACTCCAAAAATAAAAATTATAATTCATATATTCAATAACAAAAGTCGGTAGTTTTTGGTTTTTACGGATTTGATGCAGTTTTATACAGTCCGACATGGTTTGTTCGGTTTTGAACATATGCATAACAGAAAAAAAAAATCATATTTTTAAGGAACATAAAACTAAACCCGCATTGCTTTTGGGTTGGGTTTGGTTATTTCAATTCAGTTATTTCGGTTAGGTGTCAGTTATTTCTTGTGCTAACATACAACCTGCAACATACATTGGGCAGATAACCTTCAAGGGGTTGGGCATTTAGTTACTAGTTTAACTGCTCATTGATGTATATTTGCAAATTATATATTAAATAAATTTTGCGTTTTTCTTTGTTACAAAAGAGATTTACCAGTTGAAAA
Source organism: Bidens hawaiensis (assembly GCF_021521415.1). Classification (NCBI taxonomy): domain Eukaryota; kingdom Viridiplantae; phylum Streptophyta; class Magnoliopsida; order Asterales; family Asteraceae; genus Bidens; species Bidens hawaiensis. The sequence continues at coordinate 352,258 of NW_027492023.1, read as the reverse complement.
ACTGAAAGACGTTAAAGTAGCCGATGCGTTAAAACATCCAAACTGGAGCATGGGGAAAAAGATCACTGTGGATTCAGCTACACTATTCAACAAGGGTCTTGAAGTTATTGAAGCCCATTATCTTTACGGGTCAAATTATGATAATATTGAAATTGTTATTCACCCACAATCGATCGTACACTCCATGGTTGAAACACAGGTTCGCTTCCCGTCTCACCCTTTTGCTTACGTGTCATAACCGTTGGCCCGTTAGATAAATCATTTCTGTTTTCTGGCAGGACTCTTCGGTTCTGGCCCAGTTAGGTTGGCCCGATATGCGTTTGCCAATTCTATACACTTTATCTTGGCCCGATAGGGTACTGTGCTCTGAACTTACATGGCCTCGTCTTGATCTTTGCAAGTATGTAATTTATGAATGCTTTATAACAAAGAAATTACGTGTGTCGATCATGTCGGGTTGAGTTGTTTAAGCTAAACATGCTCCATTTATTTATTCATGTGAAAGACAGAGTCCATAATCTGGACACACTTAAAATCATGTAACCTGAACACGGCCCGTTTAGCTTGTTTATCTAAATGTGTCACACGGGTTCACGGGCGGTGATCAAGTTGTAAATGTGTAAATCAGTTTGATGAGTTGTAAAATATGGGTTAAGTGGGTGATGAATAGGTTAGCGAATCAACCTGCTTAATTAAACTATGGGTGTAAACGAGCCAAGCCTCTCGTGAGCTATTTGAGATCGGTCTGCTGAAAGCTCGATTGAGCCGAGCCTAAACGAGCCTGAGCCAGAGTTCAAGCCTAAAAATAAGCTTGTTTTATAGACGAGCCAGAGTCTGAGCTTCACTTACTGAGCTCATGGAGCTCGTGATTATTTGTATAATTGTGTTTATTATATTAAATATATATTTATATAATATTTATTATTATATATAGAGTTATAATAAAAACAACTAAATAATTTATTTTTTCAATGATAAAATTTGTAATGGTAAATGTATACTAAGAAATTAATATTTTTTTAAATAAATAATAAATGAGTCGAGCTTGAAAATTAGGCACTAGCTCAAGCTTGAGCTTTAGATTTAGAGCTTGAGCTCGGGCCCTCATAAGTAAAATGAGCCAAGCTTATGTTTGGCTTGGTTCTGCAAATTTACACCCCAAGTTTAAATAGGTCAACACGAACACGACTTGTTTAATTAAAATATTTCAATTTGAACCATGACCTTTTTATTAAAAGATTAGGTTTGACATCCTAAAACTTGATTATATTCATGGCGTATTGGAAATTGTCACCCCTATAAACCACTAGACTTCACAAGAACTGAATGTGCTTCTTAACAAATGTGATGCAGGCTGGGTTCGTTAACGTTCAAAGAACCTGATAACGTGAAATACCCATCAATGGATTTGGCTTATGCTGCGGGGCGAGCTGGCGGCACGATGACGGGAGTTCTTAGTGCTGCTAACGAGAAAGCAGTTGAGATGTTCATAGATGAAAAGTATGTTTTTTCAATAACACATAAATCATTTCCTTCAAGTTCACAAATCCTTAATTACTGCTAACGTTTAAAGTTTAAACTATGTTAATCCAGGATTAAGTACTTGGACATATTTAAAGTCGTTGAGCTAACATGTGAGAAGCATCAATCCGAATAGGTGACATCACCTTCACTCGAAGAAATTGTACATTATGACCTGTGGGCCCGAGAATATGCGGCTCGCTTGAAATCGTCGTTAGCCGTTGTATGAGTAAACCAAATGCAAATATGAAATACACAATATAGTAACACCAACTGTTTGTGAAATTTCTGGACGCAAAACTATGATACAATAACCGCAATTGTTCATTTTATACAACCGGTCTTTAGTGCCTATAGTATAAAAATCAAAATTATGGGCTCAAAAGAACAATTAAAGTGTGATCGTATTACAAGTTTAGTAGTTTCATAACATGAAATTTTCAACACTTTGTAAGGGCTGGACAATAAATGGCCTCCTTTTTGTGATGCACTGTTGTCATATTAGGAAGAGAAGATGTCATGACTTGATGAAGCATTCAAACATTTAAGCATTAAATGTATGAACGTAACGTGACAGTTGGGCTTTGAGGCTTTGGCCTTTTGATGTATACCCACCTACGCATTATTAATTATATGAAGGTAAGAAAACATTTAACAAAAGTATTTCAAGTGAGATGTCTACTTTTGGACAATAAACAATTGTTTTAGTGGTGTTATTTGTTTGACTTATGATGTATGATCAAGATATTTTTAATTTTACAAAGTATAACGTTTTTCAAAATTTTACAAGTTAGGGATTTGTTCGAGTAAATTGTGGTGAATCAAGTACGAGCTTCGAAAGTCTTTTTAAGTTATAGTCATTAATGGATGAATTCTAAATAGATGATTGAAATGTGTTATGCTCTTTTTAATTTCTTTTTTTCTTTCCTAATAAACCCATCTTTATATACAAGTGACTCGAATAACTTTTAACATATTTTATCATGAAGGGCCTTACAACGATGAAATATACATGTATGCATTGATAACATCATGTTATGCAATTAATACTAGATATTTAACTAGATATTAAAATGTAACTCGATTAATTTGTTAATCATAATATTTATCAAACAAGTTAGAGGTTGAAGCTTGTTTGACTATTATAAAATTCGGTATTAGAACGTCATTGGTTTTTAGAGACGCCCTTAAGTAGTATGGGATCCAAGGGGCAACGCCACCTCGGTGGGTCCCGGGACAACATTTATAATCAACTTTGAAAAAAAGAAGTTCTCAATTTTCTTGTAGACAAGATTGTAAGAGCCCAGAGTTGAGTTGGCTAGAGGATTTAGTTTCAGAAAAAGAGCATGAGTTGAAGGTAAGACAATGGTTATTATAAGTGATAAAAAACGGTGTTATTAAACATACTCATCCTTATTTTTACTTGGGGTATACCCTCCTTCAACTTATTAGATCTCTTGTTTTTTTTACTTTTTTTTATCATTACCTCCAACTTTTTTTTTTTAATTTAATATATCCTTTGTATGTCAATTTTATTATTTTGTTTTTTATTATCATTTTATATTACTATTTAAAAAATAGTTTTATCATTAATATTATTATTTTTAAATTAACGTGTCTAACATCAGTTAGTTCCATCACTTACATATATTAATACAATATAAATTATTTTTTATAATTCTCATGTTCAGATACATTAAATAGATTAGTTTTATAACACAAATTTTTTTCTAAAAGAACTGAATACTAACTGGGTAATTATTTTATATAAGCAGAGCAATCTTGAGAAAAAAATACGTATATTTTGATTTATTAGCAAGCTCTCAAGGACTAACTTGTAAAATTCCTCATTTAAGTTCGATAATGGTGTTGCCACATGCAATAAACACAAAAATCCCTTCGAGCCCAGTGACAAACAAAATAACATATATATAAATAATAAAAGAAATAACAAAAACACTAAAGGATGGAATTCGAGTGTAATCAAATAATATATTTGATTTTACAGGGGGACGTATGTGTATGACAAGTAAGGAATGATGTAGTCTAATTCACACAACAACATCTGCCCCATCCACAAAGGCCGGAGGGAGCAACCGCACAACAGAAAATATTGAAAAATACAGTTGAAATGCATGGATATTACAATTCAATAGCACAAAAGATTGAATTTTATCAATGAGGTTATCAGTTCTATTTTTAGTTTAGTTGTTAATATAATAATAATATTAGTTCTAATATAATTGTATTTGTTTTGTACGTTGGATGTTGCCAAGATTAATCTGGACCAAACATAAGTTGGTGATGGGCTGGAAGTTGCGCTTATGGGCTCTCGTGGACTTGATTTCAAACTCGTCATGGGTAAAAAGAGGAAGAATTGTACGATGAGAACCTTAAATCGTCTCTAACATCAGAATAGTTCATCTTGTATCATAAATCTCATCTTGTTTCTGAATCACCTTTGGTCTAGTTTTGTGATTTTTAATGCGTACGTTTGTTTTGTAAGATCATTGTGTTAATCTAAGTTTTGGTTTCTGTTTTAAGATTACGTGTTTGTGACAAATACATCAAAACCAACAAACGACATAATAGTTGGCTTTTAATTAATGTTTAAGATATATAACAAGTTTCAGAGATATATGTTTACCAGAGGGTAATGTTTTGTAATAAACCATAAAATATCTTATCATTTATTATACTTATTATGTGATTATTGTTTTATAATCCGCTGATTCAAGCACCACACATGTTGTTATCAAATGATATTCTTCATCTATCTAGAAATTTCTCCGAAAGTTAAAGCAACTTATATCAGCCGTATTTAATTTATGGTTATGATAGGTTGATTTAAGATAGGCATGCTAGCTATTTTCACTTCCATGAAAGAAAATAAATAAATAAATAAACAAAACATGTGGACATATCTACACTTGTTAGTTGGGGCCTACTCAAAATCAATTTAGTTTTTAAAAACTCGGCTCTTAAAACCGTTAAAATAGTTTTTATTAAGATTTGTGTAAAAATATAATTTTATCCTATATGTATGTGGATATATACATAATTACTCAATTATGTAATCAAGTTGAGTTATGCCTAACATGAATGTATTGATGAAAGTGAGTTAATAGATAAATTTGAACAAATATGTAACTGAGATTTGGTTGTGTGATTATCGGTTATCTACTTATCTTATCACAAATTTTGTAAGAAGTAAGTTCTCAAGGTCGTATCCTGTGAATAAAGTCCTAAATGCAATCACATCTTCAAGCTTCAAGCTTGTAAATATGCTACACGCTCCAACACACCTAAATTAGAATATACAAATCATGTCCTTCAATTTTGAGTGAATTGCAATTTTAGCTACTGTGATTTTTAAAATATAGTTCATTAATTCATCCCGATATACAAATTTCCCAACATCAAAATTTTGGTTGCTATTTTGGCCAATGTGGCTATAATGTTTAGTTTCTTTTATTTTGTTTTTCCTTTTTTCTTTTTATTACTTTTTTTTATTATAAATTTGACAGAAAGAATAATTAATTAACCAACTTGTTTATTTTATAAACATGTATATTTTGTATACTTTGTTATTTAATTTAGCTATTATCAAACATATGACTAAGTTATATATTTTTCGAAATTTTATTTTATTAAGCAACTTATATGTTTTTTATTAAAATATATTTGTTTACACCTTATCTATTTCACACACACACATATATATAGAGAAATGTTATAATAAGAAGTTGATTTTTTCTAAAAAATGTAGGAACTGTGTTTTCACCGTTAGATCTAATAAAACACATCGCACAATAAACATAATTTTCATATCCACTTCCAGATCAACAGATCTAACGCACCAGATTACTTCTTACACTTTCTAGACACACTCCACTTCTTATTATAACCTCATCATACATAATCACACACACACACACATATAGAAAATGGTTCAAATAAAAAGAAGTAGTTTCCTAAGAATGATAAGAACCAATAAAATTTTGACATTTGGCATTAAAACCTATGGTGAAAGAATAATTCTAGGAAACTATGTCGGTTATAATGATGAAAGAGTAATTCTAGGAAACTATGACGGTTTTTGGTAATTTTAAATCTCAACCATTGATTGATATGATCCAATGGCTATGATTTATTCTTAATCTTCCTAGAAAACCACTTGCTTTTAGGTTAACCCTCTCATATATATATATATATATATATATATATATATATATATATATATATAAAGGTTCAAATAAAAAGAAAGAGTTTCCTAAGAATGGTAAGAACTAATAGATTTTTGACAAATGACATTACAACATATGGTGAAAGAACAATTCTAAGAAACTATGTCGATTATAGTGGTGAAAGAGTAATTATCGGAAACTATGTCGGTTATTGGTAATTTTAAATCTCAACCATTGACCATTGATTAACATGATCCAATGGCTATGATTATTCCCAGTCTTCCTAGGAAACTACTTTTAAGTATAACCCTCCTCTATATATAGGGTAGGGTTAATGTAAAAAACAATAATTTTGTGAGAAACATAAGAATAGATGTACACAATTGGATCTAAGATCTATTGGTTGAGATTGGTAGTTTCTAAAAGTTGTATAGTTTCCTATTTACATGTTATAGTGTCCTATTTAGATGGTGTACTTTATTTTAAAGTTTTCTCACACTTCTCACAAAACAATTGTTGTTTATTTGAATATTTCTCTCTCTCTCTCTCTCTCTCTCTCTCTATATATATATATATATATATATATGAGAGAGAGAGAGAAACTTAGGTTCAAAAGAAAACTCCAAAAAAGTGGGGAACTGGAGAACATCATTTCCCACCTTTGATCATTTCCCCGCATTCTTATGGTATGCCCTAAATCACATACATCATATCATTTTTGTAAGAGAAAAAAAGCCCATAAAAATCAAAAAAGTAACTAAAAAAAATAAAAACATCAAAATGTTTACCTAGCATCCTCCGTTCCAAATAAATTTTAAAAAAATATTGGTTTAGCCTTCGAGTTTAGTTTAGCTTTTAGGGGATTTAGGATTTTTTTAGCCGGGGAAGGGGGGGGGGGATAGCACTTTTCATTGACATATAACACGTAAAATAACAAATTTCATTATTATTTTACATGTAAAACAATGGTTCGTTAAGATTTTACATGTAAACTAACACTTTTCATTAACATTTTACACGCAAAATAACATGTTTCGTTATAATTTTAATGCAAATTCAATAAATATATATATATATATATATATATATATATATATAGGGTTAGTATCTTTTAAGAACCCTAAAAAAGTTAAGAACTCTTAGGAACTCTAAACAACCAAACTTTTTTTTAATTTTTTTTATATTAACATTATTTAAGAGTATTCATATCATATTTTACATAAAAATTGTTGATTACATATATTAATCACAAGTTTACATATGTGTTAACAAATTTACATAAGTGTAAAACTAAACATATATATGTATAAAAACTAATTTTAAAAATTGTAATCGTAAATATAGATATAAAAAATGATAAAGCTATACTTAAGTAACATTAACATAAAATAATTTTATAACAAAACGTTAATTTTCAAGGGTTCCTTCAAGTTCTTAAATAATTTAGCAGTTCCGTAATGATACCTACCCTATATATATGTAGGGGTGGGATCTAGAGCGAACTCCTCTTAAAGAGAGAACTAGAGAACTAGTAAAGAATTATTTTTAATTATTTTAAAAAAAAATATTTTGTGATTTTTTTCTTTCCTCATTCTAATAAGATGATATTGACCCTAAAAAAAAAGAAAAAGAAAACTTGTCGGTGTAGTACTGTAGTGCATATGTGCACTAATGCCTATTGCATATATATAATAGTGTTTTGTTGCATATAATACAACACAATTGCATTATCCAATACACACTATTGAATATATGCAAATACGACACTAATAATTGTATGCAAAACAAATTATCGCATATATGTAATACAACACTAATGCACATATGCACTATATCAATTTTTTTTAATTTTTGTATATAATATGACACTATTGCAAATAAACAACACAAACAACTATATATATGCTATTCAACACTATTTCAAATATCAAAATACACACTATTGAACATATGCATTATAAAAAAAGTCGGTGTATTGCATATATGCATTACTCGTTAATTTTTTTTATTTTTTTTAGTTTTATTTTTTTGTGGTGAAGAATAACAACAAATAAGAAGGATGAAAGAAAAAAGATTTTAAAAATATTTTTTTAATTAAATAAAAAATACTTCATTATTAGTTCTCTAGTTCTCTCCATAAAATGAAGTTCTCTCTTGATCCTCTCCCTATATATATATATATATGAGGGTTATCCTAAAACAAGTAGTTTCCTATGAAAACTAGGAATAAATCATAGTTATTGAATCATGTTAATTAATTATTGAGATTTAAAATCACCAAAAACCGTTATAGTTTCCTGAAATTACTCTTTCATCATTATAATCAACATAGTTTCCTAGATTTGTTCTTTCACCATATGTTGTAATGCCACATGTCAAAAATCTATTGGTTCTTACCATTCGTAGGAAACTCCTTATTTTTATTTGAACCCTTATATATATATATATATATATATATATATATATATATATATATATATAAATTAAAAACACTTTAAAACCAACCTATGGTTATCTCACGGAATTTAGTGTTCATGAACGTTAGCACTGTTTTTACGCATGTATAAGACAATGCTAGTTTCAATGTGACGGTTATAATATATTTATGCATTTTTCTTTTCATGTTGTATTTCCAACGTCACATGTACAAGTAATGCCCTCACCCCCACCTAAAAAATCTAACCCCCAACCAGAAAGCCTAACCCCACCTAAAAACCTACCCATAAAAGATAAACTAAACTTGAAAGCTAAACAAAGATTTTTTTTTAACGGGGGATGCTAGATAAACCTTTTGGTTTTTTTATTTTTTTATTTTCTCGTTTCTTATAATGTTTTTAATTATTTTTTTGATTTCTTAGGGGCTTTTTCTCCTTACAAAAACGATGTGATGTAGGTGATTGAGATTGTAACATAAGGATGTGAGGAAATGATTAAGGGCTGGGACATGTGTTTCCTTGATCTTCACTTTTTTGGAGTTCTCTAATGAACTCACCCCTATATATATATATATATATATAGGTTTAAGTTCAAGAGAGAAATGATATTAGTACGAGAAATGAATATGAGCTACTAGTTTTATTTTAGGTTTTAAATATTTAAAAATAAATAAAAATGATGTAAATGCAACAATAAATGCACCCTCTCTCCAACCAATACAACTAATATAACCATAATAAATCTCTCTCTAATTAATATATCTAACTAATTTAACTATAATAATTAAAATGATAAAAACACTACTTTAGTTTTATTTTTTTATTTACACATTCTTCATTTTATACAACATAACCACTCAATTTATTAGCATATATCAACGTGTTTTTTAACACTGAATATTAAAACATAATATTTATTTTTCAATTGGTATGCCTATAAAAATTATTGTCATAAATAATAATAAAAAAATATCATACAAATGTGTCTATTAAATGTAAACAATAAATATACAAAATACACAAAGTTATATAACCTACACATGTTTTGAGCAATAAAAACGTACAACATACAAAAAGCATACAACTTACATATGTAATTCGACATCAACAATTATATAAACTACACAAATATACACATATCCTACACATGCGTAGGTTATATGTTTTTCGTGTTAGTTATATGTTTTCTTATACTTAGAACATGTGTAAGTTATATGTTTTTGTGTAGGTTGTATATTTTTTTATTGCTACTTAATGCAAACATGTCTAAGATAGTTTTTTGTATTATTCATTACAATGTAACTACTTGTTGATGGATATTGATATGATGAGTTTGAAGAAATTGGTTTTAAACAAAAATAAATTAATGTATGCATAAATTGTATTTGTGTAAGATAAAATTTTCGTGTGTAGGTTATATTTTTTACATGTGTAGGTTATATGTTTTCGTGTGCATGTGTATATTATTGATGATGAATTTTGTGTATAGGTTATATGTTTTTCGTGCGTAGGTTATATGTTTTCTGATTCTTAGAACAAGTGTAGATTATACGTTTTTTTGTAGGTTGTGTGCTTTTTGTTGATATCTAATGCAAACACATGTAAAATAGTTTTTTGGTATTATTCATTATAATGTAAGTATGTGTTGATGGATATTAATATATTGAGTTGGAAAAAATTATTTTTACATAGAAAGAAATTTTAATGTATGAATAAATTATACTTGTGTAGGATAAAAATTCAAGACACAAAAGATAAGTTATAAAAAAAATGAGTTCTTAGTATTTTCCAATTATAGTAATTTAATTAGTTATATTAATTAAGTAGATAAGTATTATGGTTTATTAGTTATATTAATTGAAGAAAAAGAATAATTAATACTTTCTTTACTTTAGCTTTAAGCATTTATAACTTAAAACAAAACTAGTGGAACATATTTATTTATCGCATTTTTTACAGTAATATCATTTCTCTCTTGAACCATCATCTATATATATATATATAATTAAGTGTTTGAATACACTAGTGCATGGAGAGAGTTTCATTGGAAACCCAAAAAACAGGGAACCATGAGTTTCATGTAAGAAAAGCTCATTAAAACTCGATTTCACTTTTAAAAAAATCATTTATATAAAATAAATAAGTTGTTTAATCAAATAAAAGTGAGAACAATATATAACTTATTCAAACAGTTGATAATAAAACATTAAATAACAAAGTAAAAAGATATACAATTTCATAAAATAAATAAGTGGGCTAATTAATAAATATTTTTATTTTGCCAAGTTTATAAAATAAAAACAATAATAAAAAAAAGAAGAAAAGAAACGATAAAAGAAAAACTTTAAAATTATAGCTACAATGACCAAAATCGCAACAAAATCAAACATCATAGGCAAATTCACCAAAAATTTGCATTTTAGGCTGGGTGAGTTATTAGAGAGAAACTAGTGGCCTAAATAACAATTTACTCTTAATTTATTGTTAGTTATCACATGAACAACTAAGGCTACAATTTTATTTACATCAAATTATATTCTACTTTAGGGTCTGAAAAAACATTTCGGTTTGACACCATCTAAACTCTGAATTATTTGGAATATATATTGGGTATGTTCTCTATAGAATACTAAAATTTATTAGAACTTATAGAACTTTCAACAAGTCATTTTGTTTAGTCTATAACTTTTATATTTAATACTATTTATTTATTTGAGGATAGCTAAGTTGATTTACAACTTTTCATATGTAATTTCGTGATTACATATATACAAGATTACATATATTATCACAAGTTAACACAATGTAATAAACAATTTACATATGAAAAACATTTTGCACACAAGTTTTGCTTAATGTTATACATATAATGGTAATCATTAAAGGATGGGTTGTTCTCATTATTTAAAGATTTGAACACTATTATGTTTACTATGAAGTTAGGGTCCCTTTACAATCAAATAGTTATAAAAAAATGTGACCACCTTGGTTATTAGTTTGACCCATTTGAAAAATGTGCACTCTACACTTTGAATACATTAAGATAGATGCAAGTGATATTTTAGAACTAACTTTAAATCATTTAACACGGCAATTCATCGTTTGATAGTTTTGGATAAAAAAAGAATTGTATAAACACCATTCTCTCAAATTCACAAATTTTTATTTGTTTTTTAAGTCCCAACCTATATCTATTATATAATCTTTAAATCATTATTAATGACGTGTGGGATGATAAAAATCATCTTTTTAAACTTTAGCAAGTTATAAACATCATTTGTGATGTCCTACAATCATTAAGCATCTTACATATCTTTTACATATCTTTTAGTTTCTGAAGTTTGGATTTTTAGATCAAATTACATTAACCCACCCCCGCTTCTTTTTTTTTTCTTCCCAATGCCCATTTTCTTGATTTCATCATATAACTCGTAAAGGTTTTTCATTATCACCGTTGATTATTCTAATTCATTTGATTGATTATTCTAATTCATTTGATGTAAAACACACAATCTTTAGTAATTTCAATCCGAACTCATATAATGACCAGAACTCCCATACTATTAAAAGTAAAAGATTTGAATGCTTACCAAAAAGCTTCCCCTTGTTGTAAACACTTTAAATGTTAATTATCCTCTTGAAACCAAAAATTAGACTTCAATATGATAGATAGAACTCCAAAACTTAAGGTTTATATAGATTTCCATGGGAATATTATATGTTGACCATAATTAGTCCCTCATAATTCAATCAATTCCTTTTTTAGTCATGAAGTTAGAAAATTACGAATCATGCCCTATGAATCAGTTTCTTTGACTTTTGAGACGTATGGACATCGACCCACAATGGACATCTTTATCTAAAATAAATAATTATTTAAAAAATGTGGGATCTCTCTCTCTCTACGCCTATCAAAAAATTCTATATGTCATTCTTTGGTTACTTCTCACTTTTTCTCAAGTTACAAGATTGTCTGATTTGTGATTTGAGGCTTCTCATACATTTGAACCGAATTTGGGGTATTGGTCTCACCAAATCCTGATAGTCTCTAAACAGTTAAACGGGTTTTAATATCTCATTGATTTTTGAAACCCGTACATAATCAAACAATAATTCTCGTGGGTCATGGGTCTCATCAAATCCATATATCTCTTAAATGAGTTATAACATCTAATTTATTTGTAAAATAACCCCTTAATCATCAAACAATAATTTTCGCGAGTCATGGGTCTCACCAAACTTGGATAGTCCTTAAACGAGTTATAACAACTCATTTATTTGTGAAACACTTTCATCATCAAACCCTAATTTAATTTTTCCTCTACATATTCTTCGTCGCAGGTCTATCCTCCCCATCATCAGCTAACTTTCGTTACTATCCACCATCGTCAACTTCCCCTCTCATGCATTAACCACCATCATCACCTACATCAACCGTCTCTTTTTCATAAGACAAATATCTGTATTCATCTTTGTTCGTTTAAAAAAAAAATCATATTTTCGTATTCATTTATGTTTGTTCGTTTAAAATCTAAAAAAACCCACACATCTTAATTAAAAGAGTCCAAAATATAATGAACCTAACAAACTAGTAGATACGTACTAAATCAATACATAACTACGTTAAAATAAAAAATTAATTATTATAAAATATAAAATGACAAAACGATCAAAATAAAAACCTAAATAAATCTCCGTAACGCAGGAGACTCAAATTAGTGTAATATATTTACTTACCATATACAAGCATAACATACTTTCGGAAACCTTTATTATACGATTATAATTTTTTTACTTATCACGTGAGTTCTAGTAGAAAAACCATAAAAATCGTTAACATTCTGAGCGAGATAAAGGTGTTAAGTTTTTATGGATTAAAAACAGAGCGAAAGGTTTAGTTATTGATTGGGCTAGTTGGAATAGATCGATTTTGTATTCTGATAGTTAATTTGTTGTTTTTACCGCCCCTGCTAGCTACTCGTTGGGAGAAGTTTGGTGTTGGTTTAATGAAATTTACCGTTAAAAAAAAACGTGAGTTCTAGTAGAAGGTCACAAACCAGAAGTTTTTTTAAACGGCAATTATTTTTGTTTTTTTTTTCTATTTTTATTATTTGTGAAACTTTAAATCCAAGACCAAGACCTCTCAAACCTTCTCAATTCAAAGTGTTTAGATTTTCCTTAATACCTACTAAAATTGGGTCCATAAAAACAATACTCATATGTTTCCTGGAGAATTATGAAATTATAAAACGAAATCAATATTAAGAATTTAAAACATCGAATGAAAAAGAATTATAAAAGTGTACCATAGTGAGTTTTCAATCATAATTCTAACATTTCATTGCTATAACTTATTATTGTGTTTTGAGTTTATAAATATTAGTTTCATATTTTGGGTTATATGTCCAGAATTGTTTTATATTTTCTTTTTTGTTTTTATTCATTTGTTTTGCTTTGTTCTTTCTTTTTTTTTTCGTTTCCTTTTTTTCCTATTTTTTTTTAAAGTATGTAATTTTATTAGTAATTTAATTATATAAATTGTAAATAAAAATTTTAGAACATTGTCTGGTTCATTACGTTATTTAGTTACATAATCAGTAAGATACCGTTGCTATAGCAACCAAACAAGAAAACCCAAGATAAATAAAGTCATTATATGACCCAAAAAAAATATATCACATTATTTAATCACGAAGTGAAATGAACGTTAGGCTTCGGTATGCATAGCTGAGCCATCGTCGAACACATATAGACTTTTATATACGCTTCAATATAAACTTTATTCAAGTTGTCTTCTTTTACTCATATAAGTTACTATAACAAATGTCAATACCATAACAAACCCACTTGATACATACAAAGTTCCTACCGCATATTGCAACTAGTTAAGTTAATCAAAGGGTGTCTTGTGATATACTTTAGTAGGCCACTATCCTACCATCGAAAGTTGATAGGGTAGAAATTTGAATGATGCGTCGCCGGCATGAGGGCCGTGCGATCCGTCGAGTTATCATGAATCATCGCAGCAACGGGCAAAGCCCGCGTCGACCTTTTATCTAATAAATGCATCCCTTCCAGAAGTCGGGGTTTATTGCACGTATTAGCTCTAGAATTACTACGGTTATCCGAGTAGCAAGATACCATCTAAGTTATCCGATTGTTTATAGTACTTTTATCAGTGGTAAGTGCATTATAAGTTAAAATACAATAGTTGATAAGTTATTTAAAAGCCGCATCTTCAAACACGTGTTATTATCAAGTAAATCGTTCTAGAAATGTCCACAAAAAAACAATTTATATCAGCCATATTTAATTTATGGTTATGATAGGTTGATGTATGTTATTTTGAATTCCATACGAAGATAAAATTCGATAAAAAAAACATGTGGCAGTCAAAGAGTTCTACATTACTACCACTAATGGAATGTAATCCAAAACCTAATCAAACTCAATTTGAAAGTTTTGTGAGGTCGAGATAAATAAACTCAAACACAATACTTGGCTCTTAGTAATGTTAGTTTTTAATGAACTTGTGTCGTAATACAATTTCTTCCTTATGTCGAAAATGAATGTATTGGTCCTCAAGTATGTATGTTTAAGGATATGAATACTGATGGGATCGAAATGATGATCCCTACACCAATAACAAAGACAAATACTCGGTTTTCTGAGACAACATATCTCGACTCTTTCTTATTAACAAGTAACATCAAACTTAACACACGTTAATTGTTTTCATATGGATGTTGCTAAACATACCACTTCATAATATTTTTATTAATGTACTCTACTGAACTTATCAAATCGATTACTTCATAATATTATATATATATATATATATATATTAATAGTATCAGTATTAATATTACTCTCACACACACATATCTAGTTTTATAAATAAAATAATTTATCAACACGGATAATAATAAATATTATTTTTATGATCAAGGACAATAAACATAAAACGAAAGAAAAATACAAATAAAAACTTAATAGTTTTTCATTAAACACTAATGTCTAATCCTTTAATTAGCTTACATATCCATCATTATAATTTCTAACTGATTTCCATTAATTAAAGAAATTTAGGTTACATCCCACCAAAGAACACCATTTTACTTATTATTTGATTTCTTCATGAATAGCATGAATTCTAACAAGTATTAATAATCACAGGTTCCGAACGTAACCTACCAAATGCCACGGCAAGTATTGAATATCTTAATTTGGATTTTGAGTATCTTACCAAACGAATCCAAAGTGATTCTAATTACTTAAGAGATTATTAGAAATGCTAGAAACTGATTTTAAGTCACAGTTTTTCTTATCATTGGATTGTTGGTTCTTCTTCTGGAGTCCACACATAAAACACAACTGATTTTTACTTTGGTTTATTAATGAGTGGAATCTACTCAACAATCGAGATGTCATCCAAACTTTTATTAAACTTCAAGTTAACCATATCAGTACCGGCCCAACAATTTTGAAGGCCTAAAGCGGATGAAAAGTTTGGGGAGTGAGATAAAATTATAGCACTTATAACTTTTATGTTTAAAATTTACTAAGTGATTGCCGTGTTTTGTATATGAGAATACAATATTTACAATTTTGTTTTATAGAAGGAGTTTGATTTACTTGTTATACAAATTAATGGATTATATATATATGCATACACACTTCATTTTATTTAAATTCATCGAACAACATGCTTCGTTTATGAATTATAAAGTTTAATAAATGTAACCAAGTTTTAAAAGTGTTTCAATTAGGTCACTCAACTTTAAAAAATGTTCCAATGAAGTCACTTAATATTCATATTTTATTAAAGGAATATTGGATTTTAATAATCCCTAATAAATGGTGTTGGCCGATGATAATCCCTATTCGTTTTATCGCTACTGGTGGTACCAAATTCAATAAAGTTGGTCCCCAATGGTCCCCCCGTTAAAAATGACTTAACGACGTTATAGTTTTTTCTGAATTTCAAACCAATGTTGTAGGGCTTTTGATCGTTAAAAGGATACGAGTCGATTGGTGTAAAACTTAGCTCGAAATAATGATCCAAACGACTTAATTTTGGTTAATTGTAAGTTCAAACACCCGAATCGAAGCATTGTTTCGTCAGTTTGAAGCACTATATCAAACTAAGTTTTACACCAATCGACTCGTATCCTCCTAACGATCAAAAGCCTTAAAACATTGGTTTGAAATTCTGAAAAAACTATAACGCCGTTAAGTCATTTTTAACGGGGGACTATTGGGGGCCAACTTTTTTGAATTTGGGACCGCCAGTGGCGATAAGATGAATATGGATTATTATCGGCCAATATCATTTATTAGGGATTATTAAAATCCAATATTCCTTTTATTAAATTAAAAGTTTTAACATGTTTTTTTAGCGTTTTTCTTTTTTGTTTCACATAAGAAATCTTTTTATCTTTTTTTTATGTTGACGTTGAGTGGCGACGTGAATTTTATTTTTTATTTTTGAATTTTAAAATAATTAATGTTTTTAATATTTTTTTAAATATAACTACATATATTGGAAATTCCGACCCCCACATCATATCCTCCATTTCTTTCTTGACGCACACTGTTAGGGCATAAAATTTATGCTGAGGATCCTCTATCCTTGAATAATTTATGGATCAATTATCCTTGGGATATGCTCCAGGTTATAAAGGATCAAGGATCCTTGGTATTATCTGTTTACTAATGATTTTATTTGAGTGGTGTTGTGTTTGATAGATATAACGGCTGGACGACTCGGTCATCCTATTTTTATGCTACTGGACGACTCCTGCACGTGGTCAAAAGAGATGGAACGGCTAGTGGGAAGAGTGGCGTAATTATAGGAGATGTAGTTAGTTGTTATTTCTTTGTATATAACGAGTTGTGATCAACTAGGTTTAGCACTCACTTACTAGCTCACATTCGTAAACAATAGCCGAGAACTCTCTGTAATCACACACACTTAGCTTCATTGTATTCGTTGATCATAAACTCCACAATTGTAACCCGATTTTTTATTAATAAATTGGTGATAGACGATTTGTCATCACCCGGGGTTTTTCCCTTGATCTTAACGAGATCAAGGTTTTTTCCTCGCAACAAATCACGGTGTTCATTCTTATTTCTTTCATATAATCATTATTGTCATCGTAGCACTAAAGCTCACATTAAAAATTTGGTTATTTGATCCTTAGCCGATTTTTGAACAAAACAATTTGGCGCCAATTTTTGAACAAAAACAATTTGGGGCAATTGGTGCTATAATCCAAAAAATACCTTATCAATATTCAATCTTCCATACCCGTATCACCATCAATGGCCTCTCAACATTCTTCTGCTTTATCAACCATGCCCTCACCCGTTTCTCACTCATCAAGAACTTTGCCACCGATGCCTCCTCCATTGACGGGAGCACCAAGGGCTACTACTGCTGGAAACAAGACACAATTACCAGTCTTCTAGAGCTCAAAAACTACTGCTGCCACTTCGGTGGTTAATTCTAACAATGATGTTTCTGCTATGTTTTCACAGGTTAAAGCATACATGGAGCAGCAGAACAAGACTAACAAGAGGATCCTTTGGGAGATAGAATACCTCAAGAGGACTAAGAGGCCGGCAGAGGATCAGACTCCTCTAATGCCTAGGATGCTGGATTTGACCACTCCAGGATCCTTGGCTCAACATACGCAAGGATCATCTATCCCCCAACCGGGATCCGTGAGTCAGCAAACTCAGGGGTCCTCCGTTTTTCAGCAAGGATCACCTATCCTTCACTAGGGGTCCATGGGTCAGCAAGCTCAAGGATCCTCAATTTTTCAGCAAGGATCATCGATCCTTCAACCAAGATCATCCGGATTATATCATCAAGGATCCTTCAACTACCAACCTCTAGGATCTTTCATCCAGAATCAAGGATCCTTCTTCCAGAATCAAGGATCCTCCGGAATTCAACATCAGAGGTCTTAGGAGGTCCATGAAGGAGATATTATCCCCATGCAAACTATCGCTTCTGGTGGACCAACTCCTGTAACATACACTTCTTATCTCAGCTACTCTTCTGGAATGCCAACCTTCACATAACAAGGAGGTAACATGCATGATCCTATATCCTTAAATGCTAACCGTGGTTCCATGCAGGATGCAGGTATCAACCAAGCTATGGCTAAGGAACTGCAGAAACTCAAGGATATGTTATCCAGCGTAGCAGGGGTAATCCGTCCAAATCCTGAGATACCGGAAGGAAGCCACAAATTGTCCAGATTTGCTCCACCAATATGTGACGCGTAGATCCCGAAACTCTTTCAAACCCCCAACATGAAAGTGTATGATGGGACCACTGATCCTGAAGAGCATGTAGCCCGATACAGGGAAAGAATGGAGATCAATCCAATTCCTGAGAGGCTCAAGGAGGCTTGTCTGTGCAAGGGTTTTGGATCCACACTATCAGGATCTGCTTTAAAATGGCTGCTAAGTCTTCCTCCCTTTTCTGTTACTTCCTTTTCACATTTAGTTAACTTGTTCAACAGCCAATTTTCTTGCAGTAGGAAATTTGAGAAGTTAACTAGTGACTTATATAGAGTTGTCCAACCTAATGATGAATCCCTTAGGGATTTTGTCACAAGGTTTGGCATGGAGGCCCTAGAAATCCCTAATATTGACATGGCTACAGCTGTAGATACCTTCAAGATGGGGCTAAATAGGGGCTCCCGCTTTTATGATGATCTTGTGATGACTCCTTGCAGGTCTTTAGATGAAGTAAGGAACAGAACACTAAGGTTCATACGGCTGGATGATGTCAAAAGGATCCAGGAACGATTAGGGGCTCAGTCGAAGCAAGAATCCCTTGACAAGAATAAAGGATCCTCGTTCAGAAACAACAACTCAAAGCCGTACTCCAAATTCAACAACGAAAACATCCGAGCAGTTGAAGAAGGAGATGATGATGAAGATTACCCAAGCATCTTAGAGTATTGCTTCTATGTGGATATTCATGGCTTGATTTGTGCCATGAAGAATCTAGGAGAGAAGGCAAGGTGGCCTCAAAAGAACGAGAAGTCAACGACCTTCAGAGACAAATCCAAATGGTGCGCGTTCCATGAGGATTTTGGCTATATGACGGACGATTGCAATAGTTTGAGGAGGGAAATTGGATACCTCCTAAGAAAGTGCCATTTTAAGGAACTGTTAGGAAAAAAAAGTCAAGGATCCAGGATCCAGAAGAAGTTCCTCAAAAAGCAAATCCGCCCCCATCAGATGCTCAAGTGATCAACTTCATCTTCGGAGGCTCAGATATATGCGACACTTCTTTCTCTTCGGCAAAAAGGCACGCCAAAGAAACCAAGCTGTAGAATGGAGAACGACCAGTCATATCCACCACTTTGACGACTGACAAAAGGATCTTCTTCGATGAAGAAGATAAATCAAACATCCAGGATCCACATCATGACGGTTTGTTTGTCACTTTGTTATTGCTAACCATTAGGTACGCAGGATCCTAGTCGTTGGTGGAAGCTCGGTCAATATCATCCAATACGATGTACTTCAGAAGATTAATATCCCGGACTCGGAGATCATCCCAAGGACATCGGTGTTAGTTGGTTTCGGTGGCTAAACCAAGAAAACATTGGGGGAAATTTGTAACATTATGAAAATTCCGAGTTCAAAATGTAAACTTTCCAAAGTCTAAGGGACCAAACTTGTCAAGATCTAAACCTAAGGGTTTAAAATGAAAATTTTGCTTTCTTGTCCTATCGCGATACGCGACGGAAAAAAAGGACAAGCCCATCGCGTATCGCAAAGGACTTGGTCAAAACCTTCTAGAAGGGTCAACAGCGATACGCGATCGCTGTTGAACCCAACATCATCGCGTATCGCGATGACATGGCCTGACACATCGTGACACGTGGCAGACGGTGGCACAATTGTCGCCATGTGTCACCACGTGGCAACACGTACGCCACGTGTCAACACGTGGCACAACGCCTGCCACGTGTCACCACGTGGCAGGTCTACGTGGTGACGCAGATGGCCTACGCCGCGATACGCGACAGGCCTGGCCAGGAGGTTCAGCGATTCCGGCTTCTTTTGCCTTGCGCACAAAATTTTCCGGCTTCTTGATCAAAGTACGCTTCATATTAACCATCACTATATTGTCCTCGGGGAAAGGTTCAGCGATTCCGGCTTCTTTTGCCTTACAAAATTTTCCATCATGTTCTTGAATGACATCTAACAATTTGGGTGGTTTAGAATGATGAGGGAAAGAAAAGGTTTCCAGCCTATCTTATCCCTAAAACAAACAATCAATTATTTCCTATACTTGGATCGAAGCTTGGGTATTGTTTTATGATACCCTATTCGCTAAGATCGATGGCTCTGATACCAACACTTGTCACACCCCAAAACACGGCCTAGGAGTGTGACACTTATGTTGGTACCACATTTGTAAATAAATCAGAGTTACGTTCAATTATCGGAAGTCTTATAAACATGTGAATTTAACTTATAAATATTTACATACAATAGACGGGATATAAAAGTTCCCGTTGTAGTGTTCAAAAGATTACTTGTTTTATAGTTACAAAACCACCATTCGTTTTAATAAGTTAAACAAAAGATCCGAGCCATCGGATATTTATAGCACTTCGATACTTCAAGCGCTATCCTTGTTCACCTGCAAAATGTAAGAAAAATACGTCAGCAACGAATGCTGGTGAACACGCTGACGCTAAAATAATTTCTTTTACTTTATTACCCCTCGAGACTACGCCTGTCTCGGCCTATCATGGCTTAGGAATAATAAAGTTAAACAAGACATTTATAAATTTGAGTCTCTACACTAGGTCACCTCAGCAAACACCGCAGCGTTCGACTTAGTTAAGTACCCGTACGTATACACATGGTCGTGCTTCCCGCGGGAAAGCGTCCTACCACCATGCGTGGTGCGATGTGCCCACCGCGTACTACCACATATGTAAGGATCCAGACAAACGTATACTATAGCCTGAGGGCTAAGCTTAACTCATATCTATAACGATTTTAGGAACACGTAGTCCCTTTTAAATAAATTTCATATAACATGTTTGACTCATTTAAAAATAAGTTTGTAAAAGTTTGGGGCGTATTCACCTTTTCACTTTGGGATCAGCTTCAACACCTTCCGAGGGTATTTCCCTTGCTATCTCGCACCTATAGTACGAGTATAACCATTTGTTAGTCGGATTTACAATCCGGCTTAAAACCTTTAGTCTTAATTTATAAACTTTACCTCGATGAACCTTTAGTTCATAAATCTATTTTACTTGAAAACCTTTAGTTTAAAAGTAATTATAAACCATTTAGTTTATTTATAAAAACCCGGCGTTTCTTCTTCTCTAAGAAACATATTCTTTTCTTTATTATTTAAGAATAGTTATTTATTACTTAAATAATATTTCATAACAAAGAATATAAAAACTTGCACGGCCTAGGAGTGTGACGCTTATGTTGGTACCACATTTGTAAATAAATCAGATTTACGTTCAATTAGCGGAAGTCTTATAAACATGTGGATTTAACTTATAATTTTACATACAATAGACGGGATATAAAAGTTTCCGTTGTAGTGTTCAAAAGATTACTTGTTTTATAGTTACAAAACCACCATTCGTTTTAATAAGTTAAACAAAAGATCCGAGCCATCGGATATTTATAGCACTTCGATACTTCAAGCGCTATCCTTGTTCACCTGCAAAACGTAAGAAAAATACGTCAGCAACGAATGCTGGTAAACACGCTGACGCTAAAATAATTTCTTTTACTTTATTACCCCTCGAGACTACGCCTGTCACGGCCCATCATGGCTTAGGAATAATAAAGTTAAACAAGAAATTTATAAACTTGAGTCTCTACACTAGGTCACCTCAGCAAACACCGCAGCGTTCGACTTAGTTAAGTACCCGTACGTATACACATGGTCGTGCTTCCCGCGGGAAAGCGTCCTACCACCAGGCGTGGTGCGATGTGCCCACCGCGTGCTACCACATATGTAAGGATCCAGACAAACGTATACTATAGCCTGAGGGCTAGGCTTAAACTCATATCTATAACGGTTTTAGGAACACGTAGTCCCTTTTAAATAAATTTCATATAACATGTTTGACTCATTTAAAAATAAGTTTGTAAAATTTTGGGGCGTATTCACCTTTTCACTTTGGGATCGGCTTCAACACCGTCCGAGGGTCTTTCCCTTGCTATCTCGCACCTATAGTACGAGTATAACCATTTGTTAGTCGGATATACAATCCGGCTTAAAACCTTTAGTCTTAATTTATAAACTTTACCTCGATGAACCTTTAGTTCATAAATCTATTTTACTTGAAATCCTTTAGTTTAAAAGTAATTATAAACCTTTTAGTTTATTTATAAAAACCCGACGTTTCTTCTTCTGTAAGAAACATATTCTTTTCTTTATTATTTAAGAATAGTTATTTATTACTTAAATAATATTTCATAACAAAGAATATATATACTTGCACGGCCTAGGAGTGTGACGCTTATGTTGGTACCACATTTGTAAATAAATCAGAGTTATGTTCAATTAGCGGAAGTCTTATAAACATGTGGATTTAACTTATAAATATTTACATACAATAGACGGGATATAAAGTTCCCGTTGTAGTGTTCAAAAGATTACTTGTTTTATAGTTACAAAACCACCATTCGTTTTAATAAGTTAAACAAATGATCCGAGCCATCGGATATTTATAGCACTTCGATACTTCAAGCGCTATCCTTGTTCACCTGCAAAATGTAAGAAAAATACATCATCAACGAATGCTGGTGAACACGCTGACGCTAAAATAATTTCTTTTAATTTATTACCCCTCGAGACTACGCCTGTCTCGGCCTATCGTGGCTTAGGAATAATAAAGTTAAACAACACATTTATAAACTTGAGTCTCTATACTAGGTCACCTCAGCAAACACCGCAGCGTTCGACTTAGTTTAGTACCCGTACGTATACACATGGTCGTGCTTCCCGCAGGAAAGCGTCCTACGACCAGGCGTGGTGCGATGTGCCCACCGCGTACTACCACATATGTAAGGATCCAGACAAACGTATACTACAGCTTGAGGGCTAGGCTTATACTCTTATTTATAACGGTTTTAGGAACACGTAGTCCCTTTTAAATAAATTTAATATAACATGTCGGGTCCCTCGATTTCAGCTGGATCTTAATTAATCATGTCATAACTCACACAGATTAATGTGTTGACAAGTTAGTTAATGACGGGTTGCTATATTTAGAAAGATATCCGTTTGTTAAAGGCGGAATCAATAACAAACATACGGTTGCAAAAAATAATCAAAGGTAGAAAGCACACACAGGATTCACTCAAAAGCTTTCCATCTATATAATTTTCATCATACAAAGTGGATAATCGATTTAGGGTTTTTAGGAATCCTTGGACAGCCGTCACTTTCAAGAAATATTATTTCTTATCCGAAAAGTGTAAAGGCTCAAAGTCCGTGTCCTCTCTCTGTCTTGGCGGCGTGCCCTAAACATTCTATTTATAGGCCTGCCAACCTAGGACAACTGTCATTCCTTCTAGAAACCCTAAATACAATCATACATATTCAAATTACATATTCAAAATAGACTAAGTGTAAAACAAGTCTTCCGGGTAGGCTTTGCACCAATCTTGTCTTTCCGAGTATGCTCGGCCATCCTTCATAACTTGGTAACATAGAAGTGTGCTCGGGATCAGTTTCCGGGTAGACTTTAATTGAAGAGTATTTTACCAAGTAAAATACTCACCGAGTAGACTTCAGTCTTCTTGACTTTGCCAGACTTCGCCCGAAAACTCCTTACGAGCAACCTTGTTCTTCAATGATCCATTTCAGCTCTTTGCTATAAAATAACTTATTAGCAAAGTGTACTCGGGAGTACTGTTCCTTGCTTGAGCTGAACCTTGCCCGATATTATTTAGAGATATTCCTTTAGATTATCAAGCATACTTGGATCATACTTATTAATGAATACCTTGCCCGGTCTTCCAATCACTTGGCTTCTTGGACTTGGTCAACCAAACCTTACTCGGAAGAGTAAAATACTTGGTTCTGAAGAATAGACTTGCTTGATAAAGTGAACCTTGCCCGGATTTACATAAACTAGTGTACCTTACCCGGCAATGCACTAATTTGCAAACCCTGCTCGGATATCCACTAACGAAGACTACTCGAAGTAAACCTTTGCCCGGTAGGCAAAATATCGTACCCGACTAAGTAAAAGCTTGCTCGGATGTCTAAGGTCTGCTCGGATCCATTACTTAGCGAAATCAGAGGAGGTTGAGAAGATTCCAATATTCCATGTACTTCATTTAGGTCAAATCTTTGACTCAATAATCTCCCCCTTAGGTCAATTTCTTGACTCAACAATCTCCCCCTAGATTGGAACACCTCAGCTGACCCAAAACATTTCTATGGTTACTTACACTTAGCAAAAATACACATCAAATCAAAAATCAAAATTACATATTCAAATAACATAAGAAAATTACATAATCTGAAAGTTGTCCGAAGACATTACAATACAAAGCCTAATCTAGGAATTCTGTCTTTTCCATGCATTGTAGGCTACTTGCTTTCTGTTGTTTATGACCGATGCAGCTTTCATTTTAAAGATGTTAAGGGCTCGGTAGTGAGTGTGACTTTCTGGTATCACCAAGTCCCTTATATCCATTAGATCTTCATCATGCAGGCAGTTTAAGTCTTCATCCTTCTTGATAATCCCCAGTATTTTGCCATCAGAGTTCCTCAGCAAATAATGGTCATTACTTTCTTTGTATTCAACTTCTGTAATAACACCATTTCTTTGCACTGTATAATTGGGGCGTGTCATCCTTCTTCCAAGACTTATACAAGTATTCAGATTTGACATTGAATTCTTGTCTTTGATCTTCATTGAATAATCTCTTTCAGCAATGTCCATTCTTCTCAGCTTTCCAGTCCTCTTTGACTTGTGAAATTGGACTTTTCTCCAGGTTCTCTTTTCTTTTAGGAACTTGAATCCATTCTCAGCTTCTTTTAGCAGAAATTTTGTCAAATCGTTCATCTGCCTTCCAGCAGTCCTGAATCTGTCTTTGTAATCATACAAATTAAGATTAACCATCCGTTCCAGTTGCTCTTGAGTGTACTCATAGAAGTCACTCCTCACAACTATCTCTCTCAATTGCCTACTTTCCATGATTACTCTCAAACATTCACAAACAGAATCATAGTATAGTTCTCTTGGAAGATCCACATTTGATTGTGGTCTTGTTGTTCTTTGTTGTGCTGAACTACTAGATTCACCTCTTCCACCTTCACCTCTTCCACTTCTTGGATATCTTCTTGGATTAGGAGATCTGAAGGGAACAGACTTCTTGGGCTTTTGAGGTCCCAAGTTGAAAACTTTTAGTGGCAGTATGCTTGTTCATTTTCTGGTTCAGTGAGCACAATCTCCTCAGTGGCAGTATCTTCATCATTCATTACTTCAGTGTCTACTTCTGTAAGTATGTCAGTCAAGACATCAGTAGCAATGTCAGTAGGAATATTAGTAGCCATATCAGTGATAGCCACATTCTCTTCTGTATTTATCTCCTCAGTCCTTTCCTCTGTCTCAGCCTGCTCTTCAACATTTATCTTTTCAATTTCATTTACTTTCTCAACAGTCTCTTCATCACTTCTTTCATTAATGTAATCATAGTCTTGTTCTGCACCCTCAGACATATCTCCTTCATACTCATCGTCACCAATCCTCCTTTCATCACTGCTTTCCTCTCCATCATCATACATACTCATAATCAGCTTTAAACTGTCTGCAGTCTCAACAACTGCTACAGTCTCTTCAACATTCACATTTGAGACAGTTGGCCTAGATTCATTTCTTTGGTTAAATCAGAGTGCTCGGATGTCTAAGGTGTGCTCGGATCCATTACTTAGCGAAATCAGAGGAGGTTGAGAAGATTCCAATCTTCCATGTACTTCATTTAGGTCAAATCTTTGACTCAACAATCTCCCCCTTAGGTCACTTTCTTAACTCAACATAACATGTTTGACTCATTTAAAAATAAGTTTGTAAAAGTTTGGGGCGTATTCACCTTTTCACTTTGGGATCGACTTCAACACCGTCCGAGGGTCTTTCCCTTGCTATCTCGCACCTATAGTACGAGTATAACCATTTGTTAGTCGGATATACAATCCGGCTTAAGACCTTTAGTCTTATTTTATAAACTTTACCTCGATGAACCTTTAGTTCATAAATCTCTTTTACTTGAAAACCTTTAGTTTAAATGTAATTATAAACCTTTTAGTTTATTTTTAAAAACCCGACGTTTCTTCTACTCTAAGAAGCATATTCTTTTCTTTATTATTTAAGAATAGTTATTTATTACTTAAATAATATTTCATAACAAAGAATATATATACTTGCACATATATATATTTATTTATCACAAACATATCTTTTACTCTTTCTTTGTTATGTTTTCTTTTCTTTTCTTTTTATCGAGGTATCGAGTATAACCTCGACTTAAGGTTTAAGCCTTTATAATATTTTATTATTATATTCATTTGGCCATTACGCCTACCTTGTTGGCGTTTTAGAAACCCTAACAACTTGAGCAGCACTCCAACGCCGCTTCACCTTTCTTGTTGTTCGACCTTCCTTCTCGTTTTCCATCCCTTGGCACGCCAAATGCTTAACACCAACTTCAACACTCGTCGGCACGCCTTTCAAGATTCATCGCCATGATGTAGTAAGTAACAAACACCTTCTTGGTATGTGGGTGAAGGGTGGTACAAACTTCGAGGAAACGAACACGAAAATCGAGGAATTTGGATACGCTTATCGAGGTGGATCGAGGTCACGATTGTGGGATTGTAGAGAGATGTTAGAGAGAGAAAGGAAAGCAGGTTTTGGTGTGAGTTGTGATGAATCCCGTGGCCTTCTATTTATAGGAAAAAATTGGATCCCTTTTCGATACGCGATGGCCTCCTGGCCAGGCCCGTCGCGTATCGCTACGTAGGCCATCTGCGTCACCACGTAGACCTGCCACGTGGTGACACGTGGCAAGCGTTGTGCCGCGTGGCGGACATGTTGCCACGTGGTGACACATTGTGCCATCGTCTGCCACGTGGCACACGTGTCACGATGTGTCAGGCCACGTCATCGCGATACGCGCTGATGTTGGGTTCAACAGCGATCGCGTATCGCTGTTGACCCTTCCAGAAGGTTTTGACCAAGTCCTTCGCGATACGCGATGTGCTTGTCCTTTTGTCCCGTCGCGTATCGCGATAGGACAAGAGCAAAATTTTCAATTTAAACCCTTAGGTTTAGATCTTGACAAGTTTGGTCCCTTAGACTTTGGAAAGTTTACATTTTGAACTCGAAATTTTCATAATGTTACACCCAAGCAGCCTTTTTGAAAGTAGGATCACCGGCTTCTGTCTCCATCTTGATCTTAGCCTGCAACACCGATCTTGCAGCCCGCATCTTTGCTTCCTCAGTGGCCTGTTTCACTTCCTCTTGGTTTTGGGCTTCTATGGTGAATAACAGATCCTCCAAACGCTTCTTGTCTTTGGTGAGCTGGGCTATGGCTTTATCCTTGGTGACCGTTGCACTTTCCATTCCCGAGAGGCTATCGCTCATGTGGCTCACAACCTTGTCGTAATGATCTTTGCAAGCATTTACAGCCTATACCCAGCAATTACGCAAAAGTTAGAAGAATACAAGATCATCAAATTAAAGATAACAGGATAAAGGATGCTTACAGCTATGATCATATCGAAATGAGTCTCAGGCTCTAAGGATCTTTTTCTCTTGGAAGCTGCCGATTTGACCCTAGTAGTTGTGGTCCTTGGCTCGGAAGTGGTGATTGCCTTCAAAGCTTCATTCTTGACAGTTTGAGGAGTGATCATACTATCAATGTCCTCCAGAGAAAACTTGCCGACGGATTTGTGAGATTCCTGAGCACCTGCAGGAACCAAGTAACATATAAGTATTCTATTTTATTTTATTTAATATACAAATACAAATCTTACTTCACATGCTGGAATCCAAATAAATTTCACAAAAAGCCTCAACAAATCTGGCTTGGTATGTCCTGACTTCTGGATCCAGGGTAAGAAACTTTTTTGCTTTTTCTTCTGTTCCAGGTAGCCTGGCCAAGGAAGCAAAGTTTTCAACTATACAAAATAGAATACAAGAAGGAAGATTAAAAGTTAGATCAGTTATCATGGACTGTTTTTCTATCAAGGATCTGGGATCCTACCCTTTTTAACCCAAGTTATAGGTAAATCAGCCCCACCGGCTACGAAGCTCCAATTCATAAAGAAAAACTGATTCCGCAGAAGGAATCGTTCAAGGTTACTTTCGAAATCGGATTGGGCTGTCGAGGTTTATATTTCAACACAAATCGGTTCGAGCCATGGGTTGTTAGGGTATAGAGGTATGATAACTCTTGGATGCCGAAATCGATATTCTCCTCCTCTATGATTCTTTCAATAGTGCCTAAAACCCTCCAAATCATGGGCATTGTTAGGGCACGGAAATTTGACACTGTGGATACGTTATCCTGACATATGTCTGGATCAGTTATCCTTAGCATGTATTCCAGATCATATCAGGATCAAGGATCTTCAGTACTTATTACTAATTAACGGTTGTTCTCATGTGTAGTCTTGTATTTAGAAGGTATAACGGTTAGAAGACTCAGTCCATCCACTAACTCGCAGTCAAGAAGATATGGCATGTGGTCAAATGGCTGTAACACGTTTAGTGGGGATAATGGCGGATTTATAGGACTTCTTGTTGTGACATAAATAAGTGAGTACTGAGGATATGTTATTCTTGAAGACGTGTCTGGATCAATTATCCTTCCGAAGAGTTCCAGAGCTACGTCAGGATCATGGATCCTCGGTATCTGGTGTTGTTAATGATTATTTTTTGTGTGTAGGTTGTTATTTAATAAGTACAATGGCTCCAAGACTTATTCCACTGGATATCTCTCTATTGGACTTGTCAAACACGTGGTCAAAGTCGTGGATGAAGATAGTGGGAAGATGGCGGATTTATAGGACATGTTGTTAGGATATTTTTTGTATTTAATGAGGCTTGATCAGTTAGGGTTAAGATAGTATTCATTCTTCATGACTTACACTTCATTCTCCGTAACTCTAGTAGTTAACACACACCTAGTAATCATTGTATTCACTGATCATAGCTTCCAACCATTTGTAACCCGATTTTTACATTAATAAAGTGGTGATAAACTAGTTGTCATCACTCGGAGTTTTTTTTACCTTTGATCTAAACAAGATCAAGGGGTTTTTCTTTGCAACAAATCGCTGTGTTCATCTCAATTTCGTTCATACATTCGTTGTTAATATCATAGCAGTAAACCTCACAATTACATATTTGGATACATTATCCTTAGCAGATTTTTGTCTAAAACAATTTGGCGCCCACCGTGGGGCAATTGGTGCTATAATCCATATTATTCTTACCATTTTCAACTTTTTCATACCCATATCACTATCAATGGCCTCTCAATCAACCCCTTCTTCATCAACCATGCCGTCTATGGTTCCTCTCTCATCAAGGACTTTGCCACCGATGCCTCTGCCAATCACGGGAGCACCACGGCCTGCCGCTGCTGAAAGCAAAACACAGCTGCGAGTCTTCTAGAGCTCAAGAACCACTGCTGTCACCCCGGTAGTTAGTACTAACAATGATGTTTCTAATATGTTTTCGCAGGTAAAAGTATATATGGAGTAGCAAACCAAGAGTAACCAGAGGATCCTTCGTGAGATAGAAGATCTCAAGAAGACTAAGAGGCCAGAGGAGGATCACACTCCCTTGATGCCTAGGATGCTGGAATTCACCACTCCAGGATCCTTGGCTCAGTTTATTCAAGGATCATCTATCCTTCAACAGGGGTCCATGGGTCAACAGACTCAAGGATCCTCACTGTTTCAGCCAGGATCATCTATCCTTCAACAAGGGTCCATGGATCAGCAAATTCAAGGATCCTCATACTTCCATCTAGGATCATCTATCCTTCAATCGTGGTCCATGGGTCAACTAGATCAAGGATCCTCAACTCTCCCACAAGGATCTTCCATTCTTCAACTAGGATCCTCTGGGTTGTATCACCAAGGATCCTATAATTCCCAACCACAAGGATATTTATTTCAGAATCAAGGATCCTCAGGAGTTCAACATCAACGATCCTCCGAAGTCCATGAAGGAAATATAATCCCCATGCAGACCATAGCTTCTAGAGGACCAACTCCTATTGCAGACTCCTCTTACCCCAACTACACATCCGGGATGCCAACCTTCACCCAACAAAGAGGTAACTTTTATGATCCTATATCCTTTAATGCTAACCGTGGTCCCATGCAGGATGCAGGCATCAACCAAGCTATGGCCAAGGAGCTACAGAAGCTCAAGGATATGATATCCAGTGTTCCCCGGGTGATACGACCAATCCCCGAGATACCTGAGGAAAGCCACAAGTTATCCATATTTGCTCCACCTATCTGTGATGCTGAAATCCCAAAGCGATTCCAGACCCCCAACATGAAGACTTATGATGGGACCACTGATCCTGAAGAGCACGTTGCACAATATAGGGAGCTTATGGAGATCAATCCGATTCCTGAAAGGCTCAAGGAGGCTTGTTTGTGCAAGGGCTTCGGATCAACAATGACAGGATCAACGTTAAAATGGCTGCTAAGTCTTCCTCCCTTTTCAATTACTTCTTTTTCTTATTTAGTTAACTTGTTCAACAGTCAATTTTCCTGTAGTAGGAAATTTGAGAAGTTAACTAGTGATTTATACCGCGTTATCCAACCTAGTGATGAATCCCTTAGGGATTTTGTCACAAGGTTTGGCAGGGAATCTCTGGAAATCCCTAATATTGATATGGCTACTGCTGTTGAAGCATTCAAGATGGGACTTCAGAGGGGCTCCCCCTTTTATGATGATCTTGTGATGACTCAGTGCAGGACCCTAGATGAAGTCAGGAACAGGGCGCTCAGATTCATCTTGTTAGAAGATGACAAGAGGATCCAGTATCCCCAGCAAGACCGAGGAGGATTTAGTAACCTTCTTAAGGCGAAGAAGTCTACCTTTGCCTTTAAACATTCCGACATGACATGTATTTCAAAGGAGGTAATTACTAATAAATTAGGACTTGATTTATCTGTTAAACCCGTCCATCAGAAGCGAAGGAAATTCGCTCCTGAAAGGAACGCGATCATACAAGAAGAAGTTGAAAAACTTCTTAAGGCCGGTATGATCAGAGAGGTTAAATATCCTCGACGGTTAGCTAATGTGGTTGTTGTTTCAAAAAAGAATGGAAAGTGGAGGGTGTGTGTCGATTTTACCGATTTAAACAAGGCATGCCCCAAGGATCCTTTCTCATTACCATATATAGACTCCATGGTGGATGCAACGGCAGGACATGAGATGCTTACCTTTATGGATATGGATACTTCCTCTGGATTTCAACAAATTCAGATGGAACCATCTGATCAAGAGGATACGACATTCATGACTCCTACCAGCATATATTGTTATATTGCTATGCCATTTGGACTAAGAAATGCAGGGGCAACATATCAAAGACTGGTCAACATGATGTTCAAGGATCAGTTAGTCAAAACCATGGAAGTCTATATAGCCGACACGGTAGTGAAGTCAAAGAAGGCTGAAGATCACCTCAAGGATCTTGAAGAAGCATTCAATATCCTTGACCAGTATAACATGAAACTGAATCCGTCAAAATTCCACTTTGGTGTTAAAGATGGAAAGTTTCTAGGATACATGGTGACTAAAAGAGGGATTGAAGTAAGTCCAGAGCAGACTGAAGCCATCAACCTGAAGTCGCCCGCAAATGCCAAGGATGTCCAAAGGCTCACGGGAAGAATAGCCGCTCTCAACAGGTTCATCTCAAGATCCTCCGAGAAGTGCAAAGATTTCTACAACATTCTTAGAAAGAATAAGAAGTTTGAGTGGACGGAAAAGCATGAGGCTGCGCTCAAAGCCTTGAAGGATTACTTATCCTCAGCTCCAGCTCGATGAAGCCTGTGGATGGAGAATCCTTATATCTCTACCTAGCTGTTTCAGGAAATGCAGTAAGTGTCGTCCTCGTTAAGGATCATGAAGAAAGCCAGAGTTATCAGGTAGAATGACCAAGTGGGTTGTGAAACTGAGTGCATATGACATTCAGTATGAGCCTAGAACAACTATCAAATTGCAAGC
Source organism: Bidens hawaiensis (assembly GCF_021521415.1). NCBI lineage: Eukaryota > Viridiplantae > Streptophyta > Magnoliopsida > Asterales > Asteraceae > Bidens > Bidens hawaiensis. The sequence goes on along the minus strand of NW_027492023.1, from coordinate 319,813 downwards.
ACTAGCAAACTTTGTGGCTGATTTCAGCAGTGACTTGCAAAAGGAGGCTGATTTAGAAGTGCAACAACTAGAAGAAACCAAGGATCCTTGGATCCTCTTCACAGATGGAGCATCCAACGTAAGAGGAACGAGATTGGGTATACTACTGAAATCGCCACAGGGGGACATAATACCCCAGTCCATTGCATGTTCGTTTCAATCTACCAACAATGAGGCAGAGTACGAAGCACTCATCGCAGGTTTACTTTTAGCCAAAAGCATGAGGATCAGGTATCTTCAAGTTTATATGGATTCTTTACTTACAAATAACCACTTTAACGGCTCTTATACCGTAAAATGTGAGAATATGATCAAGTATTTAGAAATTGTGAAGGAATTGGCAAAATCCTTCGAAATGTTTAGTATAGTACAGGTACCAAGAGAGGAAAATGCTGGGGCAGACGCCTTAGCGAATTTAGCCTCATCCTTGAAAATTCCAGAAGATACGAAGATCCCAATTGGCCACATACTCTCGCCAGCAATAGGAGAGCAAGAAGTTAGGGAGATAACAAGTGATAAACAGATTGTACTTTGGGATCCATTATCCTCAGATAGCCAAGGATCCTGGATCCTCACAATCAAGAAGTACATTCAAACTGGAGAGATCCCAGCTATAGAGAATCCAAATCCTTCAAACTCAAGGTATCACAATATATTTTATTAGATGATATGCTATACAGAAAATCTCTTGCAGGTCCGTACTTAAGGTGCATAGAGGATCCTGAAGTCAAAGAAGTACTTAAAGACTTCCACGAAGGAGATTGCGGCAACCACACAGGTGGAAGAGCATTATTCTCCAGGATACTTAGGACTGGGTACTTCTGGCCGACGATGAAGAAGGATGCAACGGAATATTCGAAAAAGTGTGATGCTTGCCAAAGGCATACAAATATCCTTCACCAGCCAGCAGAACCAATGTATCCTATATCCTCTTCATGGCCTTTCATGAAATGGGGCATGGATATTGTAGGCAAGCTACCAAAAGAACCAGGCGGAAAGGTCTTTATGCTTGCTATGACTGACTACTTCTCCAAATGGATTGAAGCAGAAGCATTCGTGCAAGTCCGAGAAAGGGAAGTTATATCCTTTATTAAATGAAATATTATAACTAGATTTGGCATTCATTCTGAAATTATTTGTGACAATGGTTCCCAGTTTATTGGGAAAAGAACCACTAACTTTTGTGACAGCTGGGGTATCAAGATGATCACCTCTACTCCAGTACATCCTCAAGCTATTGGTCAAGCAGAGTCTAGAAATAAGATCATCATCAACAACTTGAAAAAGAAACTAGGATCCAAGAAAGGAAAGTGGGTCGAAGAACTACCTTATTTTCTTTGGGCTGACAGGACCACACCCAAGAATGCAACAAGCCAAACACCCTTCTCGTTAGTGTTTGGATCAGAAGCTGTAATCCCTACAGAGATGCTGGTCCCTACAGTCAGAACAAGCATCTTTGATCCTGAGGCTAATAAAGAAATCCTGCTTGAAGACTTAGATACTGTTGAAGAACTCAGAGACCTAGCCAAGATCAGAATGGCGGCATATCAACAAAGGGTAGCTGGGGCATATAACAAGAATATCAGAATCAGAAGGTTTTAAGAAGGAGATTTAGTTTTGAGGAAAGTCTTACAAAACACAACCAATCCGGCTGATGGGAAGTTAGCACCCAAATGGGAAGGTCCTTATCCGATCGAGTCGGAAGCTAGAAAGGGGGCATATCATTTGCTAACTATGGAAGGCAACAGGTTACCAAGAGCATGGAATGCTATCCACCTCAAGAAATATTTTTTCTGATTAGGATCAAGTATCCTCTGAGGATCGAGTATCCTTAAAGGGTCAAAGATCCTAAAATCGGTAATATCTATCTAATCATTTATTCATTCTTTATTTCTGCTTATTTAAGAATCACATATTCTTAACACTTGTATTTTCCAAGTTTTAAGTAATAATGCAGGATATTAATGAGGTATTCAATGATCAAGAGGTTGGCCACCTCTCCTTTGCATTTAAGATACTATACTATTTCCCTTGGCCTAGCCCACGATTGGATATGATCCCCGATGGTCATATCCCCCAAGGTTTAAAGGTTTTCACCTTTCTTATAAATTAGAGTTTCTACACTCTCGCCTGGATCGCACGCTATCCAACGTATAGTCCGGGGCAGCGGGACCAGTACACGCTTAGTGGCTGACAATTTCGTTGTCTTCGGCTAAATGGAGGATCCTACGATTTATGGTAGACGTACTATACCACCGGTTTATAACGTTTTCACGTTGTCTCACGTTTGGGCTAAATCCCGGTTTGGACGAGTTCCCAGTTGACATCCGTATCTTTGGGCCAGTCCCCAGTTTGGGCTTGTCCACAGTATTTGGGCTTGTCCCCAGTTTTGGGTTTATCCCTAGTTTAACACCAGTTTTGGGCTTGTCCCCAGTTCACAGGCTTGTCCCCAGTACACGAGCTTGTCCCCAGTTGCACGGGCTTGTCCCCAGTTTATTTTATGAGCTTGTCCTCAGCTTGTTGGGTCTAATCTCGATCAATATTATAAGTTGTTTGCAACAGATGTTCTAAGTTCAATTACGAGGATCAACATTTATGGATCCAAAATCCATAACTTACTTCTACAAGGATCACGAAAGGATCATTACTTATGGTAACCTAGGTCTAATTAGATCTTATGGTATGATTTCTACTTGTCAACTTACATTTATTTGGTTAAGATATTTGTAAATTCTATTGTTTAAGGATATGAAATTCCTAGCCTATATTTTTTCAAAGTTATTCTATCATCTAAATTCTTATTCAAACGTGTTTTTAAATTCTTCAACAAGACTAAATTTATATCAAACAAATGTTTACAATAACATGCAAATAGTCAAAAATTATTATTAACATAAGTCACCTGGACTTACGGAAAATCCTTAACCCGGATTTTACTATTTAAAAGATGAACCATCCACCCGGGTTAAACAGGTGTTACTAGCTGTTCATGATTTGCAGAGAGAATAAGAAGTATTGGATATATAGCTTGAAGGGAAGTTCTCAAGGAAAATCTATAGATATACGATAATTATATCTAGCTTGTCAAATATCATCTGTTTATGCAGGAAGTTTGAATTCAAAGGCAAAATGACAGATGTGATCTTATCACAACCGCCATTTTGGGGGCAATTGTTAGGGTACGGAAATTTGACACTGTGGATACGTTATCCTGACATATGTCTAGATCATTTATCCTTAGCATGTATTCCAGATCATATCAGGATCAAGGATCTTCAATACTTATTACTAATTAACGGTTGTTCTCATGTGTAGTCTTGTATTTAGCAGGTATAACGGTTAGAAGACTCAGCCTATCCACTAACTCGTAGTCAAGAAGATATGGCACGTGGTCAAATGGGTGTAACACGTTTAGTGGGGATAATGGCTGATTTATAGGACTTCTTGTTGTGTCACAAATAACCGAGTACTGAGGATATGTTATTCTTGAAGACGTGTCTGGATCAATTATCCTTCCGAAGAGTTCCAGAGCTACGCCAGGATCATGGATCCTCGGTATCTAGGGTTGTTAATGATTATTTCTTGTGTGTAGGTTGTTATTTAATAAGTACAACGGCTCCAAGACTTATTCCACCGGATATCTCGCTATTGGACTTGTCAAACACGTGGTCAAAGTCGTGGATGAAGATAGTGCGAAGATGGCGGATTTATAGGACATGTTGTTAGGATATTTTTTGTATTTAACGAGGCTTGATCAGTTAGGGTTAAGATAGAACACATTCTTCACGACTTACACTTCATTCTCTGTAACTCTAGCAGTTAACACACACCTAATAATCATTGTATTCACTGATCATAACTTCCAACCATTTGTAACCCGATTTTTACATTAATAAAGTGGAGATAAACGAGTTGTCATCACCCGGGGTTTTTTTTTCCTTTGATCTAAACAAGATCAAGGGGTTTTTCCTCGCAAAAAATCGTTGTGTTCATCTCAATTTCGTTCATACATTCGTTGTTAATATCATAGCACTAAACCTCACAATTACAGATTTGGATACATTATCCTTAGCAGATTTTTGTCCAAAACAGGCATAGCCTGGATATAAGACATCCCGGTGGATTTGAAGAAATTCTGGGTAAAGGAAGGGAACGGATACGTATAGCCAATGAGAAAAATTCAGGCCGGAAAGCTGACCCAAGTCTATGAGTAGACATCGCATCGAATTAAAGAGTTGTATGGTCGGAAAATGGTTTCCGGTGGGAACAGTGGCCGGAATTCATCAATCTCAGGGTCGGTAAACTTACAGATTTCCAAGGACGGATTGATGATAAGGTTCTGAGGTTGCATCTCCGATAACTCATAACCATCAGACTGGTCGTAATGTTTAGAGGAAGAAGAAGAAGAAGCGACAGACATCTCTTAAGAATATTATAAGAACAATGAGAAAGAGAAGGATACCTGATTGATGGCTGGATCATGTGGTTATAAAAGGGTTATAGACAATAACATATATAGGCGGCGGATAACCTTGGGTTTATTGATGATAATTATTGCTGACAACCGTCTAATCGATTTATCTTTTGCAGGGATTTCAAATTTCAAAATGACAGCTGTATTGCATAAACACCTGCCATTTTGGGGGCAATTGTTAGGGCATAGAATTTATGCCGAGGATCCTCTATCCTTGAATAATTTATGGATCAATAATCCTTGGGATATGCTCCAGGTTATAAAGGATCAAGGATCCTTGTTATTATCTGTTTACTAATGATTGTATTTGAGTGGTGTTGTGTTTGATAGATATAACGGCTGGACGTTTCGGTCATCCTATTTTTATGCTACTGGACGACTCCTGCACGTGGTCAAAAGAGATGGAACGGCTAGTGGGAAGAGTGGCGTGATTATAGGAGATGTAGTTAGTTCTTATTTCTTTGTATATAACGAGTTGTGATCAACTAGGTTTAGCACTCACTTACTAGCTCACATTCGTAAACAATAGCCAAGAACTCTCTGTAATCACACACACTTAGCTTCATTGTATTCGTTGATCATAAACTCCACAATTGTAACCCGATTTTTTATTAATAAATTGGTGATAGACGATTTGTCATCACCCGGGGTTTTTTCCCTTGATGTTAACGAGATCAAGGTTTTTTCCTCACAACAAATCACGGTGTTCATCCTTATTTCGTTCATATAATCATTATTGTCATCGTAGCACTAAACCTCACATTACAAATTTGGTTATTCGATCCTTAGCCGATTTTTGACCAAAACACACACAAAAATCGATGAGACTCGATTTGAAGATTTAGTGACTTTGAGAAAAATATGCATGAATGACCTAATTGGAACACCCTTGAAAGTTGGTTACTATTTCTATGAGATATTCATCAAAATTCACGGCGTTACAAATATATGTTCAAGTACAATCATATGCAAATATGCTTATGTATGAAGAATACAATTGATCTATGGTAATACTAGGATCCTAAAACTATTAAACATTTGTAATTTGTTAGTAGTTTGAGTTTCCAAACGTTGTTCAAAAAAACATAAAAGTTAGTAGTTTGAGTTCTAATTCAACTCGCTGTAGATCAATTGAATTAGGTAATATTAAGTTGATTTTGAGTTGATGGACTAGATTATACCTAGGGTGTCTACAAACTAAAAAGATCCGAATTCGAAACTAAACCCGAATTATCCAGAATATCCGCAAATTGGATATCCATACATTCATACTTGATTGAATCAATTGAGTATTCATTATAATCTTGTCTAATGAAAGAAGTGAGATTTAGATGTATACATAGCGAACGCTCGTCTAACACATGATGTTCATTTAACCTATAAAATACACATATTTTTTAAAGACATCACTTTTTTATTTATAGGTTATAGGTATATAACATTAAATTTATCCAGTGATGGATCTAGACATCAGACTCAGGGGTAACGTTTAAATTTTTTTTTACCGTACTTCACACTATGTAAACGAAACAAAAACAGAAACATGATAAAATATATTTTTTTTAACACATGGGGTGCATATTTCTTCTTTTCGTTTTTTAAAAGCTTGAAATCAAGCAATTACATCATCTTCTTTAACTTACTATTTTTTTGGCATGCCCTAAACTGTACTTACCAATATGTGAATTGTTCTCACGAATCAACTTTTATACCGCAAGAAAGAGACCTTTAGATAAAGTGTCTTTTGATTCATTATGACAAAGAAATGATAAACTATTTTCTACCCAATAATCTATAACTATGAACATAACCCAATAATTGATAACAATTTGCAATCTTTTTTCCATACTACACTTAGTGACATTCGCCTCATAGGATCACTGTTGATTCAAGAAATTGTTACATTTTTTATGCGTCTTATTATAAACACTATTAACTTCCCTAACATGGTTTTTTATGGCACTCGGTTTACTCCACTTACAAAAGTCTCCATTCCATCTTGATTACCAACACTTTTATTAAACAAGTAATAGCATAAGCAATATGTTTTTTCTTGTTTAGTGCTATACTCCAACCAATCGTGTTTATCAAACTATTTTACATTAAAACATCTTCGACTACTAGAATAGTTTGCATATTTAAAGTCATGATGTTGTGGTTGAAAAGCCTTTTTAACAAAATAAGCTCTTCTTGTGTCATCTATTTGATTAGGATGATAACTAGCAATAGGTGGTCTATCAGAGGGATCCGAAGGAAGATCATTCAAATCGTATTTCGTATTGAAGGGCTTGAAGCCGAATGAATATTTAGACAAATATTATCATTTTCTTGCATATCATTCTTAATATTTGAACGTATACCGATATCTTCATTTTCTTGCATATGATCAACAGTATTTGAACCTAGTGTTAGATCGATATCATTATTTTCTTTTCTTTTTCATTTAAACAGATTGCTAAAGCGGTTGTTGAGCAACGTTTCGGTTTAATGTTTCTCGTTCACGAACAATAGAAAAAAAAAGGGGACTTAATGGGGTGTATTTGCTTTGGGCTTTAACTTCTGTTTGGGTTTTAATTGATTTGAACTTTTAAATTGGTTGGACTTTAAACAAATTAACAGGGATAACATAATATTTTTTTTCAGGGGTGGCGGAATACAAAACCAACAAAAAAAATCTTTTTACACTGCTGACGAAAGTTAAGTGATAGTGAAGATTACCCCTAATTGTAAACTAGGTCCGTCCTTGCATTTATTCAATCCATATAATACACTATATTCTAATCCGGTAGTGTAATATATTTAAATCTAATAACTTTCTCTTAAATCAGACAATTGGTACGGTTTTAAAATCATTACAACCTCTACCCCGACTTTGAGGAGGTGGATTAGATGTCACACATGATCCAACAAGTGTACTCGTTGGATGCCACATGTTCAATTTAATTTTGGATGTGAAAATAACATTCCTATCATTAGTTTAAATCGGCATAGCCATAAATTAAATATGGCTGATATAAATTCCTTACTTTCAAAAACTTCTAGAAAGATCAAGAGTTTTATTTTGATAGTGACATGAGTGGGAGTTCGAGTCTATGGATTTTAAATTATTGTTATTGTTCACAAATTAATCGAACGAACACCAATCAATTAATCTCCCACCAAAATGTCTATAAATTCAAACTTTAGTGTTCAACCGTTTACGTGCTTGTGCTTCCCCGTGTTACTGAAATTCAACAGAAATGGCTTCAAGTTTTCTATCTCCGGCACAAACCAAGCTCATCAATTTCTCCGACACATGCAAATCAAAAACCGGCGTTTTCAAGCTCCAAGGTATGTTATCAATATAATCACATCAAGTGTATACGCTTTAGCTTTAACAAACAATAAACATACCCCGTGATTCAAGGTATGTGCTATGGTCGTGACGTCTCACTCTATTTTATGTTCTCACTCAGGCACTCACCGTGTATTTAATGATTAATACAAACATACTCAATAAAAATAAAACATAAGTATGAGATTGACATCAATAAATTTTTTTAAATCATTATATATAGTACCAATTGTTTATCAAAATTGGAAGAAAAGAAGAGAGGAAATGATTTTTGGTAGAGAGAGTTTTGTTTTCGGATTTTGAGTGATTCGCTATTTGAATGGTGGATCCTATCGTCATTTGAAATGACGGATCAAAAATCGTATATATGTTGTCAACTATAGTATGTTGACATTGGTGAAAGTAGTTTGAATTTTTCAGGATCCGTTATTTCAAATAGCAGATATTGAATAGTTCCTTCAGACAAGTACATCTTTGATTTGATATAATCAGTTTTCTCATGGGATCTATCATCTCAAATGATGGATCCTTGAAAATTCAAACCAGCTCCGTCCTTTAGAATGGCGGATCACATATAAACCAAAAACAAAATTTCCATTTCCTAGAAACCATTCGCCTTATTCTTTTATTATAATTTTGTAAACCAAAAGAAAAAAAATATATATGATACAAAAAATTTTAATTTCGTTGTAACTCACTGCCCGCTCACGGCTATCTCTAATCTGCACCTGGTGTCGTGTGCTTTACTCTACCTTGGAAGATAGAAAGGTGTTTATGTTGAAATCCCGATATGGTTTGACAATGTTGTATAAAATTATGTGCTTGGGATCTATGTTAGGGTCTTATGTGAAGAGAAACACGATTCGATGTTCGGTGACGCCTACAATAACGCCAGCGTGGCCCGGTACAGCACTTGTTGACCCTGGGACTAAGAATGGTTGTTGGGAGGGCCAAAAACCTGTTGCAATTGTTGGGTCTACTGGTTCCATTGGGACTCAGGTGAATTTTGTTAAACACTTGACGGGTGTATTAAAAATGCACTTTGATTAAAGGTTTTGATTTCGACTTTTTTGAGTTGCAGACGCTTTCTATTATCGCTGAACACGCAGATAAGTTTCGGGTTGTGGCACTTGCTTGCGGTTCAAACGTCTCTCTTCTTGCTGAACAGGTGATTTTGAACGTTGATTACAACATTTAAATGGTTAAAGTTGAGATGCATGAATATAAGATTGGAACCAACATAAAAAACCACCCTGTTGAATTTATAGTTATAATACTTTTATATAGTTAATTTTTTTTATAAGAGCTATACCGTAAAATCAAAACTATAACCATTTTTAGTTTGATTATACTCTTATAGTATTGTAAAAAAAATATATTTTTAACACAAATTAATCAACTGTTGATTATAACAATATGTTTTAACAATTTAAGAATGTAATAGAACACAAGTTATTGGGAAAGAGAAAAGAAACACAAATGAAACTTTGTTTTAACATGAATTTCCGTTAAAAAACTTAGACTTAGCATTCGTTGATTCCAGTCAAATTCGTATCGGTTTTCCGTCGCAATTCGCGATTTTTTCAGACGTTTATTGTTTTGCTTTTCTTTTAAATAGGTTAATTTTTATATTTGGCTGTTGAAGAATTTATTTTGTTGTTTACTTTCGCTGCCGTAAGCCGATACCGAAAGAATTCGCGTCGGTTTTCCATCGAAACACACGTTTAATATTATTATTTGTTGCCGACACTGTCGATTCAGGAAAAATTCTACTCAGTTCGCAACAAACAATATCTTCCCCTATGTTATTTTTAAAAAAAATATGTTAATTTGTGTTACGGACTAAAACCATTGCAAGGTATGGGACTTAGTCTGATAGGTGAGGGAACCCATTTGGCTTATAAACTCCACATCAGTTGCCCATACAACCGATGTGGGACACCATACCTTGCAATGGTTTCAATCCGTAACAATGCACCCTCCTTAAGGGCCAATGTCCTCGTTGGTCATGGCCACGTTGGTCACGGCTGGCTCACTCCAGGCCACCACTCTGTGGGCCACCACTCCGAGGTTGGCTCTGATACCAATGTTACAAGTCAAACAAAAGAACTTAACCCAAAAGACTAGTCTGATAGGTGAGGGAACCCATTTAGCTTATAAACCCCACATCAGTTGCCCATACAACCGATGTGGGACAAGTCCCATACATTGCAATGGTTTCAGTCCGTAACAATTTGTTGTATTTGACTGTTGAGAATTTATTTTTTGGTTTACATTCGGTGTCACCGATATTGAAAGAATTCGCGTCGGTTCGCCTTGGTTTTATTTTAACTAATTATTATTATTATTATTATTGTTGTTGTTGTTGTTGTATTTGGTCGTCAACGGATTTAGTTTTTGGGGTTTTGTTATGGAGAGTAATCCAATAACGATCGAATTGACGTTGACAATTTACATGGAGCTGTATCGCGCACATTTTCCCGACCGACTAGACGTCTTTTAACTATATTTTCTTATTGTAAAATATACGAGTGCCAATAGCATCAGCCTGTATACAACCTAGTTTTTATCATTAAAATTGCACTGTATGTCACAAAATGTGCATGAATGTTTTGAGTTTTTAACTATTGTTTGATTATGCAAACTTATAATGGCATATATTTGAACTCCTTGTCAAATATCAAACCATTTCTGTTTCATGTTGTAGGCAAAAGCATTCAAACCTGAGTTAATTTCTATTAGGAACGAATCCTTAGTTGGTGAACTCAAAGAAGCTTTGGCTGATGCTGATTACAAGCCTGAGATTGTTGCCGGGGAGCAAGGCGCGGTCGAGGTTGCCCGCCACCCAGATGCTGCCACTCTAGTCTCTGGCATAGTCGGCTGTGCTGGTTTAAAGGTACGTATATTCTTACATTCTTTCTCGAAACCAGCCGATAATCAAACGATCATTGAAGTTTATTCGTGTTAATTTGTAGCCTACGGTGGCTGCCATTGAAGCAGGGAAAACCATAGCCTTAGCTAACAAAGAAACTCTAATTGCTGGCGGTCCATTTGTGCTTCCACTTGCACATAAAAACAACGTAAAGATTCTTCCGGCCGATTCTGAACATTCGGCTATATTCCAGGTAATACAAATAGGGAGTAGTACGAAACCATGCGTGATCAAATCTGAAAGATATAGCAAGTTAACAATGTTGTATTGTTTTTCAGTGTATTCAAGGCTTGCCTGAAGGTGCACTAAGGCGTATAATATTAACCGCGTCTGGAGGTGCTTTCAGGTACATTGGTCCTTTCATGACTAGTATAGCTTTTAGGTTAAACTGTTAGTAACAGCTTTTTATAATTATAAATCAAAATCAAACAACCGAGAATTAAAACCGAACCGAACCAATATTATTTTGTTTTGTTTCAGGGTTTAAGCCTATTAAGATTTTATAATATAAGTTCAAAAACTGTGATAAAAATAACTATTCGAAAATGTTCCGACAAATAAAACATAAAAGATATACTCTTATTGTATTTTTAAGCAAAGCTCAATATTGTGTACATTTCAACTTATAATTGTTAAAAATTAAAAGGCACATAAGTTGCATATCCCAAAATTATATGCTCTGATTCAGCTTTTATCTACCCGTTTGAAGTAGAAACAGTAAACCAATGTGAAACCAAACCACTGACCATTTTGGACGGTTTATGTTTCAAACAGAACCATGAACACCTACATAAGCTCCCATTAGTCTATTTTGTTAACTAAAAGCCAAATTAACTTGGGGTCATTCTTTTGTTACAAAGAGATTTGCCGGTTGAGGAACTAAAAAACGTTAAAGCAGCTGACGCATTGAAGCATCCGATCTGGACCTTGGGGAAGAAGGTCACAGTCGATTCGGCTACACTTTTCAACAAGGGTCTTGAAGTTATTGAAGCTCATTATCTCTATGGTTTAGACTATGATCATATTGAAATCCTTCTTCACCGCGAATCTATCATACACTCCATGATTGAGACACAGGTTCATATTTAATCTCACCCTTTTGCTTGCGCAATAATTGTGGGCTCGTAACATAAATCATTTTATGTTGTAACTTTTAACTTGCAGGACTCATCAGTCCTTGCTCAATTAGGTTTGCCCGACATGCGTATTCCTCTTCTTTACACGCTTTCATGGCCTGATAGAGTACCGTGCTCTGAGGTGACATGGCCTCGTCTTGATCTTGCAAAGTATGTAATCAATGAATCATTTGTAACAAAATATTCGACTTCATGATAAATAATAACTACGCTTTTAACAATTGGGATGCAGGTATGGATCGTTGCAATTCAAGGATCCCGACAGACAAAAATACCCGTCAATGGATTTGTGTTATGCTGCAGGGCGAGCTGGCGGTTCAATGACCGGTGTTATTAGTGCTGCTAATGAGAAAGCCGTTGAGTTGTTCATCGAAGAAAAGTATATATATGTTTCTATTCAATAACATCCAATAGTTACCTTGAAGTATTAATCCTTAATTACTGCTAACTTTGTTTAACCTATATTGATCCAGGATTTCGTACTTGGACATATTTAAAGTAGTTGAGCTAACATGCGAGAAGCATCAAGCTGAATTGGTGGCCACACCGTCACTCGAAGAAATTATTCACTATGACTTGTGGGCCCGAGACTATGCGGCCAGCTTGAGGTCATCAGCTGTTCTATAATGAAATCCGTTCAATATTTGACATATGTTACCGAAAGGGCCTTTGCCCAAGTGGTTGTGTGAAAGTGTTGGATAATGTTTTGTCTTTCCAAGTTGTGAAAGATCAATCCCATGTGTTATTTCCCTGGGGTGATCACCATGTACATCGAGTCTTTCTCATTTCCAAACTTGTGTGTTCTTACAACATTACAATGTTCATTTAACTTAGCTGGTGTTGGTGGCGGACCAAAGGATTTGTTTTCTTCAATCAATAGTTTTTTGCGTGTGTGTCCATCAACGCGATTTACAAAATTTTCGGTTTGAATCTTGTCACATTAAAAACAGGTTTTTGCTACCGAAATATTGAGGGGATTTTATATACGTACCTAAAAATGAAAAAAAAATCCATAACTTTTAACATGATACATATATAAAACTCAAATTAAATATTTTTCAATATGACATTTAGAATTGTATTTCTCCATTGATTCTACTCCAATTTCTTTAACCGCACCCTTCGATTCACATTGCTTCAATCACAGTTTTATTAGGTTCGCTTGAAATGTCAATTACTTCAATCGCGGGTTCAACATGCGAGTAAATAGGGCGAAGAAAGAATATTAACGGATTCTAGCATGCAACTTTCACAATGTATATGCAGTTTTAATGGTCTTCATAATATCCTACTCTTAATTATTTCCTATCTTGTAATGGTTTCAAAGAATCCGATCACCACAACTGCAAATATTTATCAGATTTCCCCGGCAGGAGATTTAGCAAACTCTCAGTTTTATCTCCTTAATGAACTAGCCTATTGAGTAACTAATTTACAAATAATAAAAATAATGTACTAATTGTTGATTAGTAGCAATGGAAATCATTTCAAAGATAACACCATAAATATTCTCATTACTCCGGATATTGTGGCAGCCAACTATTTAGCACATACTTTTCATATATACCAAGAACACTTTTTATTAATGCACTATCAACCTTCACTCCTATTCGTTCTTGATCAATCTGGATAATAAGCAGTGTTTAGTTTCAACTTCACATGAGAGAAACAGATTGGTACACGAGCAAATAAAAGAACTTACAAGATTAATTATAGCGTCTTTAGCTGTAACCTTCGTCTTCTCAACCGACTCAAGAAAACAAGAGAGAGCAACTTCCTGGTAGAAACCTCGACTTAATGTAATCAGATTCCAAATACTGACAAACCCGAGTAAACCACTTAATCATCAGTGTATAGTCATTCCATTGATTTACTAGCTCACGCAACAAAATCTCCCCATGTTTATTTGTCAACGATGGAAAGTATCTGAAAAAGGATGCCAAATAGCAATGAATTAAACACGCGCAACTAACACAGTAAAAACATAACTTTTGGTTTTGCGTATCACAAAAACCGCAAAACCAAACCAAACCGTACTTATAGAATTTATTTTTTCATTATAAATTCTAAGTCATTTTTTATAGTTTGATACATAGTTTAACCTAAATATTTTAGCCAAAATGTACAATAATCAATTAACAAAAAAGTTTAGGCCCAAATTCTTTATTTTTTGTCAACTTTTATTTTTTCCACCCAGCAATTTCAAGCTAAAATGGCAAAACCAAAAAACCGAACACAAACCCAAACCCAAAACCTAAGAAAGCGAAACCGAATGTCAAATGGTTTCAAAAGCTTAAAACCAACATATCGGTTTTTGGTTTGGTTATATGTTTTTGTAAAATGCGAACTTTTGATTCAGTTTCAGTTTTGCCTGCAGCTAAAAGTGCAAAACCGAACTTGAAGATTTTTATTTTTCAATATAAATTAAGTAATTTATAGTAGTTGAATATATAGTAAAACCCAAATATTTTAGCCCAAATGTATAAAAACCAATTAGGCCCAAATTCGATTTTTGGCCAACTTTTTTTTTTGACCGAATAGTTTCAAGCTCAAATGGATGAACTGAACCAAACACAAACGGCCAAACCAAAAACCAAAGAAAGCGGAACCGAAAGTGGAACAGTTTCAAGAACTCAAAAACCGGCATTTAAGTTTTAGGTTTGGTTTTATGTATTCGACTATTCGTAGAACTTCAGGTATCGGTTTTGCGTGTAACTAAAACCGAACTGCACTAGTTGATTTTTATTTTTCATTTTTAATTCTTAGTAATGTATAACAGTTTAACCCAAATATTTTAGCTCAAATATATAATAATCAATCAACAAAAAAGTTTAGGCCCGTATTCTTTATTTTTGACCAACTTTTTTTTTGACTCGATGCTCAAATGGAAAATCCGAAATATCTGAACACAGACCAAAAACCTTAGAAAGCAAAACTGAAAGTCAAACAGTTTTAAAAAGTCAAACTGACATTTTTGTTTTTGGTTCGGTCTACAAAACCGAACTTATAGACTTTTATTTTTCATTTTAAATCATAAGTAATTTATACTAGTATAACTCAAATACTTTAGCCCATATGTATACTAATCAATTAATTACTAACTAAAAAAAATAAGTCAAACTACATTATTATTGGCCATATTTTCGACCCAATAATTTCAAGATCAAATGGCAAAAACTGAAACCGAAAGTCATGAACGGTTTTAATAACCGAAATTTCAGTTTTAGCCAAAGACCGAACCGACCCGACCCATGCTTGCACATGCTTAAAAAATAATGAAATAAAAAAATATAACAATACTTAAATTATAATTAAAATAAAAACATAGAAACAAATAAAAATATAAAACTTAAATTTACTAAATTAAAACTATTCATCGTCCATGTCCTCGTCTTCATCTTTGTCTTGTTCTCGTACTTGGCTAAGGTTTTTGCCTCATTTTTTTTCAAAAAAGCTCCCATGATAGGATCAAGATACGATAAATCCTTTCACTACGTGAATATCGACCTTCGGTCACACATGTGGTCTGGGCGATTTGCCACACTTCGGCTTAAATGTGTGGCTAAAAGGTCTTTGACCATGTTTGAAAACCTTCCAGAATGTTTTGGCCACACATATTATTCTTCATGTGACCATTCTATACCTACTCAGGTACTTTTCGCCACACTTTGAAAAAAACTGACAAAAACTAGCCACATTATAAAAACGTGTGGCCAAATGTGACCTACAGTCATAGTTTGTTTGATCTTTAATACATGTGACCAAAAACACATGCATTAGCCACAAACTGTGACATTTAACTAGCCACATGTTTTAATAGTGTGGACAAATGTGACAAACGGCTACTATATTGATAAGAGATGTGTCTAAAAGGTAAAAGATATAGCCACTTATATTACGTTGTGTGACCTAATGTCACATTTTCTAGCCACATTTTTAATAAAGTGGCGAAATATGACGAATAACCATTGTATTTTATTAGTAATGTGGCTAAAACGCTTAAAATATATGGCCACTTATACGAGGTTGTGTGACCAAAGAGTAGTTTACTTTTATTTTCCCTAAGTTTTTTATTGTCACGGATACACTTATTATGTGTGGCTATAGGTGATAAATTGTCACACTTAAATATTTTTAAGTGTGTCCAAATGTAATTAATGGCCACTTATAGGAGGTTGTGTGACCAAAGAGTAGTTTACTTTTATTTTTCCTAAGTTTTTTATTGTCACGGATACACTTATTATGTGTGGCTATAAGTGATAAGTTGTCACACTTAAATATTTTTAAGTGTGTCCAAATGTAATTAATGGCCACTTATACGAGGTTGTGTGACCAAAGAGTATCTTAGTTTTATTTTTTATAAGTTTTTTATTGTCACAGATACACTTATTATGTGTGGCTATAAGTGAGAAATGGTCACACTTAAATATTTTTAAGTGTGTCCAAATGTAATTAATGGCCACTTATACGAGGTTGTGTGACCAAAGAGTATGTTAGTTTTATTTTTTCTAAGTTTTTTATTGTCATATATACACTTATTATGTGTGGCTATAAGTGATAAATGGTCACACTAAAATATGTTTAAGCGTGTCAAAAACGTAATTAATGGCCACACGTTGATTTGACGAGTGGCGACGTCATCACTGCCTTTACAATTTCTTGTGCCGCCAATTTCAAATTGTCAGGGAGATGTACCGCTGGGTTCCGATGGTGTTTAAATACCATTCACAATCACAATCATAATCCACAAATCACAATCACAATCCACCTTTCTTCCGATTATAATTTCAGATAATGGCTTCATCTTGGGTCGAACGTGCACCGGGTGCTCATGCCCCCATCTACTACGACCCCACATTTTTCACCATACGATTCCACTTTTCTTCCGGCGCTGTCCGGAGGAATTGAAGGGTGAGGTATGTGGACTATGTCCACCCTCACACCTTCACGTACCAACAACTTAACCGAATGGTTAGGTGGCTTGGGTATACAACTGCTGATTATTTCAACATTGATATGGTAGTGCCGGGAATCGAGGTGGCCTACATCGAGTTGAACGACTTGGAGGACTTCAAGGCGGTGTCCGTTTATGGGGCATTCCGTAGTCAGGTGAACCTTTGCCTCCAAAGGCTTAGGGACTCCACCTATACCTCAGATGGCATGTACGAGAGGATCATGCCCTCTCATACTCCAGAAGAGAATCCGGATGTAGATTCGGATACAGAATCTACAGGGAGGTCTACGATGGATGTCGATGTAGATTCTGAGACGGAGTCGGATGCTAAGAGCTAGTTAGTTTTATGTAATTTTTGGTTTTCTATATTAATGTAAATGTTATTATTGTAAATGTTATTATATTTTGGTATTAATATATTATGTGAATTGATTAATCATATTAAAATTTTTTTTAATACATAATCACTTATATTATGTGAATGTTATTATTGTAAATGTTATTATTAACTGTAAAGCGTGGAGCGTTTCCAAAGCATGATATATATAATTGGTGGCTGAAATTTAATGACTGGTTTTTTTTAATACCTAATCACTTATATTATGAGAATGTTATTATTGTAGATGTTATTATTAACTGTAGAGCGTTGAGCGTTTCCAAAGCGTGATATTATTAACTAGGAGTTATTATTGTAAATGTTATTAATTATTAACTGTAAATGTTATTATTATATTTTGGTTTATGCGTATGTATAGCGTATTGGATGTAGTTTTTTAATTAACTTTAAAATAGATGTTAGTGTGATTGAATAACAAAATAGACCTAAAATTTAATTTTTGGTAGTTGATACAGTAATTTATTGTAGTTCAGTTGATTTGTAGCGTATCTAGTAAGATATACTAGTTTTTTTTTATTTTAATTAACTTGAATGTAGGCTATTATTACATAAATATATTTTCTAGATTTTTGACAGGTATTAAAAGCGTACAAAGCGTGTGATTTACTAGTTTTTTTTTATTTTAATTAACTTGAATGTAGGCTATCATTACATAAATATATTTCCAAGATTTTGGACAGGTAGTAGGTATAAATGTAATTAATTTCCAAAAATAATTAGCTTCTGTGCGTTTCCAAAGCGTGTGGAAACCATTTTGACAGGTAGTATGCAGTTATAGTGTGTTATACACTCAACAACCAATTATATAACAACAGAGACTTTAATGACTGCAATAAAACTGGTGACTGAAATTTATTACACTTCTATATATGTTATGTGAATTCCAATCTTGGCCAAGCAGAAAAAATCTAAGGATTCTACAGATCTTAAACTTCCCAAAGATCTTAGATTTTGATAAAATCCTTTCCAAAACTCAATGCCATCACCAAATCTTAAATCTAAGGTTACTGGTGATGGCATTGAGTTTGGAAGCGGTTTTTCAAAACTGAATTTTATTTGTTCAAAGGCTTCTTCAAAGTCTGGAGGGTACAATTTTGGTATGCAGGTTGGTGAAAAGAAGGGCATAATGGTCTTTTTTTATAAAATGAGTTGATAATGTTTTGTAGGAAACCAGCTGTTGAAAAGTATGTTGAAACATAACCAAATAGAGGTTGTGCAAGAAACAAAACCATCAGTCAAGAAATGATGATTGTCACCGAACACCCTAGACAACATGATGCATTTTTGGGCTTTCTTTGTATTAATGTAACTTTGATATAGCACGAGTCAGTTATGAGTGTAATGACTTTATTGATCTTACTATGGTACACTACAAGTCAATTGTGACTTTTATCGATGTAACATGATGTATGTTTGAACTTGACACCAATAGACCAAAATAGCCAGAAGATGAAATGAATTCAACAAACCGGCCTGTACGTATAAGTAGTAGTAGTATTAAAAACAACCAATATTTTCTTAGTTTGAATTAATAAGTATAAAGTAAAGAATGGTGATATAATGTATCACAACTATATTTAAACATTATTTACATCTAACTAGCCGAACGAACACAACTGCTGGGTCGACAACCCCGACATCGGTGTCAATCTCCATTACGAATAGTTGTAGGCTTTTTCCCGGGCCTCCAGTAATCATCCGGGGACTCATTATGAAGCAGTTGATTTGGTTGTACAAGTGGCAATGTATTACCCTCATGAGGGAAAGTTACTGTACTAAATTCCTCATTGACCTCGTCATACGAATGCCTATAATTCTTGGGTGGAGTCATGATGACAACATGCTTTTTTCTATCCAGCTGATCTTGAACATAAAACACCTGGCGTGCTTGCGAGGCCAATATGAACGGATCATCCTTGTGGCCAAATTTGTTTAGGTCGACCGACGTGTAACCAAGAATATCATGTTTGACATCTTTACGGTCAACCCATTGGCACATGAAGACCATAATTCTTTTAGTATGATAATCTAGGACCCATATCTCTTGCAAAACCCCAAAATAAAAGTTTTTTCCATACGTCACCATGTCTTTTTTTGATGTGCATGTCATCCGCCTCTACACCAACCCCGCTGTTCTAGTAAACTCTACCATCATGAGATTTTTTACGAAATTCAAAACCGTTGATGTCGTACGAGTCGTATTTGTAAACGTTGCGGTGTGCTCCGTGTGCAATCCACTTTACGGTTTCCGATACAGAATCTGGGGAGCCCGCTAGCTCTCTTTCAACCTGAATTTAATTACAAGGATTAGATTCTTCACCTACATTGCAGAAACTATAAAAGAATTTTAAAAATTATAGAAGACTTAATAAATTGATCTACCTTGTCGCGTAACCAGTCACCAAACTTTAAAGTATGCTCCTTCTCCAGCAATGCTTGTCGTTTAACAGGCATTTGGTTTTTCAAAGAGGTCTTGTGTTGTCTGCAAGTAAGAGTATAATATAGTGCGAATTAATATATATATATATATATATATATATATATATATATATATAAATATATACATATATATATGTATATATTAATTTTGGGTGCGTTTGCTTAGCGTTTTAGGTTTTTAGCTTTGTTTTTTGCCTTTGAACGTCTCGCGTAACTACCGTACGTTAAGGAATTAGCGTACAGTAACTACACCCTATATATATTTATATATATATAATTTAGAGTATATATGTTAGTGATACTTACTCGATATACGGCGCTATTTCAGGCGTATTCTGCAACATATATAAATGTGCTCTCTTGAAAAGATCAGGAGAAACTTCAACTGATTTAACGCCTGTGACAGGAATTGTTTCCCCATTATCATCATGCTTATCATGTGGAATACCAACAGTACTCTTGATGTTTTTTTGGTATTCACTCAGAAACTCGATTGTTTCTTCCGCAATGTTCTCCTCAGCAATGCACCCTTCTGGATAAGTTTTGTTTCGCACATGCCCTTTGATAACCTTCATACACCTTTCAAAGGGATACATCCAACGAAAGCATGGTGGCCCACATAATTTTATCTCTCTTACAAGGTGCACGGTTAAGTGAACCATGACATCAAAAAATGATGACGGAAAGTACTTCTCCAGCAGGCACAGTGTAACTATTTGCTCTTCCTGCATCTTATCAAGCTCTTCTACAATGATTTCTTTGCTACAAATTGACTTGAAAAAAAAACAAAGCCTGATTATAGGATTTCTCATTGGTTCTGGCATGATGGACCGTATTGCAAGGGGAAGAAACTGTTGCATAAGCATGTGATAATCATGTGATTTAAGGCCTTGTAGCTTCCTTTCTTTAAGATTCACCAAACTAGAGAAGTTAGAACAATACCCTATTGTTGCCTTTTGCTTTCGTTTGCAACTCCTTTTTAATCCCTAAAAACTCCAAATCCTTTCTAGCTGCTAATCCGTCTTTTGTCCTACCGGGAATGTTCAGCAACGTCCCGACAATACTTTCTGCCACATTCTTTTCAACATGCATCAAATCAATACAATTTGGACAGGTAAATACTTCCAATAGCTGAGCCGTTGGTACCATATGTTGAACTTCTTCCAATATTGGTGCGGCGTTGTGTTATCCCTTTTCCTCTTACTCCCACTTAGGGATTCAGATCCCTTTCCCCATTCATTGTTAATGTTTTTGACCTCGTCGTATATCTCTTCCCCTGTCATAGGCTCTTTAGCGGTTCTCATCTCCTCTTTTACGTTGAACGTCTTTGTTTGTTTTCTGAAAGGGTGGTCATGTGATAAATACCTTCTGTGGGCAGCATAACTCTGCTTCTTTGTTTGATAAAGTCGAACACACTGAGTGTCTCCTTGACACACCACACAACCTTTGAATCCACTGTAAGGGCAACCACATAGAGTACCAAGAGCAGGGTAATCATTAATCGTCCACAACACAACTGCACGTAGTGTAAACATTTCTTGTTTATATGCATCATATGTTGGCTCCCCGACCTCAAATAAAGATGCTAGATCGTCAATTAAAGGCTGTAAAAACACATCAATATTGTTTCCTGGCACTCCGGATATTAATAAGGAAAGCATGATGAATTTTCTTTTCATACACATCCAAGGTGGAAGGTTGTAAATGACTGCTAAAACAGGCCAGACACTGTGGTTTCTGTTTCCTCTATGTACGTCGACCCCATCAGTGCAAATCCCTAGACGAAGATTTCTTGGATATCTTCCGATGGTATCGGAGTACCTGTCATCTATGGCTTTCCATGCTGGTGAATCTGATGGGTGGCGTAAAACACCGGGTTTATTGGTACTCGTGGCGTGCCATGTTAAATTCTCTGCTGTGGTCTTTGATTGAAAGAGGCGCTTGAATCGTGGAATAATGGGAAAGTACCACAGTACCTTAGCGGGCGTGTTTATGTAAGTTTTGTTAGTCTTCTCACCACCTTCCACCTTGACTTGTTACAAACTGGACATGCTTCCAAATCCTTGTAATCCTTATAGTAAATAATGCAGTCATTGATACACACATGTATCTTTTTGTATCCTGAGCCCATTGCCTTCATCATCCTTTTGCCCTCATACATATTATTTACCATTTCATTATCTGCAGGTAGCATCTTTTTCAACAATTTCAGAAGTTCATCAATGAACTTATGAGATACCCCGTGCTTGATCTTCAAGTTGAGTAGTTGTACTAATGCAGACAACTTGGTGAAGTCAAGACATCCTTTATATAGGGGCTTCTCAGCGTCAACAAGTAGTTGTAGAAACTGTTGATACTTCTTGTCGCCTTTGAAATTGTCTTTTGTAGCATTTACCATTTCTACAGTTTCACAGGCATCTGTTGGTGTCAACAAACCCAGTATTATTATCATAATTAGTTGGAATGCAGGTGTAGGCAAACCCAGTATTATTAACATTAGTTGGAATGTTGGTGTCGGTTTCTCAATGTTTTATCCAAGTAGTATAACTCTTATCAATTCCAAACCTGTACAAGTCATGTTCAACATCGTCTACACTAAGAGATACGTGGTTCACACACCGAACACATGGACATGAAATATAAATTGGTGGTGATGTCTCCTTGCAATTACGAACTGCAAAATGTAGAAATGCCTTAACACCATCTTTGTATGCTTTACTGCACCTGTCGCCTACTGACATCCAAGACTTATCCATCTTCCAAGAATTTTTTTATTAACTGTGTCATCAAATATATATATATATATATACACTAATTAACACCAATAAATGTAACCGACTAAAAGCAAAAATATTTGGTACTCACCTGAGATTAATGAAGCTGTTTGGTAGGATTGATATTGATGAGAGTTCAATAAATACACTAGCAGATCATTTATTAGGGTTTGGTGAGATTTTATTTGGTTCAATAAATACTAATTTATTTGGGAGTCTTCCAGAAGATAACTCGATTAATTGGTGGGTAAAAATGAAAATTTTAAACTTCTAAATGTCGGCATATAAATATTAGAAGAAGTTCTATTACGTTCTCAGGGTGTAGCTCAAACGGTTGAGGCGCTTGTGATTAAACATAGATTGCAAATATCGCGGGTTCGAAACTCCGGAGGGAACATATTTTTATTAATTATTTATAATAACCTATTTTTAATGAAATATTATAATAACCTCTTTTTAATGCGTGATTTTGAAAACACTCAAACTAAACTACTCATTTAGCCTTTAAATGTGTTCAGAATCATAAAAATACATCATAATAGCTGGTCTAAAATCATAACAAAGTTTCTTAGCTTTTAATTACAAAACAAATTAAAAGCCCTAAAAACAACAAAAAGCAAATAAAATACAATATCTTCACTTTTTTTCTGATTCAATCCTTGAAGCTACACTCCTTGCAAGTTGATCCTCTAATGACTTATTTTCCCTTATCAAGATAGGAATTTTGTCTGTACATCTTCTGCACACATCAGATCTTATGGACGAAACACAATAAGACCATGTAAAGAAATCACATTTTTTGCCCTAAGTTAAAAAATATAAAGTTTAGGGCAACAATTGTAGATGAATTCCAACTTTATTTGCAATTTCACTAACCTGAGATGCACAATTGTAGAACCTCCGACCTGGATTTTTGGTGGTCCTTGATGTTCTTAGAATGGCTTCTTGACCAAAAAAACAATAAACCTGAGATCGATTGCTTCTGTTACTGGATGTTGTGGTCCGCGATGAGATTTCTTCCATGGTGAAAAAGGAGTTTTTATTGAAAGGAGTTGTTGTACAGTAGCGTTTTAGGATATTTATATATGTCTTTGTACGGTAGCGTGTGTCAAGCGTAATTGACTCTTTTGAACAAATATATACCATATTTTATGCTAATTAATTACATGCATTTTTAACAAAGAAATATGAGAACCATTAATCCATATTTACCCTTCATCAAAAGATGCCATACAAAAAGTACCATTAATTACAATACATAAAGCATTTTAAGATAATCCATATATTTACCATTCATCAAAAGATGCTTTACAAAAAGTACCATTAATTACAATGCATCACAAAAAAACCAAAAAGAGAGAAGCTAACATAACCATCACTCCGCCTTGTCCATAGTCCCCGCCCCCATCTCCTTAAAACTCATGTTGGTTGACACCGTAGTTTTGGTGTCAACAGGGTCTCACACACTGAGTCTTAACATTCAGACTGTTGTTGCTGATAATCAGCAACTATTGCTCGAAACTCAATGTCGTCTTCCCACAACATGAGGTTACAGGATTGGAAGGTGTTTTTTTTCCCAAGTGAGTGTAGCCCTAATCTCTTCGACTTTCTTCAACAAAGAGTCGTCTTTCTCTTTATGAAAATCCATCGTTTTTTTCACTATGGCCTTCACGGTTTTCTCAGAAGAATTCATTTTTATTATCTTTCTGAAACTGTTAGTGTGATTGAATAACCAAACTTAATGTAGTTAAGTTTGATTTGTAGTAAGATATAGTAAGATCTAGTAAGATATAGCTTAACTTTAATGTAGGCTATCATTACCATAATATTTTTCCCGGCATTTTTGACAGGTGACGTATAATTGTGATCAATTAATTCTGACAGGTGATATAAATGCAAGTAATCTCTATATTAAACAAAAACACATGAGACAAGTTGTTGCGTTTCCCAAGCGTGGGACACCCTTTTGTTTTTTTTAATACAATTACTATTCGTCCGGTGCGTTTCCCAAGCTTGGGACACCCTTTTGTTTTTTTATTACAGAGTTACTATTCGTCCATTTTGTTTTGTCTGTGAGCCTTTTGGTTATATATACCTACACCACATTTGTGAAACTCATATACCTACATAACTTTAAATTATTATTTTTAGTTAATAATGGATTTCCCGTCATCATCATCATCATCATCATCATCATCCAGATCCTACAAGGCTGCCCTAAGAAGGCATATTGAGGCTCAAATCGAGATAGATAAAGCTTGTCGGGAAACTCTTACTGAAGAATTTGTAAAGACTAGCAACAGCTTGGATGCCAGGGATGTCATTGCAAAAGTTCTTACTCGAATGCCCGCTAGTACTATCCGAGATCTTGCTGTTTTGTTTATGGTTGATGTAGGACAGAGAGAGCTTGACGAATTAAAACTTTTGAGCAAGGCAATTCTTGAACTGAATTGCACAATGGAATTGAAGTTGAAGTTTCTTATGTCACTCAGAGATTAGTATGTGATGGTGTTTCATGAGTGTTTATGATGTAGTGATGGTGTGTTTTTATGTGTATCACCCAGAGATTAGTAGTAATAAAATTTGTATGTTTGTGATGGTGTGTTTTGGTAATAATAAAATTTTTATGTTTGTGTTAAAACATTGATTCAACATGTAACTATTATCTTAAAGTGCATTACAAACTGTTAACAGAAGACTAGATATCTCCATAACAAGTATCTTAAAGTACATAGTAGTCAGTTTTGAAATCATTCAAATTTTTTGTTGCATTTTCTTAAGTTCAGCAATCAACTCTTCTCCGGTTAAACGAGTGTCGTCATTTTCATGGAATAGCAGTGCATTCTTGATAAGAGTATTTCTGTGTTGGTTTGTATCCGAGAGGAGGATTTTGCACAAATACTTTAACCTCAACCCTTTTGGCTGTCTTTATTGTTCAGGGCCTTCCTTTTGGAGATTACACCCCCATGGTCTCTTCCCATCATATTTCTCCATGTGTCTCATAGAAAAAATACCAGAATCTATTCCATTACTTTTTGTTCTCCATCTCATCTTCAATCTATTGATTGTTGCTACTTGGATTTGCTGAGTAATGGGGTGTTTGATTGTTTTAAGATACATGCAAAAAACGTTTCTCTACACAAAATAGAAAGCAATTTAAGTATTTTGACAATTTTTATAACAGGTATGTATGTTTTTTGGGTTAAAGGTATATATGTTTACCAGTATATTAGGAGTCTTTCCGTATATTTCTTCAAAATTCTCTCTAATTACTTTTAATTTGTCTTCTAAGCTTTTAAACTTTGCATCAGCTGGTATTTCTTGATTTACACTGTTGTGAAGTAATTCTATCACTCTTGTTTGAAGATTGAAGGTAACCATAAAGAAATGATTGCGTTGTACTATTGGCACAAGCACTATAGCAACCTCCTTGAGTGATAGAATTCCACTCCTTGCCATTTCTCTTTCGATGTTGTCTGAAAACACATCCAGTCTTTCTTTGTCTGTGAAACCCCTTGACTCAGAATAATGGTCACTTGTCTGTATAATAATTAAAATGCAGATGATTAAAGCGTTTATTGTGCGTTTTCTAATAGTGCAAACAAAATAGATTAATTTGTACCAGCACATTGCTTGAAGCAAAGAATCTGAACGGTGATGCTGCAGATTTTTTCTTTTCTTCATAGTTCATTACATAGCTGAATGCATCCATTGCATTGGCGGCTATATAAATAACAGGACAGAAGCTTTCACAGACCACCTTGAACGATTCTGTGTGAGTGGACTTGTAGACCTCCTCCCAAATGTCTCCAAGACAACAAAATATATACTCTGAAATTATTTCTTCATCTTCCGTGACACCAGCGGATACGTCAACCTCTCTCAGAAGATATGGAGAGTTCAGTGTATCTGGGCTATCACTTGTTGTCAAGTAATTCTATCACTCTTGTTTGAAGATTGAAGGTAACCATAAAGAAATGATCGCGTTGTACTATTGGCACGAGCACTATAGCAACCTCCTTGAGTGATAGAATTCCACTCCTTGCCATTTCTCTTTCGATGTTGTCTGAAAACACATCCAGTTATTCTTTGTCTGTGAAACCCCTTGACTCAGAATAATGGTCACTTGTCTGTATAATAATTAAAATGCAGATGATTAAAGCGTTTATTGTGCGTTTTCTAATAGTTCAAAGAAAATAGATTAATTTGTACCAGCACATTGCTTGAAGCAAAGAATCTGAACGGTGATGCTGCAGATTTTTTCTTTTCTTCATAGTTCATTACATAGCTGAATGCATCCATTGCATTGGCGGCTATATAAATGACATGACAGAAGCTTTCACAGACCACCTTGAACGATTCTGTGTGAGTGGACTTGTAGACCTCCTCCCAAATGTCTCCAAGACAACAAAATATATACTCTGAAATTATTTCTTCATCTTCCGTGACACCAGCGGATACGTCAACCTCTCTTAGAAGATATGGAGAGTTCAGTGTATCTGGGCTATCACTTGTTGTCAAGTAATTCTATCACTCTTGTTTGAAGATTGAAGGTAACCATAAAGAAATGATCGCGTTGTACTATTGGCACGAGCACTATAGCAACCTCCTTGAGTGATAGAATTCCACTCCTTGCCATTTCTCTTTCGATGTTGTCTAAAACACATCCAGTCTTTCTTTGTCTGTGAAACCCCTTGACTCAGAATAATGGTCACTTGTCTGTATAATAATTAAAATGCAGATGATTAAAGCGTTTATTGTGCGTTTTCTAATAGTTCAAACAAAATAGATTAATTTGTTCCAGCACATTGCTTGAAGCAAAGAATCTGAACGGTGATGCTGCAGATTTTTTCTTTTCTTCATAGTTCATTACATAGCTGAATGCATCCATTGCATTGGCGGCTATATAAATGACAGGACAGAAGCTTTCACAGACCACCTTGAACGATTCTGTGTGAGTGGACTTGTAGACCTCCACCAAAATGTCTCCAAGACAACAAAATATATACTCTGAAATTATTTCTTTATCTTCCGTGACACCAGCGGATACGTCAACCTCTCTCAGAAGATATGGAGAGTTCAGTGTATCTGGGCTATCACTTGTTGACAATCCGGTGTCAACTGTTAAACATAAAGCATAAGTGTTTTAAGAGCGTTTTAATTATACTAATAATTAATTTAGCATAACAACATAAGTGTTTTAAGGGCGTTTTAATTATACTAATAATTAATTTAGCCCAAATACCTTTCTGAGCAGCCACTGGACCACCAACACCAACATCTGAATCAACTGCATCACACAGATGTAATAAGTTTAAAATAACAACATAAGTGTTTTAAGAGCGTTTTAATTATACTAATTAATTTAGCCTAAATACCTTTCTGAGTAGCCACTGGACCACCAACACCAACATCTGAATCTTGTGTTTTAGGGACCACATTATTAGTGAATCTGTTTTCCCATTCACAACATCTAACAAAGATATTCTCATTTGATGGATGTCTATCCTTTCCTTGACGGACCAACTCGTTGATCTCGGAGCAAATTTTATCAAATTTCTTCAACTTGTTATCCATTGCCTTATTCCAAGACTGTAAAAAGAAAATATAGTTATTGTTAATTCAAAAACATTTTCAATTTATCCCAGTCAGTTGTAATGGAGTTAAATAATAGCCAACAAGCACGATAGGCATTTGCAAACTTAAAGGTGAATAATCGCTTACATAATCATCCAAATCTTTTTCAGCTGTTTGATCGGCATTATCTGTTTCAGATGCACTTTGACCATCTGTTTTTTAATTACATATAATGTTGTATTACATAAAATGCATGTAGAGATAAGAGATATGAGAGTTTTTTAGAAGAAAATAACAAGTTTAATACCATGTTCTTATTTCTCCTCAGCTGTAGTGTTTTCTTTAACTCCAGGTTTACCGGCAGCACTAACCGTCATAGCAGTGGTAGCAGCAGCAGCCGCAGCAGCAGTCTCATCAAGTCTCTTCTCGGCAGCACTAATTGTCACTACAGCAGTATCAGCAACAACAGTCTCATCAAGTCCCTTCCCGGAAGCACTAACGGTCACAGCAGCAGCAGCCGCATCAATCCCTTTCCCGTCAACACTAAACGTCACAGCAGCAGCAGCAGCAACCTCAGTAGCATCTTCTTCTAAGGGAGGACCATTATTCTTTGATTATTTTTCCATCTTATTAAGAGTATTTGTTGTTATGTAGTTGACTGCAGGCGTTGTGACGGGAGTCCCAAATGGACCATATTTTTTCTGGTATTCATGAGTGTAAAGCATCACAAGGAAGGTTCCGTTGTATTGATCGTTGATACCTCTCCATTCTTCCTTTGTCATTTTCAAGTTTTCAATAACATAGCTGCACCAGTCCATATTTGGAATATCCGAGGTTTTATCAATTGCGGAGATAAATCGTTGATTGACTGTTGTTGATTTTGTCACAAATCCTATACAGGTGTTGAACAACACAAGGAAATTAATCTTAAACAGTTCACCAACTCCTTGATCCGCGGCCAGTTTGTCTTTCACATGCTTTATACATATTCTTGAATTTGTCGGGAATTGATTTTTGAACAAATCTGTAGTAACATCTTCCCCCAATCTTGGTCTACTCTTGTCTAAAATAGGAATCTTACCCATTGGTATCCCCAACACTTCATGTACTTTCTGTGGTGTTATCTTAATAACACCGCTTCCAATGTTCAATTCATTTAAACGTTTATTATAGTTCATGAGCAACCAATATCCCAAAGTTGTTGGAGTTTGGGTTACTTGAAGTCTTAACATTGACCCGAAACCCATTTCTTCCACACAAGTTTTTTGGGCAGTGGTCATTGCCTTCACTGCATCAACAATATTACAAGGTGCACACCTATTCTTCAATTTTTTGTCTACAAATTCAACAAAAGGTTTTCCCCTCTCGGCTGGCTTCTTTTCATTAATGGCTTTCTTTTTCGGAGGCTGAAAGTCCGGGTCAGAGGTGCTGTGTTCCACCTGTTTCCGCTTTGACAACAACCTGTCGATTTTTGTGTCAAGGTCTGAATCAGAGTCTGCTTCCACAACATGTTTTGTTTTCCCCACCGGAGCAACTTTTTTAGTCTTCCTTTTATCAGTCTTGTTTTTTTCGACAACTGAATCACATACATACAATAAAACACAGGGGTAGGGGATAACAACACAAATCACAAGGAAACAGAAAACTCTTATCAAACATCACAATGATAAATTCTCATACAAAGCCATAACACGCTAATCATACGCATATAACATGCTTTAATATTATACATAGATTTAAAAAAAACAAGGATATATATTACAATAACAACACGCTTATCAAACGCATTAATACATAAGAAGATTCAACCAAATGCTTACATTTTAAGATTAAGTAAACCTAAAACGCTAAAAAAATCATAAAGTAACACCTGTTCCATCTTCATTCTGAGACCTATCGTGCTTTTGCTTCGTCCTTGGTTCCGTTCCAGAAGTAGATGAGTTAGGTTTCTTCATTTTGGTTCCGTTCCAGAATAATTAAACCACTCGAGCTTGTGCTTGTGCTTGTGCTTCACAGTAGAAACGAATCGTCTTCGATTTTTAGGAATTTTGACTTACTTATCCACATTCCAGAAGTAGATGAGTGACTTACGAGGGTAGTTATTTGACCCTTTTAAAAGAAGGCGCGTGCTTTTAAATTTTAATCGTACGGTTAGTATTTTATAGTAGCAAAAATATATATATATAATATTAGTGGGTGGTGTTGGGTTCAGGTGGTCATGATGGTTGTGGACGGTGGCGGAGGTGCGGTGGTTCGTGGTGGCGGATGTGTGGTGGGGGGTGGTGGTGGTGGTGGTGGGTGGGTGGTGGTGGTGGTGGTGGGTAGTGGGTGGTGGTGGTGGATGGGTATAAATAAATGTATATATATTTATATATAATATTAGTGGGTGGTGGTGGTGTGGTGGGTGGTTGTGGTGGGTGGTGGTGGCGTGTGGTATGATTGCGGATATGTAATACACGAGACAATGACGGTGCTATCCCGTATGATAACCATGATGATTGGCCCAATTATGACGAGACGATGCTAATATAACTACCTGGGTTGGTGGTGGTTATCATATTGATGCTGCTAACCTATATATACGGTTTGCTTACGCCAACCCATACGATGGCGGCTGTAGCTCGTACGACGAGCATGACGTCTATGATGATGATCACACATATATATGATGAGGACCAATTATATGTACCTATATGACAATACGCCACACAGGCGCGCGCGCACGCGCGCGCACACACACACACACACATATATATGTTGATGATGATTGTGACACCGATGTTTAATGACATGTAACCCGTATGATCGACGACGACCATGATAACGTATACGATGGTCATACTGATGGTAGCATGTACGACTGATAATGTCGTTTGATGACGACAACAATTCATAAGATGGTGCCGACTGTGATCGCTAATATTGGGTGTTTTGTTTACGATAACCCATACGATGCTGACTACATCCCGTACATGGCAATCGGATGATGATGATGATACTGATGATGATGATGGAGATGTGTGACGATGATGACGACACTGATAGCGAGTATATGTTACCTGTATGATCAACGCCGACTACGATAGCCTATACAATGACCACGTTGATTACCCGCACGTCTGATGATGATGCCGTTTCATGGTGATGGTGATCGATGATTATGATAATGATAACCACTATAATACATGATAACGATGATAACTTTATGATGTTGATCATCATCATAGCACATATGGTGATGATGATAACCTAGAAGATGATAATGATACAAAACTACATATGATAATGATAACACTAGAATGTTATGAGCCTCTCTATTACGAAGTTGTAAATCTTATCCAGAAAATCTTACTAACGGTTAAGATAATACTTCAATAATGGATAAAATTTCAAATTTATTTAGAAAATACGATTTATTAAACGAACTCAACTTTTAACGAAATTTAATACCGGAATGTTAGTAAAAAAAAATAAAAGTAAAACTATGTTTTTATACTAACTTTTTTTAAAAAAGTTATAAAACAAAAAACCAAAATATATAAATAATTAAATTTGTGGAAATAAATAAAACCAAAATTCAAAACCCTTTTAACTTCAAAACCCTAAATCGACTTCTACTTCGCTTTACTGTAATTCGTAGACATCGCTTATCCTGGTAAGAACATAAAAATGCCACGTCTCAATAATGGAATTAAGTTCCTGGTAGATAGCGACAGCGATTCCATGAGTAGGATGGTTTGTTAATGTTATCTGGTAAATTTTTCTTTATGAAACATTTTACAGTTTTGCAACATATACATTCTAAGAACATTTTTTGTGTTACTTATAGCTCATTCCTAAAGCTGTTCAACTAATGTTTGCTGACATGAAATCGAATACCGGCTGTTGTTTGATTTATGATCAAAGTGGTAGAACGTTTTCTGTTGTTATAATCAAAGTACTTGATGACTTTTATTTTTGAACCGGTTGGACTGAATTAATCAGAGAATGCTGTATACAAGCTGGAACATATGTTGTTTTTGAGCTTAAATCAAGATCTATGTTGAATATGTTTACTTTCAAAAGAAACGTAAATGATCAATCCGGTACTATGATATGTATTCCAGTCAGAAACCAACATGTCCATTACTTGGTAAGTTTTAATTTCTGTTTTTAATGATTGTTTCCAAATTCAAATGTCTTTTAATTAACATGTTTAATAGGATTTCCCTGAGTGGTATGTGATTCAAGAATTTAGTGACAATTACATGAATTCGCTTTTCGAGCTTATTGCTCCAGATAGATATATGTTTAAAGTTTCATGTCTTTGGGATGGAATGGGTTGTAGGCTAGAGGATCGATGGATTGAGGTTTTTAAACAAACCAACTTGAAAGGTGGTTCGTTTGTTGTGTTTGAAATCACATCAGATATTACATTTCATATTAATGTCTTTCATGAAGATGGCATAGAATTTATCCTTCCTGGTCCAAATCAGCTGTTTCTCAACTATCAATTAAGCAATCAAGTTAGTTCCTCCCAAAACCCAATTCATCTTGATGAGTAAGATGATGAATTTAAAATCGTCTTCCACATAAACGTCACCAAGAAATTGGTAAAATGAATTTTTAAATTTCTTTTTTATTTACAAGTATATTTGAAATTTGCTTTTCACAGCGTCTTCCGCGTCACATTGCCACCAAAATTGATGCCTATGATGGAATGCCAATCACTTTGGTCAATCCCGAAGGTCGTAAAAAAATGAGACTTCATGGTGAACTGTCGGACCTGAAATTCAGATATCGGTTACCAAAATGGAAAAAATTCAAGGTGGAAAATGAAATACAGATTGGTGATAAGTGCATACTTGAATATGACTTCAATGAAGCTACGTTGTTAGTTTCAAAAGTTAATTAGTGATTTGGTGATGTTTAGAACATTTGGGAAATATTTGGTGACGTGTTTGGTGAATTTTGGAACATTTGTGATTTGGTTGGTTATTTGTATATGCTTGGTTGTACTGATACACTTTTTAGTTTATTGTGTTGAATGTTGGTTGGTTAGCTTTTAAATGCTTTAATTTTATAGTTTCTTGTATCATCTATTTTGTTATTCACTCTTATTTTGTTTTATGGAATGTATTGTAATGGTGCCTTTTGTATAAAAACTTTTAATGAATGGTAATTATGGTTAAATCTAAAAATAAAACAAAAAACACTTTGTTAAAAAACACTATTACGCTTGTAACACGCTAATATACATAAACATATATAAATATCCTAATACGCAATACACGCTTATCCAACCATCTTCTGTCAAAGTGCCTATTTTCAGCCACAGGTTCTCTGCCGTAAAAACTATGCCAATAATCTATTGGTTCTTAATTAAAAGGGAGGCAAAACTCAAAAAGCTCCAAAATATTGGCTCCAAATATTCAAAAACTCCAAATTACATTTAACACTCCAAAAATCAAATTACACTCCAAATTATTAAAAATTTTCTACTCCACAAATCAGCCGACAGTGATTTATATTCCAAATTATTAAAAAACAATCGAAGATGAAGCTTATAGATGAAAGAATCGAAGAAGAACATGTTTTATACTCCGATGAGGAAGCCAACTACGACGACGACCCTCAATCAGACGACACTGAAGGCTACTCCAGCGAGGAAGCCAACGATGACGACGGTCAAGCAGGCGAGGTTATAGGGACGATGATTATCGAACCCCTCAACAGTTTGGAGGCTATCGAACCCCTCAACAGTTTTGCTACTACGAAAAAACCTACAAGAGGGTTGACGAGGTTACCTAAGCTGCGTACCCAATATGCAAACTCTGGTGGTGTCAAACTGGCAGCGGAGTTTGATAATCTGGGTAGGTTCACTGGCCAAAACAGATTAAAGTTTGCAAGTTTTTTAGGGGATGTTGTAAGGGAAATAGTTGGCTTGAGACATTTAAGTTGGAGGGAGGTCACAAAGGAGCTTAGAGATAAACTGTGGGAACAAATAACAATTATTCTTAATTTTTATTTGTGCATTTTATATTTTGAGAAGTAATTTACCTTTATTGTATTATATTATGCAGAAATATTTTGAGATTGAGGTGTCTCACATGCCTTCTGTGATGAATCGGCTCGGACACCTTCTTCGGGATTTCAGAAGAGCTGTTTCTGGTATAAATCCTCTACTCTGCAAACGTAGATTGATCGAGTATATATGGTTTATGTTTTTTGTTTAAATATAATGAAATAATTATAATGTGTGGTTGAAGAAAAAATCGGCTTCATCAAAGGGAGCTCGAGCAAAGAATGTTTTTGATCATCACATGGGATGAGGGGGTTATACCTACCTTCGAGAGAAACTGGTAATCACCGTCAGCTGCTTTCTCTCTAGTTCAATGATTTGTTGGTTATGTGTCTAACGCATGAACGTCAGCTGCTTTCTCTTGAATATTTTACAAGGTCAAAAAGAAGGAAATTGGACCGGATGAGATCCCCGGCCGTGCATTAATGTGGATGAAAGGAAGGGAGGACAAAGATGGTGCATACAAGAATGCTGTTGTCGAAGGCGTGGCAACCAAATTAGTATGTTTTATTATTAAACTTTTTAAATCATGTTAAAGTCAATTCATTGCCTTATATTGGTGTCAAAAAAACTTGAGTCTGTATAACTTGTCTCAACACTTTATGTGGATACATAACCGTGTTAGAAGTGTATTATAATATTTGTTTTCTTGCAGGCTCAGCATGAGGAGCAGATCGCCTCCGGAGCCCTAGCACTTGAACCGTGCACAGATGCCGTCACCTTAGTGCTTGGCAAAGAGAAAGGTGGGTTTTTAAAAGGGATTGGGTACGGATTGACAACATGTAAATATTGGGGTGTGAGTCGGGTAAAATGCTCGTTTAAGCAACGGATTGCCCAACTTGAGTATGAGGCGGTGCAGAGAGATGAAGTGGTGAACAGGTTGACGACTCTACTTGAATCCACGAGTGCTATGCTAGCAAGCCGTGAGAAGGAACAGTTAGCATTTGAGGCCAGGTTCAGACATCTCGAAGGATTGTTGCCGCAAATGTCGGCAAGTCAAGTAAGTGACGTATGCTACATATTATTAATGCATTCGACATACATAATTGGCACTGTTTTTGTCACAATTAGTAGGTAAATCCTGTTCCCAACCAGGTTGGTTCTAACCAAAGTACTAGTGCTGTGGCGCAAAATAAAATGCCAGGACGAGTAAGTATCTGACAGTTTCTTTGTTTTTTACAACTTCCCATGTGATTTTTCATTTTCCATAACCTAATAAATTGATTTGTAGGCCAGTTCTGTGGGAAACATCTTAACCTCAGGTGAGGCCGTGCAACAAGAATCCGCTTCTCAGGTAACCATTTGACAGTTTGATTGATTTGTTTTAATAATTAACTTTCCATGTGAGTGTGCTGATTTTGCATAAGTTAATTTTAGCCCAAGTCTGCGGATAAAATAGTTGTCGAAACGGTATGCGCTCCCCATATCGCGACATCAGTACTTATTTGACAATTTTAGTACTTTTTATAATTCGTTTCCAATGTGAGTGTGCTCATTTCTATTACCGAATTGCAGGCCAAGTCTATGGAAAAAAGTGTTGACCAAACGGTACCCGCTCCCCATATCGCGACATCAGTAAGCATTTGACAATTTCAGTACTTTTTATAATTCGTTTCCAATGTGAGTGTGCTCATTTTCTATTTACCGAATTGCATGCCAAGTCTGTGGAAAAAAGTGTTGACCAAACGGTAGTCGATCCCTATAGCGCGACATCAGTAAGTATTTGCCAGTTTCAGTTTTTATATTTTATAACCTAATAAGTCCTAACAATTCCAATTTCTGTTATATTACCAATGAAGCCTGTAGAGAACAATGTTGCCCAAGCATCAACACAACTACACCACACTCCGGATAGTAACGGCTCGAAAAAACCATCAGTAAGTATTTGGCAATTTCAGTTTTTCCTTTAATTGTTGATTGATTCATTGAATGGTTTTTTGGTAAAACGGAGAAGCCGTAAAAGAAAAGTTGATGTATCTACGGATGAAGCTTCCCCACCTGCTAAAATAAAGGTATGTACTGCGCGAAACATTGTTAATTTCCCACCAACATGGGTATGTACTTATATATTAACTTCAACTAAGCCATCTTAATTTCACATGCTGTTTTATAGGTGTATGAGTGTCGTTTGTGTGTGCATGACAAGCGTAACAAGGTGGCAAATGGTAAAGTTTATTGGTCACCGGTTCCACAACAGTTGCATGGAAAAACAATCCCGGAGGGTTGCTATAAAGTTAGTATTGATGAAGTCATAAAGGAACAAGCAATTATTCCTTGTGAGGCAGGTGAAATTGTGACTGTTGGCAACACACGTGGTTCTTTTGTTGCTTGGCCAGAACACCTAATCTTATGTGACCAGGAGGCTTGTTCCCTTTTAACTTAACCGAACAAATATATATGTTCTTTTTCATTTAGTTTAAAAAATGAACACTTGTGTTCGTTTATGTTCGTTTGTTTATAATCTAAACTAACATAATTGAACAAAGATAAAAGAACATAAACGAACTTCCCGCCGAAAGGATCACGAACTGTTAAACGAACGTTCGGTATGTATGTATGCATACTATTTTGTTCTATTCAATTACAAAATACGACATTAATTATACATATTTGTTTTTCATATTATGTTGTTCCAGCTACCACCACTCCCATCCTCAAAAGAACCAGACAGATCTGGCAAGAAGGCAAAGGAAAAGTACACAACGATAGACTGGGTGACCAAATAGAAGACAAGGAGCAGTGCCAAGAAAACCGACGCCTTAGCTAGTATATTGGTAGTCGTTATTTTTGTATTTTGTAAGATATTTTGCATATACATTTGTTTAAGTGAATATTATTGTTAATATAATTTGTTTCTAATTTTGTTTTGTCATGCTTGCTTATAGCTGTTTTATATTACTGCACAAAAAATAAAAATAATTATATATTGCCTAATTACACATAATTTGGCCACATAGAACACATTAAATAGGTGTGGCCAAAAGTACTTGAAATTACAAAAATTAGAGTCTATAAATGACCATCAGCCACAACATAAACATTTTTGTGTGACGAAAAGTATGATAATAGCCACACTTTATATTACAAAAGTATTATGTGTGACAAACGGTAAAGACAATGGCCACACCACAAACAACAAAAGAGTGTTTGAGTGGCAACTTCACATTTTTAGACACATTGACAACAACCTCCAGTGTCTGTATGATATTATTAGCCACACAGTACCTCACTATGTGTGACGAAAATTTTGACAATAGCCACACTTTAAATTAGGAAAAGCATTATGTGTGATAAACGGTAAAGACAATGGCCACACCACAAAAGAGTGTTTGAGTGGCAACTTCACATTTTTAGCCACATTGACAACAACCTCTAGTGTCTATATGATATTATTAGCCACACAGTACCTCACTATGTGTGACGAAAAGTTTGATAATAGCCATACTTTAAATTAGGAAAAACATTATGTGTGACAAACGGTAAGACAATGGCCACACCACAAAAGAGTGTTTGAGTGGCAACTTCACATTTTTAGCCACATTGACAACAACCTTTAGTGTCTATATGATATTATTAGCCACACAGTACCTCACTATGTGTGACGAAAAGTTTGACAATAGCCACACTTTAAATTAGGAAAAGCATTATGTGTGACAAACGGTAAGACAATGGCCACACCACAAACTACAAAAGAGTTTTTGACTAGCAAGTTCACATTTTTAGCCACATTTACAATAACCTCCAGTGTCTGTAAGTTATGATTAGCCACACAGTACTTCACTATGTGTGACGAAAAGTTTTACAATAGCCACACTTTATATTAGGAAAAACATTTTGTGTGACAAACGGTAAGACAATGGTCACACTATAATCTACAAAGGAGTTTTTGAGTGGCAAGTAAATATATTTAGCCACTTTTAATGTAATATCCAGTGTCTATATAATATAATTAGCCACACTATTATTAAATTTAAGTGGCCATTGCTTTGCTATATCCACACGGTACAGGTCACAATGCACGCTTAACACAACCCTATCGGCCACATTATTATAAAATTCATGTGGCTGAAACATTAATTCATGTGGCTATATACGTGCAATGGTCACTCATAGTAAATACTCATGTGGCCATTTTCTACCGTTTAGCCACACTTATTGGAGAGGCTTCTTGATGGCCAGCAACTAATGCCTGTACCCTTTAGCCACACTTATTACCACATAAGGCCACCAAAAACTGTGTGTGGCCATATCATACCCACGGTTTCGCGACCTTTGGCCACATATGACCTGAACCAAATGTGTGTGGCTAAAGGCCTACGGACACACTTTTTCGTGTGGCTGAAGGTCAATATTCACGTAGTGTGTGTAACATCCCGAAATTTAAAAGAATAATATTTAATATTATTTATTTACAATGGAAAAGTTTACTTGAATTAGTAGAGAAATAATAAAATAATAAGGATAGGTTAAGTAGCCTATAAGATGAAATTGAATATAGACCAAAAAGGGAAGATGGACCTAAGGTCCATGGGATTAAGGGAGTATAAATACTCCTTAAACCCTAATCCTTTCCATTTCCATCTATCTCTACACCATAGCCTACACCTTCATAAACACACACACACACCCTCTTTTATCTCGGACCAAGATTCGAAGGAAAAGACCCGAGCTTGTGGGTATTAGAGTATCGCGACGAGCGAAGCTACACCAATATCAGATCGTGTTCGTAAAACGATTCGTCTAAAGGTACGTTTTATAGCGAAAAGCTAGTTCGTTTATGCTCGGCTCGTTCATCTAGTTTATATCAAAAGAAAGCCTTGAAATCAATTCCTTTTTGATTGAATGAGATTCATTAGGTAAAGCCTAATCAAACACAATGATCCTCGTCAACATCTGATAGGTTAGTTAGTCAAATATAACCGTATGTACATATCTATCAATCACATAATTTAAAACGCAATGTTTAGACGATTGGTTGAGTAGGGTTCATAGGCGCTGCCATTGCGAGCCTAATGGTACCAATTTTATATTGTTTCGTCGTGGTTAGAAGGTTAATTGCAGATCTGGTGCCGTTGACTGTTTGAAGTTCATATCAATTTTGACTTTGACGAATCAGGTCAAAGATTGGATAAGGACTAATGTTCATTCGTTATATCCGAATTGCTGGTCATTAATTAAACAACCATAACGAATCATATACATTCGCGTGTCTTGTAACGAATGAACCTCTCATTCGTCTTACAGAATTAATGAATGGCATTCGTCATTTGTAACCTACCCATTCGCTATGATGAGACAACGAATCAGTTCATTCACTATAAGATACACTTGCATGCTCTTGTAACGAATGAGCCCTCATTCGTCTCAAAGAAATCATGAATGACCTGATTCATTCATTACCCATTCATTCGTCTCAGACCAAACCATTCGTTATAACGAATGGAACCATTCGTCATAACAAATGGGATATCGAATGATGCTTAACCAGAGACCAGCATGAACTCAGTCAGGGGTTCTGCCCCTTGGACCCTTCTAGGGGTTGCCACCCCTAGACTCTACTGCCATAGGTGCTGCCCCCGGACCCCTATTAGTTGAGGGTTATATTAAACTAGAAATACGATATGGGTAGTGATAGTTAATTGATACGTGTAAATGTTATACAGTTAGCCGCGCCCAGTTAAAGAAGGGAGTTACCATTAACTGTGAAAGGAACCGAGCTCAGGTGAGTTTCTAGCCCCATTTCATTGTTATGTTTTCGGGGCTGTGTGCATATTCAATGTGATTAGTTAATACACTTACCTTAAGTGGTAAGTGTATGCCATATATGATTTATGTGAAAGTTATTGAAGATATAAATGAGTGCTTGTCGATACGTGAACGATATTCGGATATTGTATAGATATAGCATAACTCTCTAAATGAGACTCAATCTATACAATCAATCAGTGTGCACGTATTTCCAGGGAAGGTGATCGTTAGAAGATGAATGTGAAGGATTCCCAATGCGTCTGTATGATTTGGTATGCTTGTTCACATGGGTACATTCTACGCCCAACATAGTAAGTTAGGATGACAAAATCCCTCTAACTTCCTTGGACATAGATGTGGAATGTAACAACGTAGATAATGACTGTGTACCCCATTAGCGTTCCTTAGATGGATATTATATAATAAAGTATGTGCTCCTTAGATGGATAATACACATTTCTCCTTCCGTGGATAATATATATAGTGTTCCTTCTATGGATAATACATGTCGTTCTTTTTATGGATAATATATAGCGTTCCTTCTATGGATAATATATAGTGTTCCTTCTAGATAATATATAGATTGTTCCTTTTATGGATAGAATATAATGTTGCTTCTATGGATAATATATAGATTATTCCTTTTATGGATAGAATATAGTGTTCTTTCTATGGATAATATTTAGTGTTCCTTCTATGGATAATATACATGTTCCTTCTATGGATAGTATATAGTGTTCCTCGTATGGACAATAGTATATGTTCTTTTGATGGACAGTATGTAACAGTCCTTTTATGGATAATTATAAAAGTTGTAAAGTGCTAAGAATAAAGTTGGAACTCAGATTAAGTATGACTATGTATCTTCGGATACGTATGTATGTACGGGAATGTATTGTGTGTTACCTGATTAACTAGAACTCACTCAGCATAGCTGACTTTTAGTATGCACGTATGCAAATATGTTTAATGAGCTAGCATGAGGATGACACATGACATGGATTGAACGGCTGACATATGAAGATGGAAGAAATGATCTTTCAAATACGATGTTTTATGATATGTTTTTAGGATAAGATTTGAATTTTTTATAATGAGGGGTTGAAGTTTTATATTCCGTGAAAGTTTTCAATTAACTCTGATTTGTAGAACTGTGTTTATGTGTAAATCCGACATGAAATGTAGGGCACCGGGACCGGGGCCTTACACTTTGTGAAGCACTTGAAATCCTTGTCTCGTTTATGTTCCAATTGCATTTTTTTTCCTTTCATCATGTATCAATTATATTCCTCATGTATCCTTGTATTTTCATCTTTTGTTTCTTTTTTAATCGTGACAATCTTGGAAAGTTAAGGTCCAAATTGTCAAAGCGCGAGCTCACTTCGGAACTCATTGAGGATGTCGTTCTAGATGAAGGTCCCCCACCTCTCGCAATTTCCTTGGCCTTTTATCTTCCGACCGGGCGTTGTAACATCTCATGTTCATAAAAAATAAATGATGATAGTCGTTTAAGTTTAATTGTTAATGATCATCTGACGTGGCCAGAGACGATGTTTGCTCGACTGAAGTAAACGTTGTTTTTAACCATTTGGAAAATCGTGCAAGAGGTAGCGGGGCGGGCTCTCACTTTGGTGAGTTCAGGCATTGCCTCCAAACGTCCAACATATTGAAATATCCCCGTGTTCAGCTCTATACTGTTTTTAAAGAAAGCTCCATCACGTTGGCATCACTCAAGTCATTTTTTGTTCGCATCGACTTCCATTTGCTGTAGACGGTATCGTTGTTGAGGTATTCACCTCGACCCATTGTAGCATATAAATTTGAACATATAGTCGCCCAAAGTGTCGGGGAAGGTTTACCGTCACCTTCGATAAAAATAGAAAACCCCAATATTAGTCCCCAATATATAAATTACGTTATATATGTAAATATTGTTTTATAAATTACTTTGAATCGAGTCTTTGGACGAGTCAATCCACGCATTTGCCATCTCCTCATCTGGACTCCATAGTATTTTTTAGTCTTTTCTTTGGTGTTTTCATCTTAAGGTTTTTTATGACTTTCT
This sequence comes from Bidens hawaiensis, assembly GCF_021521415.1. Classification (NCBI taxonomy): domain Eukaryota; kingdom Viridiplantae; phylum Streptophyta; class Magnoliopsida; order Asterales; family Asteraceae; genus Bidens; species Bidens hawaiensis. The sequence goes on along the minus strand of NW_027492023.1, from coordinate 277,883 downwards.
TTGGATTTTGAGGTAGTAGGAGCTACTTGTGATTTGGGTACTTGGTTATCAGGTACTTGGGTTTCGGTTATTTGCGAAGACATATTGGGCATTACCGGTCTATATAACATATCGGAGAACGTTTGCAACGTTTTAGGGGTGGCATCACGGGCGATAAAGACCTTGTTGGTTGGCAAAGAAAGGGGTAGTAGGGTCGTTGTTTGCAAGTGTACTACTCTACCACAATTGCGCCAGATTCTTTGGTTTAGCATTAGGAAGGCGCTTCCGGTTGGTGTTCGGGTTTGAGTTTGGGTCATGGTTTGTGGAAGGCTGGGAATTAGATTTTTTGTTGTAGAGGAAAAGAGTGTTTGATTGTTGAATGAGTAGAAGAGAGCAGTGTTGTAAAAGTCGGATTCCAAGGCCTTGGAATCGGTGATTACTCGGTCCTCGGACCTCCACCTTGGCAAAATTTTCAACTCGACCACTATACTTGGCCACGATCAAACTCGGTGCTACTCGGCCAACATCAGTTTTGACATTTTTTAGTAAAAACTACTAAAAGCAAGCTAAAAACCCTAATTCCATCACAAACATAATGAATTGTTTTTAAATGTTAGTTTAAACATGTATCATTTTGAATTATATTTACTTTTCAAAAAAATTATATTTATTTTGACGTGAATTATGCTTGGATTGACGTGAATTATGTTGTTCAGGCATATATATAATATCCAATAATTAATTTTCGTTATATTTATCATGTCTAAGTACTCTCCAAGTACTCATGAGAACTCCCTCCAAGGGGGTCAGCCGCCTATGGACCGCCTGGCGACTATTGCAACATTGGAAGAGAGTGTGTGTTGAATAAAAATATTGTTGGTTTATATAGAAATTTAATTATTTTTTTAATAAAACGGTCTTATGACCGTTGGTTTTGTGCAGCCCCCACCAAAGGTTCTCTATGGCCCACCAACCGTTCCCCCTAGCTGCCCATCCTCACTACACCGCCCAGCCCAAACCCACCCCATATACCGCCCCTCGACGGTGTTTGCCACCCAAGCCACCCCAACTCGCCCACAATGATGGTTTTAAGTGGTTGTGAGTAGAGAGTACATAAAATGTTATGTATGAAGTATGAAATTTATTTACTTTTTTAATATTTTCTAAAGGTGATTGTGAGTTGAGTAGGGAGAAAAGATAATGATAAAAGTATAAAAACATATTATTTAATTGGAAAAAAGAAAGAAAATAAAGTTATTTGCACTGTAATTATATGAATATGGTAGGGATTGAGTTGGATTAGAAGAATTCTAGTCAATTGATAAGTGTAGATTAATTTTTTTTGGGGGGGGGGGGATCCTCATTTTGTTCATTTCTTTCTTATATAAAAGAATTTTCCACAAGCCACAGGAATTCCTAAATTGTCCATGATGAATACCTATTTTCCGACATCTGAATTTTTAGCCAAAAATCAAATGACATATGTCGATGTTAATGGGTGATCCGACGGTAAGTTTTAACAAAAGCGAGGTGGCGACCTTGTTGAGATTTTTATGTTCCTGTCAGAACCAACAGTTAGAGACCGTGTCGGCGTTGAAATGATGATATCTTTATTCCGGCAACAAAGTCGGATCTGCCATGTTTTTGGCAACGTTGATTATTGATACTTGTCTCCTTATATTGTAATTCGGGCGATAAAGACATCTACCATATATTCCTACGGGTATTATGATTTCAACGGAAAATACGAGATGCCGACGTAATATCACCTACCCGAATGTTGTGTTGCTAAGGGGTTTCGTTGTTTAGTCATGTAAGACTGTGAGATCGGTGATGCAGGTGGTCTTCTATAAGATTCGTTAATTTTCAAACCCGAAAACCTGACCCATTTTAATTTTTCGGTTTTGTTCACACACACACACACACACACACACACACATATATATATATACATGTTTCGATCAATAATCGGATTTAAGGATAAAGTTACCAAATCAATTTTGTGAGGTAGAGTGCTTGATCAACAATGATGATTACGTAAATAAAATAAAGAACATAAGGATTTGTTACAAGGAAAAGCTCTTGATCAGCAGTGACCGCCTGTATAATAACCTCGGATGATGACAAATCATCTATCACCACTATATTAATTAAGAAAGTAGTATAAAAACCCCGGGTGATGACAAGTTTCGTTTCATGTATTTTATGTATTTGTATTTGTATTCGTTAAACCGACCCGTTTTCTCGTTTCAATGTATTCTTATTCATCGTTTATCAATAATATATTATTCTCGAAGATTTACGATGATCTAAAGTCTTTATTTAAACGAGTTCCAAAGTATGCGGGTATAATGTGAAAAATACCCAAGATTTACAATTTTTATTCCATTCTAACATATATCAAAGTTAAAGGTCCAATCTGTAAATTATAATTTAAATTCCTAACTAAAAACAATATGAATGTTTAGGGACCAATTGAGTAAAATTTATTTAAAATATATTATAATATTATAAACCCAACCCTAGTCGTTTCCCCCTTCCCCTTCGCGTTTTTCTGGTTGGCCGGACTCCGACGAGCCGTAACGGCTCTGGCCACTCCCAAAATCCACTAAAACTCGCGATTTAACACAATTAAATCTCATAAAACCCGTAGACTATAATGGCAAAACGTATAATCATCGTCAATAGCCCATAACCACCACTAATTACTCGCAAGATTTATAATAAAAACCCAATAATGATCATAAGCTCCAATTGAATCCATAAATAGGATCCTAATCAACAACTAAACTTGTTACAATCATCAATTTAAACCAATATACTCTCAAAACAGTCGAAATAGTTGTTCAAAGTTCGTTACTCCGGCCACCGTGGGTCACCCTCAGTCTGTAACATCAACAGGTAATATTTATATGCATTTGGGTCGTCGTTAGCCGTATAACAAAACCCTAATCTAATTTGATCAAACATGGAACCAATTAACAGTATTGAAAACCTAGGGTTTTAAGGAAGAAGATGAAGTTGGACAAGCATTAAGTATTTTTATTTCTATCATGTTAACAACAAACAAGTTGGTCAAGTGGTTAGTGCATGCGTGTATAAACATGAGGTCACGGGTTTGAACTTGTGCCAGGCCAGTTTTGTTTACATTTTTTTAAAACCTTTTTCTTTAATATTTTTAATCAAATAAACTATTTTAAATTATTATTAATTAAATAAAATTGTTTTAAATTAAATAAAATTAGTTATAAACTATATTATAATTTTTTTACCTAAAAACTAATCTTTCATATCCGTTAAGTTTTATTCGGCATAAGATTATACGACTAAAATTCGAGTACATCAAATAATATAATTCTCATGTTAACTAAACAATATTAAAATAATAATCGTTAAATACTGTTACAACTTTAAATAATATTATAATGCCATAAAATAATAAAACATAATAAAATAATGCATAATATCTAACTAAAGTATTTAAATGTTGTAATCCCGATAGTTAGTCTTGAATTTTTGCATTTCCTTTTTACTTATATTTCCTGAGTTTTTTCAATTTCTTTAACGCACTTTCGGTTGTTATTTCAAGTTTAGCTTCAATTTCAATGTGAGTTTTTCACAACCGCTTTTAAAAATTTTCACACTTTGGAGGTAGAATATATATCCTATCAAATCAATTGTTTACTTATTCATTTACAAAACTACGATTCATATCATGGACTTGTGTGTTACTTGATTACTTTCTCAAACTTACTTGCACGTGGTATCCTCAATAAGTACGTCCCATTTGCACTCAGGACCATTGTGTTATGAGTGGAAATGGGACCCCCGATCCGAATACTTTGGTTGTTACCAACTGGAAAGGTCCTTACTTGCTCAATTATTCAAGTACGTTGGTTGTCACCAACTGGAACGGACCCTACTTGCGCGATTATTACACTTGTTTCATGGAATTGTATGGTTTTTATGTATTTATATCAAAACTTGTGTTAACTCAACAACTATTCGTTTAGTTGAATTTATATATATAGGGGAGGGTTATTTTGAGAACCATGGTGAGTTTTAAGAACTTTAAGAACTCAATTTTGAACCACACATTTAATTAAATGATATGAAATATGTGGCTGAGATTAAATTCAATTAAAAAATGAAGCAGGAGAGAGAATAAATATTTTTGATAATTACACAAGTTTAAACGTTAGTTACATATGTGTAAAAAGTCGATTCAGTGTGTAAAAAAATACCGTGATTTTTTGAACATCACTTACACTTACGTATTACACATGTGTAAAAAAATTCGAAAAAAAAATTTGTTACGTTGAGTTCTTTCGAGTTCTTAAAACTCAAAGTGGTTCTCAAAAGAAATCAATCCTATATATATATATATATATATATATGATTTGTATCATTACAGAACTGTTAAATTATTTAAGAACTTGAAGGAACCCTTGAAAATTAACTTTTTTTATAAAATTCTTTGTATGTCAATGTTATTGAAGTGTAGTTTTATCATTTTTCTATATCTATATTCATAATTACAATTTTGAAAATTAGTTTTTATACATATCTATGTTCTGTTTTACACCTATGTAAATTTGTTAGTACATAAATTTTACACATATGTAAACTTGTGATTAATATATGTAAATTTGTTTTATATAAAATATGATAGAATTACTATTAAATAACGTTAATACATAAAAAAAATTAAAAAAATGTTTGGTTGTTTAGAGTTCCTAAGAGTTCTTAATTTTTCTAGAGTTCTTAAATGATATCAACCATATAAATATATATATATGCTACATGTAGCGTTATTAGAGGATTACACTCCACTAGTACAAAAAATGGAGTTATTTTCAGCAGTAAAATTGCTTGTTTTCATCAGTTTAGGAACCGCCCAAACATATGTCGTTGGAAAGATTTGGGAAACACCCAAAATTAGAGTAAGACCGCCCAAAAAAGGACACAAACAAAGAACAAATTAACCACTCAAATAAATATTAGAACCGCTCAAAATGTCTATCTCTTCCAAGAAATAAGGACATATAAACAACAAATTAGAAATACAATTCAATATAAATTCAAAAAGCCTCCTTTAAATTTAAATATATATAAATTCAAAAAAACATATATAAATCCAGCAAAAAGGATTACAACTCCAAACAATGTCAACAAAAATTCTTTATTTCAACATAACATACATAGTTTCAAAACCTAATTGTTCAAACACAAGCTAAATGATGTTCTATCTCGCTCGTTTTATCATCAAATACTAAAATAAAACCGCTTCATGATATTTTCGACCAACTTGTCAATTTCCTCCTGTTTGATATTGGTTGTATCGTTTCAAATATAAAAGAATACAAAAAAAAGTAAGATGTAAGTATTGTAACAAAGTCAAATTAATAATTAAACGAAACTCTATATCATCTGAACCCAAGTAACTCAAGAATTTAAAATATATTCAAATCATCGTAATAGCCCGAAAGCCAAATAATAAACAAAACTTGAACAATACAACCGTAAACCCGATTAACCAAAACAACGCTTAAATCAGAGTATATAAGTTTAAAATAAAGTACGTACCTTGTTGGGAAAGCTAAATTGCAAGCCGAATACAAACTCGAACATATTTCTTATTACCAAGTATTCTCACTCCCAAGATTCTTCTTGTTGCTTACACTACATAGAGTCAAAAGGAAAAGTCAATTTAATAAATAATTAATCAAATTATATAAAATACAAGATAATTAATCCATATAATATGAATAACATACCTTAATCATATTCCAAGTAAATGCACCTCTAAAAGAAGCTTCGACTACTTTTGAAAGAAGATAATTACTTTTGTTCTTTTTGCCCCTAACCGCAACTGAATCTAAAATCCAACATTTATGTTCCACAGGAGAAATGATGAACAACGCCTGGTGCATGCTAAAAAATGTAAGATAAAGTCAGTATAAAATCCAACCTTAATGTTTCACATGAAAGTCAATATAAAATTTAATATTAAAATAAAGAAAATTAAATAGATTACATAAAAAGACATAAAATACCTATTGAAAAATGGTATTAGAAAATATTTTGGTTAGGATGAAGTTTGTAGACCTGAACTAAGTGCTCTTTAACACTTGAAAAATTTTTGTTGCACTTATCCCCGGTTATCTTTTGGGCATTGAAAAAGACGACTTGAGTTCCTCGGGTATCATGTTTTTGCAAAGTATACAAATACCTAATATCAAGAAAAATAAATAGTACAAGGTTAAAAATCCAACTGTTTTTAAAAAATTATATAATTGTAGAAGATAAAAATAATAATCGAAACTAAGATTCGGCACCAATGTAACATGCTAGAATCAAGGCACCCGTTCGCTAAAAAATGCAATGTCGCCTCATATTCAACATGGTAATTTTGTTTACTAAACTAGGTCTCAAGGTACATCCCCTTAGGCACATTAACCTGAACGCTCATCTCGTCAGCAAAGTGATGTGTTAATCATGAAGTCAATGATTTAATTCTATCTAGCTGATCTGTCACGACCTTCCTCATGGCAGTTTGTATGTCTTGTTGGAGCTTTGACAACTTTGGTGCAGGAGGTTGTTTGATGAGAACTTCATTGGAAAACTACGTTATTAACAAACAAAAACAACATTATTAACAAACGGTTTTCATAAATATGATACTAAAATATATATAACATATAACATATTTGAGTTGTTGATTACCATAATATCTAGTTCTTCTAAAACATCAGCATCATGTTGGGTGGAAAGAGATTCACCCGAAACAAACTACATTAATTAAAAAACAGATTATTAGTGCGTTGGTTCTTAAATATATATATATATAGAGAGAGAGAGATAGAGAGAGAGAGAATAAGACTTTGAGTTTTTGATTGCCAAATCCTCAAAATTTTCAAATGTTGTCGAATTATTTTGATGATAAGTTATGTTTTATTCATCGACTTGACCAAACTATCAAAAAAAATTGTTATTATATAAAAAAATAATATTATTAAATATTACTAGGCCCAAGTAACTCCACCCAACCCGTGGTATATAGCATGCGACGTCGTCTGATGATCGTGTCAAGGGTTCGTTCTTGGAAGTTGTTTATGTGCTCAGAAGCTACCATTAAAGAAACATATATATATTAAAAGCCTTATTAAAAAGATAGATAAAAAGAATATGTAATTCATATATTAGTTACCTTAATGGCAAAACATGGTCACTGGACAAAAGATCCACATGCTTTACCTAAGCTTGTAAGCTCGTTGTAACATAGAACTTTAGGGAGAGGTTTGCTCTCAAAATTTTGATCGATGCTATCGACTTTGAATTTCAAACAACCCTCATCCATTCTTTCTCCATTTAAAGTCCTATCCACAGTAGGATACACAAGTCCTGTACCAACTATTTTTTCTTCATCAGAAGGGTACGAGAATAACAACTCACAAGAAGTACACTCCTACAAAATGATATAATTAACCTTTTTAGTAACAAATGATATATATATATATATATCTAAATATATACACATATATAACATATTAACATAAATTGTATAAATAAAATTACATCGATTAGTGGTCAATGGAAATGATCTACACCAGACGTGTCACGAATACTAGGGCTCGATTCCACCCCATATAACTTGTGGTAGGCAAGTTATTTTGTTTTTTATGTCTACTACTTTGAAACAAGACTCCATGAACCTTTCATGGTGACGTAATAAGACATTTTTAAAAGTTATCAATATGCATACACGTATTAACTCGATAAACACAATACATATATATATATATCCGTAATATATTACCTATTATATGAGAAGTCGTACGTGAACGCCCTCCATGCTCAGGTCCTAATAATCTAGTTAGTGGATTCTCATTCCCAGAAATTAACTACCATCTTCAATAATTTCTTTTTCATATTCGGCCTATAGAATATATAAAGCCATTTAAACCTTACTATAATATATATAATTAATTTAATATAATATAAATATATATACTTACTAGATAAAGAGATGATATCTTCGTATCTTCTCCAAGTTCATACTTCTTAGTTAATTTGTCTCCTTTTAATTTACTCGTGATTAGCTTTTTGGAGCGCGTGTCTTGAATATTTTGAAGACATGAATACTTTGGTAAAAGTTGAGAACATATTGATTCGATGTCTAAATTTGCAAAACCATGTGTAAGGCCCTCAGTCCTGGTGTCCTACATTGGCGTTGGATTTACTCATAAACACAGTTCTAAATATCAGAGTTAATTTAAACTTTTGTGGAATATTAAAACTTCATTACAAAACATTGAAACTTGTCTTTAACACATAACATAAAATAGTCTATTAAAACATTATGACAAATCTTCGCTGGATGCCAGTCCCTTCAAAACATACCATGTGTCTGCCTCTCAAGCCAACTGCTTCAATCTATTCACCCGCGTGCATACTAAAAGTCAGCTATGCTGAGTGAGTTATAGTTAAAACATGTAACATACAATACATTCACATACTTACTTATACGTATCCGAAGATACATATTAGTTACTTAACCGGTTCATTCTTTTTTCGTACATACATAAGTATATACCTTAATTCTTACTTTCATTCCTTCTTTCTTTCATACTTTCATAATTTATCTTACTTTACATACATACTTATACGTTTTGAAGAGCCTTTCGCCCAATAACGTCACATATATTATTAGGGTCTGCCACCCTTGAAGAGCCTTTCGCCCTATAACCTCATATATATTATTAGGGTCTGTCACCCTCCTTCACAGATATTATTAGGGTCTGCCACCCTCCTTCACATATATTATTAGGGTTTGCCACCCTCTTACCGTCAATTTATACATACCTTCCTTTTCTTTTATATTTATATACTTTTATGCATACTCTTAATCTTTTCTATATCAATCACATATCATACATACATCATTCATAAACATTCATATATCATACATACATCATTCATAAACATTCTTAAGGCATACACTTACCACTTAAGGTAAGTGTATTAACTAATCATATCGAGTATGCACACAACCCCGAAAACATAACAAGGAAATGGGGCTATAAACTCACCTGAGCTCGGTTCCTTTTCGAGTTAATGCTAAGTCCTCTATTTAATTGGGCGTGGCTAACTGTATAACAATTACACGTATCAATTAACTATTACTATCCATATCGTATTTCTAGTTCAATATAACCCTTAACGAACATGGGTCTGGGGGCAGCGCCCCTGGCAGCGGGGTTCTAGGGGCAGAGCCCCTGGCAGGGGTTAACAGTCCTTTACTAAAAGTTCATTAGAAAATTCTAATCGAATTGAATGATTCAACTCTAATCGAATCAAACCATCCTTAATCGAATGGACCATTTAATTCGAATGGTCCCTTTATTCGAATCAAATGATACAACCTTAACCAAATCGAACGACTCATCCTTAATCAAATCGAATGGCTGATCGATTCGATTGGTTAAGACTTAATCAATTCTGACTCTCCTTTTTAATCTAATCCAATGTTTTTATTCTAATCGAATGGCCTGAAGCTTTTCTCTCTTTCCTTCTTTTGTTTTCTTTCTTTCTTTTATTTCATCCTTTTATTTCTTTCCCTCTTGAATACTTTCCATTCGAATACCTTCCATTTCAAACCTTCCATTCGAATACATTTCTATTCGAACACTACTGTAGCGTATTAACCTTATCATTATTTATTACTCCATATTTTGCTACCCGTTACTATGTTTTACCATTATTTTACCTTTTAACCCATACCATTTCCACCCTTGACCAAAATCTAGCTTTCCTAGCAATAAAGTTTAAACCTTTATTGATTTCAAACCCGTTTTAGTTAGATCTAGGGTTTCTAAGTGAATCGTACACACTAATGAGTTCAATAAGTCCCTTTTTAACATCAACTTTATATTTTTATGGTATAAGAATACCCGATTTTTCTTAGTACCAAGTCTTAGGGCAAACCGTTCTTAAAATCACAATCTTTAAGCTTAAAACGTACCTTTTTGGTTCACGTTGGGTTACGGGTTTGGCTCAATAGTGCTCCTAAACTTGTTTCTTGCTTGTATAGCCAAGATCTATCACGGACTAGGCTCGTTTTTGGTTTTGGATCTTGAGCCGTAAGATTAGAGGGTGTTTGTGTGTGTATGGAGGCTAGAGGATAAGAATGAGAGATTTTAGGGTTTTAGGGAGGTTTAAGGAGTATTTATACTCTATTAAGCCCATTTAACTAAGGCCCATCTTCATCCACTATTCCATATTACATTAATCAAGCCCACACTCTATTATATTATTTAACTTAATTAAATATTATCTCACTTTTAAACAAACACATTTCATTTTATTTTTTTTATCAAAAGCAGGATGTTACAAGTTATTCCACATCGGTTGGGAATGAGAACTAAGCATTCTTTATAAGGAGGTGAATACCTTCCCCATCATAACACGCTTTGGGCGCTTAATGGTAGTGGATGAGAGGAGAATTCCACAGTTAAGCGTGCTCAGGTGGGAGTAGTATGAGGATGTGTGACCACCTGAGCAACCAAAATCAAAACCGTGAGGCGATGGTGGTACGTCCCGGCCAAAGCGGACAATATTATGGTGCAGGGGTTGTTACAACATGGCGCCCTTAACAATTAGTATTTATGTTCGCGCTCGCACTTGCCGTTGCCTTTTCACTTTTTTCTTCGCATAAACAACAAATTATTATTAATTTTTATAAATATATAACATCAGTGTATATATATATAGTAGTAATAATAATAATTAACATGTACCAGAAATTCCGGGCCACTCCTTTCGATAACGAATTCTTCCCAATGTTCTTCTTCGTGATTTTGGTACGTATTGAAAGGTTTTTGTTTTTTCCTTACATACCGTGTTGTAACATAACATCGCCAATCTGTATGATTTTTTCTTGCTTTTCTAAGCATCATATTTTTAGGAGCGTCACTTTTAATATTCTACGTTGTCTAAATATTTATAAAACAAAAAAGTTAACATATTATAATTCATGTTTCTAATAAATTATAAAACAATAATATAATACCTTAATATCCATCCACAACTCTTCCCATTTATGATTTTCAAACTTATCGGTCGGAATATGGTAAGAAAAGTTTCCCTTTAAATACACCTCGTGTCATACCCCAACCTATGGTGGAAATGCCGGGGCGCGAACTGTTATTCACAACTCACAAGGTACTATCATGCAATTGTAAAGTGACAATATGTAATTAATTTATTTAAATAAACAATTTACATTTAAGTACATCAAGTATATAGAAATTACAAAACAAGATCTAATAATAAGTTTTATATCCTAAAAGTCATCTATAAGTGTTCTCCCTATCGAAGGATTGGGCCAACATATGCCGGATTTGGAATACCGAGCCATCTTGAAGTATCGGTTAATGATCCCTTTGTTTCCGGTAGATGAGCCGTGCCTAGTTTGCTGCAAGGCTTGTTTTGATTTTTTTTGGCTAGCATGCAATTCATTGCAAAGAGTTTCCTGGGTTTAAGTACATACATGATTTGGTGAGGGATATTCTATGCAATGCTCTTAAACGAGTCGGAATTTCGGCTAAAAAGGAAGCCCCCGTAAACTTTCTTACGGATCCTCTTGAAGGAAGATCTACATTACGACCAGCCGATATTCTTGTTTTTGGGTGGGTAGGGGAAAACAAGCTTGTGTGGACCTCACAGGAGTGTCCCCTCTTTTTGGGTTTAGGGACAATGGGTTTGTAGCACGTCAGACAGCATTAAAGGTGGCATCAGGCAAGGTTGCTAAACACGAGAGAGCCTGTTTGGAGAATCAACACGTGTTTATCTGCTTTGCCTTTGACACTTTTGGTTTCTTAGCTCCGAATGCCGTGGACCTTTTGAATAGAGTTCAAAAATTCATGCATAGTAACTTATCAGCCCATAAGAACCGAAACTTTGTTTTTAGTAGGATTGGGTTTGGTATCCAAAAGGGGGTTGCGGCGCAGCTTGTTGCCCGCTTACCTGCCACTTTATTGTAAATCGTTTGGATGTTTTTAATGGAATCTCAATATTAGTCTCTAAGTGATCTTCATCTTGATAAACAATCCAACCTGATAACCTGCAAATGTGAAATAGATATTTTTGTCAACACGAGGGTGAGTGAGAAAATCACAAGTTTTGATTACAATATAATAAGGAATATTGGATTTTAATAATTCCTATTAAATGATATTGGTCGATAATAATCCCTATTCATTTTATCGCCACTAGCGGTACCAAATTCAAAAAAGTTGGCCCCCAATGGTCCCCGTTAAAAATGACTTAACGGCGTTATAGTTTTTTCTAAATTTCAAACCAATGTTTTAGGGCTTTTGATCGTTAGGAGGATACGATTCGATTGGTGTAAAACTTAGTTTGAAATAGTTCTTAAAAATGATGAAACAATGCTTTAGTTTGGGTGTTTGAACTTACAATTAACCAAAATTAAGTCGTTTGGATCATTGTTTCGAGCTAAGTTTTACACCACTCGACACGTATCCTCCTAACGATCAAAAGCCCTAAAAAATTGGTTTGAAATTCAGAAAAATCTATAATGTCGTTAAGTCATTTTTAACGGGGGACCATTGGGGGCTAACTTTTTTGAATTTGGGACCGCTAGTGGCGATAAAACGAATAGGGATTATTATCGGCCAACACCATTTAATTGGGATTATTAAAATCCAATATTCCATATAATAATATATAAATAAAGAGCCAAACTGTTATCTATGAGTATAAACAATCAAACCATAACATGTAAATAATGCAACAATAATGATGTGTTGGCTAAACCGCTTCCATGAGAATCGGGTGTTGGTTACCATGATAGAATAATTGAGTTGTTGGTGAAACCATTGCAATGCGATCGGAAGCTGGCCACTACGACGTTATGTGATAGATTATAATGATAAATGATGGACCTCTCCGAATGCGATAAATAACACATAAACAAATAACAAGTAGCAAGTAGTTATTCAATTGATACACAACACAAATTTTAACAGTTTGCAATTTGAGAATATAATAAAATGTAAACTTGATATTAGGTACGTATAAGTCCCCAAAACATTTGAAAACAAGTAAAATAGGGGAGTCATTACTCACCTTAATGGATGAACAAAATATTATTGAATGATGCGAGAATGCTAAACCCTTCGGGATTTACCGACGAGGATTCATAGTTAAATAATATAATATTATGAGTTAATTATAAATAACATAACACATGTAATGAATTTAGGATTCCGATGGGATTTGAGTTATGCTTGTGATTAGAATTGTTATTGATTAATCGATGGATTTATATTGTTATTATTATTGTAAAAACCAATATTATTGTTATCAGTTGTTTGAAAGAATGATTACTTTTATTAATTACAAAATACCATCAATTTATACTTGATAGAATAAATAATTAAACAGTTTAAATAAATTTAATATCAAATATACCTATAATAATAATATTTAAATAAATAGTTAAATATACAAATTAAATATAAAATGTATACGGCCCCATTACCGGTACCCCACATTGGACGTTGGATTTACTCATCAAGCAACATACAATACATACACTTACCTTCATATATGCATACGAAGATATTTATTAATTACTTTACTTATTACTTTTATTTCATACATTCATTCATACGTTCATACTTTATTACATACCTTCCTTGACAATACGTGCAATATCCGAAGATCGTTCACGTACCGACAAGATTTCGTTCACATTCAAGATATATTATTTATCACATAAATCATTTATGGCATACACTTACCATTTAAGGTAAGTGTATTAACTATCATATCGAGTATGCACACAGCCCCGAAAACATAACAAGGAAATGGGGCTTGAAACTCACATGGATCCTGTTACGCTCTCCGTTAATCGTTATTCCCTTTCTTATTTGAGTTCGGCTAACTGTACATTAGTTATGTATATCAATACTTATCCTAATCACATTATTCAGGTTTCACCGGAAATGACTAAGTCTGGTCTATTCTAATAGCTTTAAGATGTTTTGTTCATAAGTATGGCCTTGTATTAGAATAGGATTTACTTAGAATATAATTTTACCCTCAACACTAATGTATTCGAATGGGGGTTACTTAGAATACATATGGTATTCAAAGACATGTATGTATACCATTACACCTTGTACGCGAATACAATATGCATGAGGATACAATATGTATTCGAATACATATTGTATTCGAATACATATGTATTCGAATACTTAATGTGTTTGAATACCTATTGAATTTGAATACATGTTATATTCGAATAGTTAGTGTATTCGAATGCTCAATGTATGCGAGTCCACATTGTATTCGAACCATGTAATTGTATTCAATGATCCCCTATGTATTCGAACCATGTAACTGTATTTGAATCTGCCCAATGTATTCGAGTCCATAATTGTATTTGAACATGTATATGTATTCAAGTATATGGATGTATGCCTATCTTAGCATTGTATTCGAGTTATATAAATGTATGCAAGTGTTAGCATTGTAATCGAGTATGCCCATTGTATGCTAGTCCACATTGTATTCGAACATCCTTAGTGTAATCGAACATACAAATTGTATTCGAAGAATTCCATTGTATTTGAACCATCATGATGTATTCTAACATGTCCATTGTATTCTAATTTCTCAATGTATTCGAATGAGGACATTGTATTCGAATATATGGATGTATGCGAATACACACATTGTATTCGAACGGGCTGTTATTGCTTGTTTCTTTATTTTAGTTATCCATAAATGTTTTGTCATATAAACCCCTATTATGGTTTGGTATCAACCCATAAACGTTTCCCTAACCATGCTCAGCTAAGACTTAGCCCGTTTTCCATAAAGCTTGAACCTTTATCATTTTCAAGCCCGTTTTAGGTTAGATCTAGGTTGTACATCAATAAAGTTTCAACCTTTAATGCTACAAATCCATTTTAACTAGATCTAGGGTTTTTAATATGAACCGTATACACTAACAAGTTCGTTAAGTCCATTTTTATCACCAAGTTTGCATCTTTATGATTCATCTATACCCGATCTACTCTAGGGCTAAGTTCTAGGGCAAACCGTTCATAAAAGCAAAAATTCTATATGTAAAAAGCATACCTTTTGACTTTTCTAGGCTACGGTTAGCTTTGATATTCAACAAGGATCTTGTATCTTGCTTGTTTAGCCAAGATCTTCAAGTATTAAAGCTCAGTTTTGGTCTTGTATCGCCTTTCTCGGTCACGACCGTATGAGAGGATGTTTGTATGTGTGTTTTGAGTATGTAGGGAGGCTAGGAAGATGAAAATGAGGGATTTAGGGTTTTAGGGAGGTTTAAGGAGTAGTTATACCCTCTTAAGCCCATGGACCTAAGGCCCATCCCATCCCTTATTCCATCTTTCCCACCCAAGTCCATTCTCTTTATTTTATTTAATCTTAATTAAATATTAACACCCATTAAACAATCATAACCTCCTTTATTTATTATTATGAAATTTAGGATGTTACAAGTCTTCCCTCCTTAAAGAGGTTTCGTACCCGAAACCTAACTATTACTAAAACAAATCTGAATAAAATTTGCGCATATATTCTTCAACTTCCCAAGTAACGTCTGATCCCATGCGATGCTTTCATATCACTTTCACTAAGTGTGTAACCTTGTGACGAAGTTTCTTTTCCTTGCGGTCAACTATCTTTATAGGCTGCTCGATGTAGTTCAACCGTTCATCAAATTCAATATCTACTACTGGCGCATGTGACGTGTCATCAGCCAGACATTTCCTCAAATGAGAAACATGGAAGGTTGAATGAATTCCTTCTAACTAATCGGGTAAATCTACCTTATAAGCCACTTCACCCACGCGATCTACGATCTTAAACGGTCCAATATATCTTGGAATTAAATTTCCTCTCTTCCTAAAACGAATAATTCGTTTCCAAGATCACATTATCACCATCGTTAAACTCAATCAGTCGACGCCGCTTATCAGCATACGATTTTTGACGGTCTTGAGCAGCTTTCATCCTTTCCTTGATCTGATCAAATTTTGAAGAAGTTTCTTGCACAACCTCTAGGCTTCCCATCTCCTTCTGACCAATATCTCCCCAACATACAGGAGTTCTACAACGTCTTCCATACAACATCTCGAACGGTGGCATAACAATACTTGAATGGTAGTTGTTGGTATAGGAGAACTCTTCCAGATGCAGATGATCATCCCAAATTCCTCCAAATTCTAGGACACAAGCACGTAGCATATCCTCAAGGGTTTGGATCGTCCTTTCAGACTGTCCATCTGTTTGAGGATGATACGCCGTACTGATGTTCAATCTTGTTACCATAGCTTCATGGAACTTCTTCTAGAATCTCGAGGTAAATCGAGTATCTCGATCAGACACAATCGATAGTGGCACCCCATGCTTAGTCGCAACCTCTTTTATGAACAAACTTGCTAACGTTTCTGACGAGATAGCCTCTCGTATAGGCAGAAAGTGAGCACTTTTCGCCAAACGGTCCACTATCACCCAAATGATATCATGATGTTTAGCTGTACGAGGTAGCTTAGTTATGAAATCCATTGTGATGTGTTCCCATTTCCATTCTGGTATCTCCAAAACCTGCATCTTCCCATAAGGCTTCTGGTGTTCGGCTTTGACTTGTAAACAAGTTAAGCACTTGCTGACATAATCTACCACATCATTCTTCATACCCATCCACCAATAGTCTCTCTTCAAGTCTTGATACATCTTAGTGGATCCTGGATGGATTGAATATCTTGACTTATGAGCTTCATCTAAGATCCGACCTCTAAGATCTCCATGGCGTGGAATCCACCTACGGTCAAACATAGTCTTAAAACCATGAGTGTTTTCCATCAACTCGTCTTGCTGACCGAAAATCCTTTCCTTTTTCACTAGCCCTTCATCTACCGGCACTTCTGTCTGCACCTTGATGATTTCTTCGAAAATACTTGAGTTCATAATCAATTGGTATGACTTCATTGTTGCAATGACTTCTTCGTTCTTGCGGCTTAGCGCATCGGCGACCACATTAGCTTTACCAGGATGATAATTAATGTCACAGTCGTAGTCCTTTATCAACTACAACCATCTCCTCTGCCTCATGTTCAATTCTTTTTGCTCGAAGAAGTACTTTAAACTTTTATGATCTGTGTAAATAGTACACTTAGTACCATATAGATAATTTCTCCATATCTTGAGAGCATGCACTACGGCTGCTAGCTCTAAATCATGCGTCGGGTAAGTACTTTCGTGAACTTTCAGCTGTCTGGACGCATAAGCTATAACCTTTCCTCGTTGCATCAACACGCAACCTAACCCACGGTGCGAAGCAGCCGTACAAACAACCAAATCCTCGTCACCAATGGGCAAAGCAAGGATTGGAGCTTGAGTGAGTATTTTCTTTAATTCCTCAAAAGCTTCTTCTTGGAACTTACCCTAACTGAAAACTACCGACTTTCGGGTCATACCGGTCAGAGGTGCAGCTATCTTGGAGAAGCTTTCAATGAATCTCCTATAATAGCCAGCCAACTCTAAAATGCTTCATATATCAGTCGGGTTCTGCGGAGTCTTCCAATTTGTTATCGCCTTAATCTTAGCTGGATCCATGGTAATCCCTTCAGGATTGATCACGTGACCTAGAAACTGCACTTCTCGCAACCAGAATGCGAATTTCGAAAACTTAGCTTACAACTTTTCTTTCTTCAAGATCTCCAATACCTCTCTCAGATGCTCAGCATGATCTGACTTGTTCTTTGAATAAATCAATATGTCATCAATGAAAATGATAACCGACTTATCCAACATCGGCCAACACACACTATACATCATGTCCATAAATGCCGCGGGAGTGTTTGTTAAACCAAATGACACCACGAGGAACTCGTACTGTCCATACCGCGTCCGAAACACTGTTTTAGGGATGTCTGCCTCTTTTACCTTTAGCTGATGATAGCCTGATCTGAGATCTATCCGTGAGAACCAACTTAAACCTTGCAGTTGGTCAAACAGATCATCAATCCTTGGCAAAGGAAATCTAATCCTTACCGTAAGCTTGTTCAACTCACGATAGTCTATGCACATTCTCATACTCCCATCACCGGCGCGCCTCACGGGGAAACACTTGGTTTGATAAAACCTTTATCGAGGAGTTCTTGCAGTTGGGACATCGGTTCTTTCATATCGGTTGGCGCTAGACGGTAAGGTGCTTTCGCGATGGGCTAGGCTCCAGGTATTAAATCTATCTAGAATTATATCTTTCGCTCCAGTGGCAACCCCGGAAGATCCTCAGAGAATACTTCTGGGTAGTTACACACAATAGAAACATCCTTCACTTCCTTCGTCTCGGCCGTAGCCTTCACAACATACGCCTGGTAGGCATCACACCCTCGCCTTTACAATCCTTTGGCTTTTACCATCTAAGGAATTTAACCTTATTATCCTACTCTTACACACTATCTGAGCTTCAAACTCAAATAACCAATCCATTCCCAAAACTACATTAAACCCTCCTAAGGTCATCACATACATGGTAACAGGGAACTCATGTCCCTCTAACTCTATCTTACAATCCATAACCATTTTCATTATTTTAACCGTGGTCTCACTAGCGGTTTCTTTTATAAACGTTTTAGGCACTCGGCAAAATTTCATTTTAGCTAATTTACTAAATGGTGTAGCTACGAAACTCCTATTAGCATCCGAATCAAACAATACTGAAGCAGAAATACCGTTTACTAGAAACGTACATGTCACAACATCTGGAATTTGCTTGGCCTGTTCTTGATTTAGCATGAAGGCCCTAGTCCTTGGCCTCTCTTGCTCAGAATCCTTCTTCTCGCTCCCTCCAGTTCCACCATCGGTGCATTCCCTAGCAAAATGTCCCTTCTTACCACACTTGTAACATGCGGGCTTTGCAGTACAATCTGGAGCATAATGCCCCACATTTCCACACTTATAACAGGCATTCAATCCAAGCCTGCATTCTCCACCATGATCCTTACCACACTTATAACAAACATCTGATCCCTTACTCCACTTGCACTCATCACCATGCATCTTATCGTAGGTCTTACACGGCCTCTTCTCCAAAACTCTCGGCTGCTTGTTCTTAGGGTTCCATATTTGAGTACCAGGTCGTTTAGCAGAAACCATCCATTTCTTCTCCTTCTTCTTCCAACACCACTTCATCCACAGCCAAATCATCATAAACCATCTCTGCGAGTTCGACAACAGAGTAAAAGGTAGCAGGTTTACAAGTCTTGACTAGAGTGAGGAAGTTCTGTGGCAGTCCTCTTATGTAGCACTTGATTCTCTTAGCTTCAGTGTTAACAATATCTGGCACCAATCTAGACAAGTAGTTGAATTCAGTAGCATACTCGCGGAGCGTCATCTTTCCCGCCTTTAAGTTCAGAAACTTCATTTTCGCCCTTTCTACCTCAGCATCAGCACAAAATCGTTTCATTTCCATCTCCTTCAGGTCATCCCATTTCAAGGCCTTAATCTCTTCCCGACTCTTCCTCTGCTCAACCGACTCTCACCAGTACATTGCTTCATCACTGAATGATTGGGTAGCATAACCCACAGCTTGGTCGGGACGACACTCGCTTATTCGGATAACTTTATCCATTGAGGTTATCCATTAGAGAGTAGCGATTGCGTCTCCTAAACCAGTCAGCTTCGGTGGGTCACAACCTTTGAACGACTCGTAGTTACACTCACCTCGGCCTCTCTTCCTGTCATCAACCTTCACAGATCGAACTTCACTTGAGTCACCCTTCTCCCTCTCACCATATTTCTTACCATTCTCCCCTGATCTCTCAGCAGTTCTTGCATGACTTCTAGCAGACTTTTCAGGTTGCAGGTTCTTCACTGCCGCAACTATAGCTTGAGAAATGGCGGCTTGAAAAGCAGGACCAAGTTGATACCCTTTGTTCTGGATTGGTCCTCGCAGAGTCTCACTTGGTCCTTCAACAGAGTTAACAACTGGTTCTTCAGAAGGTGGTCGGACGGTTCGCGACCTACCTCGAGTCCCAGTTCGCCTTTTTTGTCCAATAGCTTTCTTTGCTCCAGCCATTCGTATTCTATAAGGAAACACAAACATCATCACTCAAGGAAATATTTAGTACAAGGATAGTAAGGCTAATAGGTAATAACAGTGGCTAGCTTTGATTAGCTGATCACGTTACTTTCCGTGTTCTATATACTTCCCCTTATGAGTCTATTTGTGCTAAGTTCTTTATTGATGATTTAACCATACACTTTACCTTTACTTAGCTTGCTTGAGTGACACATGGCTATCTTGAACTGGTATCTTCTTCCTTTCTTACATAAATCTCATTCTCTGTTCGAGTTTAAGCACGCAGATGTTTAATTCTCTCGAACTTTGCTCAGAAACCAACTTGTAAGGCCCCGTTACTAGTGCCCCACATTGGACATTGGATTTACTCATAAACACAGTTCTAAATATCAGAGTTAATTAAAACTTTCGCGGAATATAAAAACTTTCATTAAACATTACATAATAATTCATACACATGTCTCAAGCAAACATTCTTGTCTTTAAAAATAAAACATTAATTATTAAACATCACGATTCTTCAGATGTCGGCCTCTTATTCATCTTCCATGTGCTCTGCTCAAGCTAGCTGCCTCATTCTACTCACCTGCATGCATACTAAAAGTCAGCTACGCTGAGTAAGTTCTAGTGTATCAGGCAACATACAATACATACAATTACCTTCATATATGCATCCGAAGATACATATTAATTACTTTACTTATAACTTTTATTTCATACATTCATTCATACATTCATACTTTATTACTTCTCTACTATATACTTACTGTCCTTTCCATTTCAGATAATATTAGGGTCTAATCCCTTTCTTTTTCATCTCAGATATTATTAGGGTATGGTCCTCTCCTTCCTCCTTTTTCTTTTCTCTTTTCTATCTCAGATATTACTAGGGTCTGGTCCCTTCCTTCTCTATCTCAGATATTATTAGGGGCTGGTCCCTTCCTTCTCCCACGCTCGTGCATACTTTCTTTTCATACCCATATCATACTGTACTTATATATATATATATATATATACTTCTATTAACATTCATACATAATTACATAGCATACATATACCTTTCATAGGCATTCATATTTCATATACATACCTTCCTTGACAATGCGTGCAATATCCGAATATTGTTTACGTACCGACAAGCTTTCGCTCACATTTAGGATATACTATTTATCACATAAATCATATATGGCATACACTTACCATTTAAGGTAAGTGTATTAACTATCACATCGAGTATACACAAAGCCCCGAAAACATAACAAGGAAATAGGGCTAGAAACTCACCTGGATCCTGTTACGTTCTCCATTAATCGTTATTCCCTTCCTTAACTGAGCTCGGCTAATTGTACATTAGTTACGTATATCAATACTTGTCCTAATCACATTATTCAGGTTTCACCAGAAATGACTAAGTCTGGTCTATTCTAATAGTTTTAGGGTGTTGTATTCATAAGTATGGCCTTGAATTAGAATAGGATTTACTTAGAATATAATTTTACCCTCAACACTAATGTATTCGAATGGGGGTTACTTCGAATACATATGGTATTCAAAGACGTGTATGTATACCATTACACCTTGTACGCGAATACAATATGCATGCGAATACAATATGTATTCGAATACATATTATATTCGAATACTTAATGTATTCGAATACTATTGTATTCGAATACTTAATGTATTCGAATACCTATACTTAGTGTATTCGAATGCTCATTGTATGCGAGTCCACATTGTATTTGAACCATGTATGTAATTTTATTCGATCATTCCCCGTGTATTCGAACCATGTAATTGTATTCAAATCTGCCCAATGTATTCGAGTCTATAATTATATTCGAACATGTATATGTATTCGATTATACAGATGTATGCGAGTCTTATCATCATATTAGAGTTATATAAATGTATGCGAGTCTAAGTATTGTAATCGAGTACGCCCATTGTTTGCTAGTCCACATTGTATTCAAACATCATTAGTGTAATCGAACATATAAATTGTATTCGAAGCATTCCATTGTATTTGAACCATCATGATGTATTCTAACTTGTCCATTGTATTCGAATTTCTCAATGTATTCGAATGAGGACATTGTATTCGAATATATGGATGTATGCGAATACACATATTGTATTCAAACGGGCTGTTATTGCTTGTTTCTTTATTTTCGTTATCCATACATGTTTTTTCATCTAAACCCCTATTATTGTTTGGTATCAACCCATAAACCTTTCCCTAACCGTGCTCGGCTAAGACTTAGCCCGTTTATCCATAAAGCTTGAACCTTTATCATTTTCAAGTCCGCTTTAGGCTAGATCTAGGTTGTGCATCAATAAAGTTTCAACCTTTATTGCTACAAATCCATTTTAACTAGATCTATGGTTTTTAACATGAACCGTATACACTAACAAGTTCGTTAAGTCCATTTTTATCATCAAGTTTGCATCTTTATGATTCATCTATACCCGATCTACTCTAGGGCTAAGTTCTAGGGCAAAACGTTCATAAAAACATAACCTTTATATGTAAAGAACATAACTTTTGACTTTTTTAGGCTACGGTTAGCTTTGATAATCAACAAGGATCTTGTATCTTGCTTGTATAACAAAGATCTTCAAGTATTAAAGCTCGGTTTTGGTCTTGGATCTCCTTTCTCGGTCACGGCCGTATGAGAGGATGTTTGTTTGTGTGTTTTGAGTATGTAGGGAGGCTAGGAAGATGAGAATGAGGGATTTAGGGTTTTAGGGAGGTTTAAGGAGTATATATACCCTCTTAAGCCCATGGACCTAAGGCCCATCCCATCCCTTATTCCATCTTTCTCACCCAAGTCCATTTTCTTTATTTTATTTGATCTTAATTAAATATTAACACACATTAAACAAAAATAATCTCCTTTATTTATTATTATGAAATTTAGGATGTTACAAGTCTTCTCTCCTTAAAGAGGTTTCATCCCCGAAACCTAACTATTACTAAAACAAATCTGGATAAAATTTGCGCATATATTCTTCAACTTCCCAAGTAGCGTTTGATCCCTTGCGATGCTTCCATATCACTTTCACTAAGGATATAACCTTGTGACGGAGTTGCTTTACCTTGTGGTCAACTATCTTTATAGGTTGCTTGATGTAGTTCAACCGTTCATCAAATTCAATATCTACTAATGGCATATGCGACGTGTCATCAGCCAGACATTTCCTCAGATGAGAAACATGGTTGGTTGAATGAATTCCTTCTAACTAATCGGGTAAATCTACCTTATAATCCACTTCACCTACGCGATCTACGATCTTAAATGGTCCAATGTATCATGGATTCTAATTAGCATAATACAATATAGTAATAACGGTTTATTTATTTTGTCAATTCGTATCAAGAAGATCATATATTCTTAATTAAATGAGTCGGTGAGATCGTAATATACGTATAAGCAATCTTCTAGGATCTATTTTGGTTATACAACGAAGATTAAGGCACAAGTTAATCCAACGGGTAACGGGGTTCGGTTTGAAATTGGGTTACGTGTTTGGAAGATGAATAATGATATAATATTTGTTTAATTTACAATTTGGTCCTTGTAGTTTAAGTGTGGATGCATAAGAGGTTAAACTAAATATAAAGGTGTGTTTTGTATATATTACAAAGTTATAATTAATTAAATAAAGAAAAGAAAATATTATTTAAATTTTTTATTGATTAAAGTACCCGAAAACG
The DNA here is from genome assembly GCF_021521415.1 of Bidens hawaiensis. Taxonomy (NCBI): domain Eukaryota; kingdom Viridiplantae; phylum Streptophyta; class Magnoliopsida; order Asterales; family Asteraceae; genus Bidens; species Bidens hawaiensis. The sequence continues at coordinate 254,034 of NW_027492023.1, read as the reverse complement.
AAAACCGGTCGGGTAATACGTATATATATTATAAACGATAAATCCATGTTGTTACACCCCGAACCATCTAGTGAAATCGTTGGTGTTCTTCCCAACTGGCTTCATGTCCTTGCTTAATTCAATCATGTAATCACAGTCTTTCTTTGAAAAGGTAACAGCCTTACGTTTCCTACATTGCGACATTTTACACACTGAACAGCAAAAAAACCAAATCAACAAAACAAATTATACATACTTACACACGAACTAGCTAGAATATTAGACTAAACACTAACAATAGGAAATTCATATGTTTACAGATACTGGTTTCTACATGTACTAAAAGTATGCACGAACCACATACACACACACACACACACACAAACAGGGACCACATGGTGTACTCAAACAGACGAAATCATAGTCGCCCAAACTTAAATTAGGAGAAACCTGTAAGGCCCCGTTCTCGTTGCCTCACTTTGGACGTTGAATTCACTCATAAACATAGTTTTAAATATCAGAGTGCAATAAAACTTTCGCGGAATAAATAAAAACTTCAATCTTTCATTACATAAGTCTCAAATTAAAATAACATAAACATGTCTTTTCTGTTCAAACATTAATAATTAAATCTTCAAATGCCAGCTTCTTTATTTATTTGTCATGTGCCCGCTTCAAGCCAGCTGTCTCATCCTACTCACCTGCGTGCATACTAAAAGTCAGCTATGCTGAGTGAGATCCAGTTAATCAGGAACACACAATACATTCATAATTACATACTTATCCTGCTTTTCTTTCTTTAATGTATATACACACATACATACTTTCATTCATACTTTATACTTTCATACCTTCGTTCATTATATACTTACTTACCTTCCTACTTTATTCTTTTCATATTCATACCTTATGTTTTTAAAGAGCATTACGTGCTAATTTCCTCGATTATTATTAGGGCCCGGTTCCCTCTTACCTCGAATAATATTAGGGTTCGGTTCCCTTTTGCCTCGAGTATTATTAGGGTTCGGTTCCCTCTTACCTCGAGTATTATTAGGCCCGGTTCCTTCTTGACTCGAGTATTATTAGGGCCCGGTTCCCTCTTGCGTCGAATATTATTAGTGTCCGATTCCCTTTTCTACCATACAACCGTACCTTACCTTTCCTTGTCTTTATAATTGTAACATTATTCATACATTCAATATTTACATTAGCATACATACATTATTCATATATACTTTCCTTTACATACTCATGCCATACTTACAACAAATTATCCCACTTGACAGTACGTGTAATATCCGAGGATCGTTCACGTACCGACAAACATTCATTCATATCACAATTAAAACTATCACATCAATTCTTATAACATACACTTACCACTCAAGGTAAGTGTATTAACATTCACATTGAGTATGCACACAACCCCGAAAACATAACAAGGAATGGGGCTAGAAACTCACATGTCTCCTGTTTCTTTCCTAGTTAATAGTGATTCCTTTCTTTAACTGAGCTCGACTAACTGTATATAAATTACGTGTATCATTTACTAGCCCTAATCACATTATTTAAGTTTCAGCATAAATGGTTAAGTCTGGTCTATTATAATTGAGTGTCCCCTTTCCATTCAAATACCTTTGTATTCGAATACCCCTGTATTTGAATACACTTGTATTTGAATACCTTTGTATTCAAATACATATTTGTATGCGAAGGACATTGTGTGCAAAGGAAATTGTATTCGAATGGTCCACTTTTACTCGAACACCCTTGTATTCGAATCTAAGGTTTTAACCTCTTTCCTTCCTTCATTCTTTTCTTTCTTTCTTTCTTTTCTTTCATTTGAATACAACCCTTCATTTGAATACACCCTTTCATTCGAATACACCCACTGTTGGGTCTCTATGCTTCTAATATCATTATTTCTACATATTTTAGCCTCCTTTTGTCATATTCTAGTGTTATATCGTTCCTTAAACATTTTCATTTCTATCTTTGACTAAGATCTAGTCCGTTTATCCATAAAGCTTGAACCTTTATTGGTTTTAAACGTATTTAAATTTGATCTAGGGTTTCTAAGTGAACCGTATATATCCGTAAGTTTATTAAGTCCACTTTTAACATCAAGTTTACATTTTTATGGCACAACAATACCCGATTTGCTCTAGGGCTAAGTCTTAGGGCAAACTGTTCTTAAAAACATAATCTTTATGTGTAAATAACATACTTTTTGATGTTTTTAGGCTATGGTTAGCTTCGATATATAACTATGGACTCGTTTCTTGCTTGATAGCTAAAGATCTAATAACATATAGCTTGATTCGCGGGTCTTGAATCTCGGCCGAAAGGGGGTTTATGCTTGAGAGTGTTTGTGTGGGTTTTTGAGTGTGTAAGAGGCCATGGACCTAAGGCCCATCACCATTCCTTATTCCATCTTTCATTAGCCAAGTCCATACTCTTTTATTTTATTTAACACACTTTTAACAAACAAAATTCTTATTATTATTATTATTATTATTATTATTACCAAAAGTAGGATGCTACAAAATCATAACCTTTCAAAGCTCAAAATTTCCCAATATTTGTAATAAAACACTATAAGCTAGCTCATACACAAATCCACAACCTAAATTCCTGAACCAATGTTGAATTTCTTTCATAATTAGAGAATAATTAAACTAAAAGAAGAAAAGTTAGGGTAACATGTGACATGTGTCTTGGCTATGGAGAAGAGGCGAAGTTTTTTTAAATGGTGATAAAGGAGTTAAGGGTTGTAAAGTGTGATTATGGCGCGAGAGGATGAAAACTGTGGCGGGTTAAGACTTGAGTTGGATGGTTAGTGATTATGTTTGGACGTTTCAAAGAAAAAATCAAGTTAGTGGGTTATTAATGTTAAATCATGTTTATTTTTGATATGTTTAATTAGTTTGTTATGATCCATTAAAAAAATAAAGAAACAGTGGATTTTGTTTTTATTTTATATATTCTTTGAGTTTATCTTCTTGCACCAAATATTATCTTAACTAAAAGGTTGAATTTTATTTTAGTTAATAGACTACGCATGTGTTGCACGTCAATTTGGTCAGCAAAACTCAAGCGTTGCAACATAGAGTGAACGGGAATTCTGTTTGTATTTACTACGTTCGTTGCAATACAAAAATTATACCTTAAAATAATATTGTTAAATTAACATGGTTAAAATAAAAAATATATGACAGCAGTCATATAACGTCTTATAATTAAACAGAAATTCATAAATAATAATAAAAACTGCATATAATTATTTGTCAATTGAATCTCGTATGCTTGAGCCACATCCTTTGCAACAAAAATGCATTTAATTCCTTATGGGTCTTGAGCCACGCCTTAATTTCAAAATCCTATATTTATTTAAAAATTAATTTGAGTTAATGACAACAATTTAAAATTTTATAATACCAACAAAATTATATACTTACCAAACCTTGATCATCTAACTTTATGTGGATCAACAAATATTCCATCAGTGTGGTCAGATCGTAAGTATGTAGCACCATCAGTTGGATTATATAACGGCTGAACACCAACTGAAAATGGTGGCAGGTCTTCACAATGGTCGTATTCTTCCTTGTCGACGTCATTATCAACACTAAGGATACGCCGTTTACCTTGCAATACGATGTGGTATCTTGGTATGCTCGGGTCATTTACAAAGAACACTTGTGTGCAATGTGAAGCAAGAATAAATGGTTCAGATGTGTAGCCATTTGTTGTAAGATTGACAAGTGTAAAGCCATACTTATCAACTTAAAAACATGTGTTGTAATTCACCCACTGACATTTGAACGTGGGGACAGTGAAAGTTCTGTAATTCAGCTCCCATATCTCTTGGATGACACCATAATAAGAGTCTTTGGCGATTTCTAAACTTGTATCACGATTCGTCATATCGAATTTGATTGTGGATGCTATTACTGTAAGTCCACTATTCTGCATTGTACTTTTCTCATCTTGACCTTTTGTGTGAAATGTATACCCATTAATTTTACACCCTTGGTAAGATTTTATTTTATTTTCAGGACCTTGCCCCAATGTTTTCACAATTGTATCAACATCTAACTGACCATCATTTACCGTTTTTCATCCATAAAGAAACTCTTTGTTATGTTGAATTCCAAGCCACATTTTGTTCTTATTTGGGTATGTTGATTGTAATAACTTTGAATGTTCATTGACATATAGAGTAAGGCAATTCATATATTTTAGGACATAAAATGTGCAAGTTCTAGACTCTCCTTATGTGGGTTGAACAATTTGATACCAACACCTCCTTCCCCTTGAAGTTTACTAGAGTGAAAAGATTGTGGCAGGCCAATACTTTTGACGCCTTACAAATAGTCTGTAAATAACTCAATCACCTCATCAGAAGCCTACCCTGTAACAATACTACCCTCAGGTCGATTACGATTTCTTACATAGGATTTTAAGACACCCATGAATCTTTCAAATGGGTACATGTAACGCAAAAATACAGGACCACAAGCATTGATTTCTCCAACAATATGATTCACTAGATGAACCATCACATCAAAAGAGGAAGGCTGGGCGTACTTCTCTAGATCACAAAGCATGATGATAGTTTCATTTTGCCATGCATTCAATTCCTTGGGGTCGATACATTTTGATTTAATCATGTTAAAAAACCAACAAAGTTTTGTGATGGTATGTCGTGTGCTCTCTTGTAGCAATCCACAGTTGTAATCATCAAAACACGACAATCACGAGACTTCATACTAAACAGTTTGTTGTCTTTTATGGACACCAACCTTTTAACGTTTGTAGAATAGCAGGATGGAACTTAAATATCGTGTAAAGATTTACAAAACTTTGTTTTCTACGCCTTTGGCTTGTATAATACGCTGGTGGCAACAAAATGCGATTACCTTCATCAATAGGGGAAAGCTTTTTACGTATTATCATTTCTTCCATGTCTTTACGAGCATAGATACCATCTTTTGTTTTTCCTGGAATGTCAAACAATAACCCGAGCAAGCTATCACTTTCATTTTTTATGATATGCATAACATTTAGGCAATGTCTAACCTCTAAATCTCTCAAGTATGATAAGTAGATCTACCTTTTTTTTCCAAATGGTCCCTTTCTTAAAACTAGTTCATTTTCATTTTCCCAAAACGGTATTTAGATTTTTAACTCTTGAAAATGCAACAAAATTCTTCCAGTCTCGGTATTTCCATTAAAATCTTTCTTGTTTTTCCGATAACTATGACCAGTTGGAAGGAATCTTTGGTGTCCCATGTATACCGTTTTTCAAGAATGTTTTAAATACACCGAACTTGTCTCATCTTCACAAACAGTTCAAGCTTTCTTTCCTTTCGTATTGTATCCAGACAAACTACCGTACGCTAGAAAATCATTTATGGTGCACAAAATCATGGAACGTGTATTTTGGTCAAAAATTGGTTTAAGGATAATGTAACCAATTCTGATTTTGTGAGGTAAAGTTCTTGAACAACAATGTTGATTATGTAAACGAAATAAGGACGAACACAAGGATTTGTTGCGAGAAAAAGCCCATGATCAAATGATGATTGTCGACACAAAGACCCCGGGTAATGAAAAATCGTCTATAAATACTTTATTAATAAAAAATAAGGTTACAAGGGTGGAAGCTATGACCAGCGATCACAAAGATTGCTAAGTGTGTGTGTGTACTTGATGTGCTAAAAGTAGTCAAATAATTATTAACTAAAAATAAGCTAATCTAAACACAAAGTAATAATTCTAGACTCTTAAACTTAACTTAAACTACTAACCGGCAAGTGTACCGGTCGACTCTAGTACAACTAAGTAAGTCCGGATATCGAACCCACGAGACTCTATAAATTACGTATACTAGCTAATTAGACTCAACTACAAGACGTGACTATTTAATAATAATGTTTGAAGGGGGTTTTAAACTAATTATTAATTAACTAAACCTAACCCTAATTAAATAAAATATAATAAACTATTAAAACACTTAGATTAACTCAGATGATAAAAATAACTACCTAGGCTAGAATCCCCAAAGTTACGGTTATTAATTTAAATGGAAAAACGCAAGTTATGGAACCGGGATCATAAGATAAACCCTTGACAGAAAACCCGAATGGGACCCTTGAACTTCAAGAAGACGCCTATGGATTTCTAACAAGTTTTAAGACTCACCAGTTTTATATTAAACTTCCTTACGGTTATTTAATTGCTTATGTCTAAGTATCTTTTATGACGAAAGCCTACCTTACAGCGCGGAATTCAAAAGATAGCAAAGCAAACCCAATTAATTTAATAGACTAAGCTGACAATCAAACCCAGACGGACTCCTTAAGAAGAACTAAATCTAACAATCCCAACAAGCAAAGATCTATTAATAGCCTATCACTTTACAGCTTTTTAGACTAGCAGTTCACTTTATTTGTTTAATTGATTTTATTGTTTCTATGATCTTAATCGATATCAATCATAAACTAGTCAAGAACACACAATAAAAGACCTAACAAAACCCTATCCTATGGAACAATCAACAAGGGCAATGTGAAACAATAAATTCAAGTAAACAAAACCAAGCAATCATACGCATCAACTAAATAAAACTCAACCGTTTACTTAGAACATAATATCCATAGCGAAACGAAAATCCAAATAAAATCAAACCGAACTAAGGTTCATCACGACCTAGGAAGTCTATGGAATTTAGCCTAGCATATTAAAATCTAAATCAAACAAAACAAATAATAACGAAAACATGGTGAAAGTATAAGAAACGGGGAATCGAAGATGATAAAACCCGTAAACTCGAACGTGAACGTGTAACTCTTCACCGAATGTTCTCTTGCCTTCAAAATCACCAACAAACTTGTAAAATTGCTCCAAGAACTCTCCAAAATCGGCCAAGGGTTTTCAGGTTATGTCAGGTTTAAGTTAAAGGTGTTTAAATAGCGAAAACCAGGCCCGACAATAACCAAAAACGAATTAAAAACCCATCAGCATTGCCTAGAGGCCGCGCTAAGGGCCTTTTGCCTTTCCCCTCCGCGCAGCTCCGCGTGCTCCACCAAGGGGGCCAGTCAGACCGGCGCGTTCCGGTTCTTCTTGGCGCGTTCCGGATCTCCGTTTCGGCTCGTTTTAGCTCGTTTTTCGCCTTTTTAATCACGATCAAATCCCGGAACCTACGACACACAAAAACGTTAGTAGTATACAAATCTTGACTAAAAACAAATAAAAACAATTAAAATATTAAATAAAATAAACAAGGGAACATATATATTTAGCATTATATCAAATATCCCCACACTTATTCTTTTTTCGTCCCTAAAAAAGTTTGATGCAGTTGGATCAGAATCGGAAAATTAAAGTCTAACAAACATATAGGTTAATTTTTAAAGCTCAGAAAAACGCAAAAACTGCGATCACCGATATTGTTGTCCACTTAAACCCATGCCTTAATCTTTATCGGGACAAATATGATCCGACAATTTTTTTACTCAGTGGTTTACACAATTAAGACCCGCTCAGCTTTTACTGGACCAGACCACCCTAACTTGACTTAATCCTCAAAATTAGCAGATTTAAAACTTTTGTTGCTCTATTTTTTCATGAATAGCTAAGACGATCAAGGGTATTGTTTATCCACCTTAACTTAAGAATCAAAGTCTACCAAGCAGCCATTAGATACGATTAAGGTTATGTTGAGTCAAACAATTGACCTAAGGGGGAGATCGTTGAGTCAAAGATCTGACCAGAATGAAGTATATGGAAGATTGGAATCTTCTCAACCTCCTCAGAATTCGCTAAGTATGGATCCGGGCACACCTTAGACATCCAAGAAAGGTTTTACTTAGCCGGGTATGATATTTTGTCTATCGGGCAAGGTTTACTTCAAGTAGTCTTTTTTTGTGGTTATCCGAGCAAGGTTTGCAAATTAGTGTATTGCCGAGCAAGGTTCACTAGTTTATGTATATCCGGGCAAGGTTCACTTTACCAAGCAAGTCTGTTCTTCAGAGCCAAACATATTACTCTTCTGAGTAAGGTTTGGTTAACCAAGTCCAAGAAGCCAAGTGATTGGAAGACCGGGCAAGGTATTCATTAATAAGTATGGTCCAAGTATGCTTGATGATCTAAAGGAATATCTCTAAGTAATATCGGGCATGGTTCAGCTCAAGCAAGGAACAATACTCCCGAGTACACTTTGCTAATAAGTTATTTTATAGCAAAGAGCTGAAATGGATCATTGAAGAACAAGGTTGCTCGTAGGGATTTGTCGGGAAAAGTTTGACAAAACCAAGAAGACTGAAGTCTACCCGGTGAGTATTTTACTTGATAAAATACCCTTCAAGTAAAGTCAACCCGGAAATTGATTTCGAGCACACTTCTATGTTACCAAGTCCAAAGGATGGCAGAGTTCAAAGCGTACTCGGAGAATGAAGAATGTTGTAAAGCCTACCCGGAAGACTTGTTTTACACTTAGTTTATTTTGAATATGTAATTTGGATATATACATTGTATTTAGGGTTTCTAGAAGGAATGACAGTTGTCATAGGATGGCAGGCCTATAAATAGAATGTTTAAGGGCACGCCGCCTAAGACACACGAAAAAGGATTGACAGACACATTTATTGAAATAGAATATATCGTGTGATGGCTGTCCTAGGATTCCTAAAACCCTAAATCGATTATCCACTTTGTATGATGAAAATTATATAGATGGAAATCTTTTGAGTGAATCCTGTGTGTGCCTTCTATCTTTGATGATTTATTGCAACCGTATGTTTGTTATTGATTCCGCCTTTAACAAACGGATATTTTTCTAAATATAGCAACCTGTCATTAACTCTCTTGTCGGCACATTAATCTGTGTGAGTTATGACATGATCAAGTAAGTTCCAACTGAAATAGAGGGACTTGACAAGTGGTATTAGAGCTTGTTACTGCTATTTTGGAAAGATTGTTGCTGATTGAAGATTTGAAGAAGAATGACGTAAGTAGACCACTGTTCGATTGATTTGTGATGTCAGCAACCCTGTTTTTCATTATTCTTCCAGATCTACTATCTACCGGTGTTTTCTCTTCCTTATTTCAATTAAAGTTCTAATCTTTATATCTAAATCTTGTTCTAATCACATCAGACACATCAGATCTGAGCATTCTGTTTTCACATCTGATTATTTTGAAACTCTGTGTTTACAAAGAAACTGATTTTTGATTTCTCAAAATGTCTGGATATGAGTAACAAGAGGTGTCTACTAACAAGATACCAAGGTTGTATGGACAGGAAAACTTTATCAAATGGAAAGTACTTTTTGAAGCAGCCGTATGCTACAATGACATTGATATGTGGAACTCCATCAAGAATGGTCCACAAGCTGCTGTTGAAGAAGGTGCAAATGCAGCTGAAACTGCTGCAGTAAGAGAAAGAATGAGAAAGGTGGATGACAAAGCCTTAGCTATGATTAAGCTAGGTTTGTCTTGGGAGATTTTGACCAAGGTGGCACATCACACAACTGCCAAGCAAATGTATGATGCCATCCTTGAGATGTATGAAGGGAATACTGAACTAAAGAACATAAAGAAGCAAAGATTGAAGCAACAGTTGGAAAGGTTCAAGTATAAGGAAGGAGAGAGGTTGAAATCAATACTAGAACGTTTTCTAAGTATTGTGAATGAGTTGAGGACAACTGATTATGTAATGACTGACTTTGACCTAAATACAAAGTTACTCAACTCAATGCCAAAAGAATGGTATACTGCTTGCAAGTTCATCCTTCAGAAGCATAATTTCAATGAATTGAAATTGGACGATGTAGTATGCTTTCTTCAGGCTGCAGAACTTGAAATGATAGAGAATGAGATGATTAAGGAAGATAGACCCTGCTTCAATGTTTCAAACGCATTGATTGCACCCATGGGAAATCTGTCTACCAAGAATCAACAGCAAATTCCCATTATTGAAGAACCAACTGAACATAATGTTGTTACTCCAAATTCTTTCATTGAAGGTAGCACAAGTAATCAGGGAAATCAGCAGAGGTTCAATGTGCAACTGATTGATGATACTGAAACTGCCTCAATGGCAAGTGGGAATGTGCATCACTCTAGTGGTGTAAATGGTCAAAACAATGAAAAAATGCATTGCTGTCTATGTTTACTGTGTCATATAATGCATTTGTTGCAAAGAACGTAATTCACACAAGTGTGGTACAAGATGATTTAGAGAAAATTGATGCAGATGACTTGGAGGACATGGATTTGAAGTGGCAAGCTGCAATGTTAGCCTTGAGAAGTAAGAGGTTGTATAACATAACTGGTAGGTCTCTGGTTTATGGTCTTAATGACAGGATTGGATTTGATAAGTCAAAAGCAATATGCTACAATTGTCAGCAACCTGATCATTTTGCAAGAGAATGCAATCAACCAAGAAACTTTCAAATGAATCAATACCAGAATCAACAACCAGGAGGTCCGTAGCAATATCAACAAAATCAACCAAGAGGTCAGCAGCATTACCAACAAAATCAGCTAAGATTCAACAACAACAACAATCAAATGAACAACTTCACCAACAACAACTTCAATCCCAATAACAATTACAACCCCAAATTCAACAAATTTCAGTCTCAAATGAATAATCAACAACAAAATATGCAACAGACTCAAGGTTTTCAAATGACTAACAATCAAAACCTTCAAGCAGCTCAAAATGTTCCAAACAACACTGTTCCATCAAATCAAAATCAGATCAGAAATCAAGGAAATGTGGCAGTGACTACACAACATGAAGGAAATTTTGATTGGAGCAATCATGAAAAGGACATTGCAGATGATATCAAGAGAGCAAATGTGGCATTCATAGCCATAATTGAGAAAGAAAAAGGATCATCATCTCAGGTACACTCTACTCCTACTGTTGATTTAAATGAACTTATCATTGAATTGAGAACAAAAGTAGGCAAGTTGGAAAGTGAGTGTTTTAGAAAACAAAGTATCATCAATGGGTATGAGGCAAGTGAGATGATCAGTGAAGAAAAGATTAAAATCCTTGAATATGATTGCATGATCAATTACAGAACTCAAACCAGATACATCACTGAGATTGATGGATTAAAGAAGATATTGGTTGAAGAAAACGTGCAAAACACAAGACTGAAGGTTGAAACTGAATTTCTGAAGAATTTGTTCTCAACAGGCAACATATGTGGTATACTAAACCAGGTGAAGGACCAAGACAAATACAAAGCAGTTCCACCCCCATTCAACAACAACTTCATGCCAAAAGTTGACAAAGAGAAAAGAGATGCATACTTGCAACAATTCAGAGATGTCTTTCAAGACAAGGAAGAATTTGTTGATTTGTACAAAAAGGTAGAAGTGAATGAAGAAGGAGAGTTTGTGATTAAGAAAGAAGTAAAAGAGGATAAGTCAATTGGAGTTCAAGTCTATGAGGATGACTTTGATTCAGTTGAATTGGATCAAGATGACTTGAGTGATTTGAGTGATCAAATTACTGAAGAGGAAATCAAAGCTGCTGAAAGAGGAAGAAAATATAAGAAACCAGAATCTGTTGATAAACTTCCAAAGTATCCAACAGTCCCACCAAGATTGAAGATACATAATGATAAAATGAAAAGAGAACATGTTTCTTTTGACATTTGTGAAAGGAGGAAGATAAACTACAATGCAGTCAGACCACCAAGCAAGGATGTATTAGGTAGGATAAAGTAGAACAACAAAAGGAAGATGGTGACTGAAAAGGTTGATACAGAAAATTTTATCCCAGTTTAACCAATCTTTTCTAGTCATGAGGTGTTGGATATTGGAGAAGTGGAAACTATGGAAGAGTATGAGAAAAGGCAGTCAAGGGTTAGAGAAAGCAGTGATGAAGAACCTATGATTATTGAAAAAGTTATCTTTGTCAAAAGCAAACTTGAAAGACAAGACATTAAGATTGAGGAGTTTGTGCCATTCTCAATTAACTTTGATAGCTTAAAGAATCAGAAGACTCTAGGAGTCAAGTCACCTAAGCCAAGTGAAAGATTCAAAAACCAAAAGAACATGAAATATTCAAAGGCAAGGTTTGGTGCAAAAGGTGTGATGAATATGGTCTCCACACAGACTCATGCAATGAGAGATTGAAATTTCAACCATTTCATGTCCCAGATGGAACAAAGTATGGCCAAGACTTTGTCCTGTACAAACAGAAGTATGATGTATATCTGGAAAAAGGAAAGGTGTGTGGAAATGAAACCATGAACAGAGAAAAAAAGAAATCTGGAAAGGAGACAAGGATTGAGAAGAAAGCTGAAGTAACAACAAAGAAGCAAGCAGCTGAATTAGCAAGAAGAAGTAAATCTCCTAAGAAGCATGAGAAATTGACCAAAAAGAACTATCAGCCTTTGAGAATCAAACAAGATACTCAATCAGTCAAATCTGATAGTTCTCAAGGATCACCAAGCAGTGAGAAGACAAGAAGAAAATGTGCATATTCTAGAAAGAAACCAACAAAACTCACTGGTGATGAGAAGTTTCTACTAAAGCATGGATATGAACCACATGGTTTCCTTTGGAAACCTAAGACTAAGAATAAGGTTGAGCAAGTTGCTGATGTGAGAGACTACTCTGAGAAGAAGGACTATGTGATAAAGGAGTATGCCACTAACTCAGTTGAATACCAGTGTCCAACCTCACTTGTTAAAACTCCAAGAGAGTGTGGTTATGAAACTAATAATTCAGACAACTTAGAATTGACTCATGAGGATCCTAAACCAACAACACTCACTTCCCAAACTGTGTCTGAAACTGAATCTGATGAGCTGCAAGTTGATAAGGCTTGCACTTCATCACTCAACTAATCAAACTTTCTTTGTATGTGCAGGAACAGTCCACTCCTCTAAATGACAAATGGTATATCGTTAGTGGTTGTTCTAGGCACATGACTTGTGACAAGAGATCTCTTGTCAATTATGAAGAAAAGTATGAAGGTCCAGTAGCTTTTGGGAGTGATGAGAATGGTGGAAAGATTGTTGGAAAAGGAATCTTAACAAATGGGAAAGTCTCATTTGATAATGTATTTCATGTTGAAGGTCTTCAGTACAATCTGCTGAGTATATCACAAATGTGTGATAAGGGTTACAAAGTCAGTTTTGATGATTCACACTGTTTCATTTTAAAACATGAGTTTGTAATTCCACCTGAAATTATTATGATGATGGCACAAGAAATGGTAACTTGTATGAATTGAATATGAAAGAAGCTATTTCAAGAGGAGGTGCATGTTTTGTTTCCAAAGCCACTGAAAATGAATCAAAATTGTGGCATAGGAAACTGTGTCATGTGAACTTGAAGAACATGAATAGACTTGTCAAAGGTGAGCACGTCATAGGCTTACCTACAAGAGAATTCAAGTTGGAAGATTATTGTGATTCATGTCAAAAGGGAAAACAACACAAATCTACTCATAAGTCAAAACTTATCAATTCAATTGATCAAGTACTTGAATTACTTCACATGGATCTATTTGGTCCTGTGAGTGTACCAAGTATTGGGAAGAAAAGATATTGTCTGGTAATTTTGACTCTATCTCCTGGCAATATTCTTATAAAACTACGTCGGATCTTTCCTGAAACATAACCTAGAATCATATCTTCGACTATTCAAGATACACTTGGGTTGATTTCCTAAGTACCAAGGATGAGACTGCAGAGTTGATTAAAGGTTGTGTAACAATGATTGAGAACAAGTTGAATAAGACAGTCAAGATGATGAGAAGTGACAATGGCACTGAGTTCAAGAATGGAGTTATGCAAGAATTCTGTGAAGCAAAAGGAATACAACAACAATTTTCAGCTCCTAGAACTCCTGAGCAAAATGGTGTAGCAGAAAGAAGAAACATAACACTTATTGAAGCTTCAAGAACCATGTTAGCAGATGCTAATCTGCCTGTCACTTTTTGGGCTGAAACCATAAATACAGCCTGCTATGTTCAGAACAGGGTACTTGTAAACAAAAGGCATAACAAAACTCCTTATGAAATATTTCACAACAGAAAGCCTTACATCAAGTTTTTCAAGCCCTTTGGATGCAAATGTTTTCTTTTGAATACAAGGGACTATTTGCACAAGTTTCAAACAAAATCCCTGGATTGCTTCTTTGTTGGATACTCTACACACTCAAAAGCTTACAGAGTTTATGTGAAAGATCACTTGAGTGTTATAGAATCATCTGACATCATCTTTTATGAGAATCAATTCAATACAGTTGATGGTGCAGCATGGCTGTTTGACCATGAGAAGTTAATAAGGTCTTTCAAGATTTATCCTGAAGACTTTGATGAATCATTCTACAAGACCAGTGTAATTGAAGAAAAGAAGAAGAAAACATTGGACTTGGAAGAATTATGGAAGAAGGTTGCTAGAAAAGAGAAGGAGTATACTTTTGTGAAGAATTCCTCATGTGATATTGGTGAACCTGATCAAGAAAACAATTACAATGTTGAACATGATCATACTGAGAACAATCAAGACAATCAAGATGCACAAAATGATCAAGTTCAGAATGAGAGTGACACAAGCAACCAAGCAAGTGGAGAAGAAGCTGCATCTATAGCAAGATTTCAAGATTTATTTCAAAGATTGAACTTAGAAAACAATGGTGCATCTACTTCAGGACAAAATAATGATGAATCACCAAAATTTCATGATGCAGAAGCTGATTTGATCATTGAATAACTAGAGCTCAATGAAACAAATCTTAACTCAAATTTGTCTACAGATATGATTGTACAAAATCCTTATGTGAAAAAGAATCATCCTTCTGAAAACATCATTGGTGATTTGCATGAAAGAGTTACAAGAAGTCATTCCGAAATTGCAAACATCTGTCTTTACTCTTGTTTTCTATCCCAAATAGAACCAAAGAACATAGCACAAGCATTAAAAGACAATAGTTGGGTGGAAGCAATGCAAGAGGAATTGGCACAATTTAGAGACCTGCATGTGTGGGATCTTGTTGATAAGCCATTTGACTGATATGCAATTGCAACCAAATGGGTTTTTAGAAACAAAAGGGATGAAAGGGGTTTGGTGATTAAGAATAAAGCTAGACTTGTAGCACTGGGAAGTCTTTAAGAAGAAGGAATAGACTTTGAGGAAGTCTTTGCACCTGTTGCAAGACTTGAAGCTATCAGGATTTTTCTTGCATATGCTGCCTCAAAGAACATTAGAGTGTTCCAGCTTGATGTTAAGTCTGCATTTCTAAATGGAAAGATTGATGAAGAGGTGTATGTTGCTCAACCTCCAGGTTTTGAGGATCCAATGTATCCAAACAGGGTGTATAAGTTAAACAAAGCCCTTTATGGATTGCATCAGGCTCCTAGAGCATGGTATGATGAGCTATCAAATCATCTTCTTGAAAATGGTTTCAAAAGAGGAGCCATTGACAGGACACTCTTCTACAAAAGAAAGGGATCAGACTTGCTTCTGTTAAAAGTGTATGTGGATGACATCATCCTTGGTTCTACAAATGAACAAATGTGTATGGAGTTTGAAGGGGTAATGAAGTCCAAATACAGCATGAGTTCTATGGGAGAAATGAACTTCTTTATAGGATTGCAAGTTCAACAGAAGGCTGAGGGGATTTTCATTCATCAAAACAAATATGTGCAGGACATCTTGAACAAGTTCAACTGTCAAGAGTACAAGACTGCTTCAACTCCAATGGACACCAAAGAAAAGATGATTGCAGATGAAAGGGGGAGCCTATAGATAAACATGAATATAGAGACAAAATTGGATCTCTTATGTATCTGACTGCAACAAGACCAGATATCATGTTTGCTGTATGTGTGTGTGCAAGATTCCAATCAAATCCAAAAGTCTCCCACATGAATGCTGTTAAAAGAATATTCAGATATTTGAAGGGAAGACCAGACCTAGGGATTTGGTATCCAAAGAATCAATCTTTTGATCTGATTGCATATACAGACAGTGATTATGATGGCTGCAACATGAGCAGAAAGTCAACCTCAGGAGGATATCAATTTTTGGGTGAAAGGCTAGTGTCATGGCAATGCAAAAAGCAGGCTACAGTCTCAATCTCTACTGCAGAAGCTGAATATGTTGCTGCATCTTCATGTTGTGCACAAGTTCTATGGATTCAAAATCAGATGCTGGACTATGGTTTGAATTTCTTGAACACTCCTATTCTTATTGACAATACTGCTGCATATTTTACTGTTAAGAATCCAGTTCAACATTCCAAAACTAAGCACATTGAAATCAGACATCATTTCATCAGAGACTGCAGTGAAAAAGGTTTGATTGAAATGCAAAGAGTTGATACAAGTGACAATTTGGCTGACCTTTTCACCAAACCACTTGAAAGAACCAGGTTCAACTTTCTTCTGAAAGCCCTGGGAATGATCAACTCTGATGAAATCTGATTAAGGATGTGTGTCTCTCTGTGATAACTGATTATTTTGTTAGAGATTACACATATTGATTGTTTAGTGAATATGCTTGATTATGTTACTTAAGTATGATATTTGAATATGCTACTGAATATGTTAACTGTTATGTGCTTTAACTGTGTATGAATGCAAAATTTGACATGTTTGATATGATTGATAGGTTTGCATGATTATCAGTTGATGTGCATTTGTGATGTCAGGATAAGAGTTCTTGTTATGAATTACTTGTTGATGTAAACTTATCTGATATCATTGCTTAATTGCTTGAATATGTGCTTTATCTGATCTTCTGATGTTATTAAGATAAGTTAGAATTTGATTGATTAGTACTGTCTACTTGTCTTGATGATTTCATGTTTGATTAAGATTTGAATATGTTACAGCTGTTTGTGTCAAAATGTGTTTTATGTCAAAATTAAGTGATGAAATGAAGTTTTTCCAATGAATTTTACATAAATATTTTATTTTGATCAAACCATGAGCATGTTGTTAATGGTGCAGAGATATGATAAGATTATTCAGTTCAAGCTTTAAAAGAAGCTTAAAAGAATGATTTTTTTAAGTCTCAAGTAGTTGTTTTTGCGGAAAACTATGTCATTTGCCCAGTTGGAAGGACATGCACCCGTGTATGGTTGGTCCTTAAATCTCTACAGATTCAAAGGATAGCCATTGACCAGAAAACTGAATGCATTTGGGGCAATAATAACTTGTTTCTTATTCCTTCACTTAAAACTATGTCAATAGCTCTAACTTTGAAAGGACATATATTCACATGTATGTTTGGTCCTATTGACCACTTTTGGTCAAACAGGATAGCCATTAACCTGACAATGAAGAGATATTGGGGTGATTGAATATTAAATTGTGTTTAATGGGAAATGATAGTACATTGACTACTTAGCTGATCATATGGAATTAATAGGCTAAAAAGACCTTAGTATAGTCATTAACATGTATGGTTGCTTTCCCATGACGATGTAAAATCTACGGTGATATAAACATAATGAATATACTAATTTTTATGTGGAGATACATAGTTGTCCTTGCATGTCTCAAGATAAATATCTCCAAATGATAGGCAGAAAAGTGATTACCCAGTCATACACGAGCCTGTTGTTATTTGGTCAACCAAAAATGAAACATCTTTAAATATGACAAAGAACATGCTTTAAGAAAATTTGAGAAAATATCAAAAACAAGGGGAAGAATGAATAAATCAACCAAAAGTTGATAAGTGTTTTAAATATTTTACCAAACAAGAGGGTTATAACAAGAACTACAAAGATGTTGACAAAATCTGTCTCATATTGAATGAAAGGCATGTTACTAACCGTAAGCCCAACGTTCAACCTCTATATATGTTTGAATCTCAAAAATACAAAAATACAATAAGTTCTGTCATACAAAAACTATTTTTAACCAAATACAGGAGGTTGGAGTCAAATTGGGGTGATATGGGGAAAGCTAAATAAGCTTTGAGAAGAGATATGAGGCATCATAGCACAGTGTTGACCATTAATGCATTATGCTTAAATTGAACCTTAATCATATCACCAAAGAAATGAAATTCATGCTAAGTTTATACCTGCTGTTAACCTATCTATGTTGTCATAATAATGCTGAGAGTGAAATATTGAGATAGCTACTTAGTCAATATGATCTCATTCTTGAGATCTTTTCATAAAATGGAAGAAACTGTTTTGAAGAGAAATATAACTGAAATTTGATCTCTAAATGCACCATTTTCTCTTAAACTATGATCTTAAATGAAAAATATATTTTGACAAAGTGGTTTAAGTCAAAAAGTGTTGCATTTTGCCTTTAATTGGCTGAATATGTAAATTCGGGTAAGGTTTAATGTTTTATAACCTTTCCGGGCACAAAACAGTTGAATATGTTTGAATATGATATTTCGGGTAAGGTTTGATGATTTATGACCTTTCCGAGTAAGCTTAGTCATTTTTGACTAACTTTATGATTTTCGGTCATGCTTTGAAGTGTTTACACTTTCCGGGTAGAGTACACTGTTGTACTCATTTCCCGAGCAAGCTTGAAGTCTTGAGTTGATTATGTGTTGTTATAGCTAGCTTTTAACAAGAAATTCTTATTTCGGGCAAGCTATGCATGTTATATGCTGTATGTGATTCCAAGCAAACTTTATGAACTTAGTCAAGTACATCAAGTAAGCTTTGTGATTTGTGTGAATATGTTGTTAGGAAAGGTTTGTTAATCTTTCCGGGCATGCTTAGATATTACTATTTAAGTTTGTCATTTTTCGGGTATGGTTTAACATGTTGAAATCCCTCGGGTAAGGGCATACCTGATGATTGAATGTGTTTATTCTAGCAAGCTTAGTGCTAACATAGGATTTTCGGGCAATTTCTTTGAAATTTTAGACTATAACACACTTAAATGTTTATGTGTTTTAATTTCATTCCGAGCATGCTCTGTGATACGTGTGTTTATGATTTCTTTGAAATTACAAGTGTTTTCGGGCAAACTTTGTTTTCCGGGCACACTTTATATTTCGGGTACACTTTTGTTCCTTCAATATACTTGGTAATTTCAAAAACTTAACTTTCCAAGTACACTGTCTGCTAGAAATCCTTTTCCGGGCACACTTTGTACTATATGAAGGTTATTCATGTATACTTTGCATTAGAAAGGTGTTCGGGTACACTATTCTCTTGAATGGTTGCTCGGGCACACTATGTTTTCAAGTATGCTTGAATATATATGTTTTGAGTATGATTGTTTGATTATGATTCTTATTTCATTAGGGTTTATGCTAGATCATATCATTTAATTTGAATTGAATAAATGTATATGAGGATCTTAATTGATTCCTAGTAAGGATATTTATTTGATGTTTATACTTGATTATTTGTCTTGTGATTAATTTCTAAGGAAATCTTGTATTTCGGGTAAGCTTTCTTCATTATGTCTTAACTCTAAATTAATTAGCTTGATCGAGCAAGGTTTCTAAATAGAAGGATTCGGGCAAACTTTGTATATTCAAAAATGAAAATTTTCCAGGCAAAGTTTGACCGGGTAAGCTTTGTAAGTGGATGTATACCGAGTAGACTTTGAAAAGAATAATTCCGAGTAAGGTTTTATTATCTTAAAAGATAAATATTGTTTTTAATATCAAGTGGATAATGTTACTGTTTGACAGCTAATAATTCACAAAATGACAAAAAGCATTTAAAATCCACTTTCAAAAGGTATATAAGAGGGAGTTAGGCAAAATTTTCAACATTATTTTTTCCCTCTCTCTCTCTTTCCACTGCAAACTGCTTACTCTCAAAGAAACCCAAACCGACTTATCACATTCTATTATTCCTAACCCTAACTTGAATTAGCCCTCTAATTCTGACTCGGTAAGCAACATTAATGTGTTTTTCGACCACGATTAGACTATAATGGGCTTTGATTATGTTCTTGATTACTAATATTTTGTTTATGTGTAGGTTATAGATTTGTCGAAGAACAGGTTCTTGATGATTTTTCTTTCTTTCTTCTTCATTTTTATACCTTGAAATTATCTAAAATACTGGACTTTCTGACTAATTTCACTTTGAATATGTTTGTTTATGTGTTTCAGAAATGGTAGACGATGAGCCTAAATATGTCTTTGAACCAAAACATAATATGTGTGCACTTCTGCAAGTCACACTTGACAATGAGCCGATGGCAAGAATGATAACATGGATGGCACGGTCAAATGTCAGTTTCGCATTCACTGAAAGCCTTGTTATCTACAGAAATCATGTTTTGGATTTCTGGAGATCTGCTGAACTGGTTGAAGACCTCAATGGTAAACGAATCGAAGCAACAGTTGCCAGACAAGAAATCCACATTACAGAGAGGATGATAAGAAGATGTCTCAGATTAAATGATGATAACCATTACCATATAAACTTCAGCACACCTCACTTAATGAAAATATTTGAAGAAACAATGGGGCATCAAGGAAATGTTCATGATGGACAGTTTCAGAAGGGCATGTTTCCTATGCTGTACAGATTTCTTATTCACCATGAGATCCATGGATTTGCTCCAAGGAAGGGATCATGGACCTTGATGAGTCACGACTTGGCAAATGCCACAGTTAGGATTATATATGATCTGCACTTCAATTTTTCAAAAATGATATTTGAAGGATTAGTAGGAAACCTGAAGAAGGCAGAAAAGAAGAGATTTTTACAATATCAAAGGTTCCTACAGATAATCTTCAACAGTGAACTCTAATATCTACCCACTGTTGGAACTATACACATGTTGCAAAACCCTGATACATACAGAAGAATCAAGAATCCAGGTGTTTCAAATGTATACAACTCAAATGTCCCATTTGAGATATTGCCATGGTTGTTGAACCATGACTTGGTTGTGATGCATGTGCTTGAGTTAAGCTCAGAGGAGGAAGGAGGAGAAGATGATGACAGTGATGATGATGGAGACTCTGATGATGGAGATGATGATGTTGATGGAGTTGAAGGAGGAGATGGAGTAGTTGTAGAAGTTGTTGCACCTGAACAGGGGGAGCAATTTGAGCAAATTGAACAAACTATTCCAACACCACCACAAACACCACCAACAACAAGCCCAACTCATTCTGATCCATTAATTTCTAGCCCACCTCATACACAATCACCACCACCATGCATTTTCAAAACTCACACCACAGAACAACCTGATTATGAACCTTTTTCTATATCACCACCTACAACCTCACATACAGAAATAGACCTATTTCAAAGAAATCTGGACTTAATGTTAGAAAATGCAGAATTGAAAAGAAGGAATGAGGAGGTAACAGAGGAGAATGTGATGCTGTTAGAGAAGTTGGTACAGGTAAACTTGAAAATTCAAGCCCTGGAGCAGGAGGTTGAGAAGACCTCAGCTGCCCCAAAACAGGGGGAGAATGAGAATATGCCAACTGTCTCTGATGTGAATATTGAAACTATAACTGGAACAGGTGTAGAGACTGTAGACAGTTTGAAAATGATTATGAATGTTTATGATGATGGAGAGGAGAGTAGTGAGGAGAGGAGAATTGAAGAGATAGATTATGAAGCTGATATGTCTGATGGTGCAGAACAGGATTATGATATGAATGATGAGATTGTGAGAGTAGTATGGAGTGAGGAGGATATTGAGACAGGAAATGAAAAGGAAATTGAAAATGAGAATGTTGAAGAGAATGTTGAGAGAGTGGATGAGATTGAAATGACAAATGTTGAGGAAAATGTAGCCTCTACTGACATAGCTACTGATATTATAACTGACATAGCTACTGATGTCTTGATTGATGTTCAGACAAAGAAGAGACTGAAGTAATGATTGATGAAAAGGCTGCTACTAATGAACTTATAAACTCTGAACCAGAAACTGATCAAGAAGCAAGTTCCAAGAGAATAGAGCATGACCCAGAACTGGAAGTACAGTCTGAAGATGAGGAGGATGTGAGCAGAAGGATTGAGAAGGGTAAGGCAAAGGTTACAGAAGAAGAGCCTGTTAAGCCATATCCAGAAAAGGATATTTTCTTTAGAGAAGATGATGAAGCTGCTGCTGCTGCTCTAAGGGAACAAGAAAACATTTTGAGAGAAACAAGGGACAGAGAAATACTGGCCCAAACTATGGACCCTGTAGAGTTGGCAGAGCAGGAAAACTTGATCAATCAAGCCAAATTTGCAAAGGAATTCATTGAAGAAGTGGCTGATCAAGAAGTGATAGAGGCCTTGATTGAGTTGAGAAGAGATGAGGAAGTTGATAACTCCCTAGCTATGGTGGTCAGCATGTTTCAAACTGAAAGTCAACAAGAAACAAAGTCAAATGAGACTGCTGAACCAGTAAATCTGAATACTGATATGATGGGTGAAGAAGAAATTGGTGAGTCCATGGCCTCAATGGCTGCACAGAAATGGGCTCAACAGATCAAAGATGACATTAGACAAAATCCTGATGAATGGGAGTATGTGGATGATCCCAAGTATGGAAAGAAGTATTCAAGGAAAAGGGATCGACCAGAAACATTCATGTCAGATGAAGGTACTGAGTCTGTAAAGAAAGGGAGATGGGATGAAAAGAACAACTACTTTGTAGAAACCCCTAATGATGAAGCAAGTCCCATAAGGGCAATTCCTTTACAGACTTTAAGGCCAGATGAAAACGTGAAAGGAGTGCCAGATGTGTCAATCCCTGAGAATCCATCATCTGATGAACCAAAGATTGATGCTATGAATGATCTATCTGAAGGAGAGGATGAATCTGAAGATTCTGATGATAATGATAATGACCCTGAGAATGATCAGGAAATGAATGTGAAATCTACTAATGTTGTGTCCCCTCAAGTCACAATGACTGAGGAACAGAGGACAAACATTGAGTTGAGTATGAGGGAGGCTAAAATGAAAAATCCTTTGATTGAAAAACTAAGAATATATGGCATAAGTTTTGATTCACTGGCTGATCTTGATGATGATCAGCTGCAGATGAGACTTGACAAAGAGAGAGATGCTCTGAAGGAAAAGATGGAAGAGAAAAATAGGGAAAGTCAGAAATTCAGGGAATATCTCAGAAGGCACAATCATTCAGAAAAAGATCTGTTTAACCTAAACTTTGACAAACTACAAGACCTGTATAACAGAGAGAGAGAGAGAAGGTGATTGAGAAGTGTGTAAAAGAAAATGAGAAACTTGAAAAGATGGAAAATTTGAAGAAAAAGTTTGGAGGAATGTGTGGATACCTGCTGGAAAGAGGTATGAAGCCTGAGATTGTTGAATATTTATCCAGAGAATCAGTGTTGGACCAGTACAACAAACTGAAAAGAAAAGAAAAATTGAAAAGGGTCCAAACTAAGAGCTCTACCAAACAGGCTGAAGCAACTGATGAACCTCAAGCAAAGAAGGGAAGAATCCAAACTTTGAGGGAGAAACAAAAGAAACAGGCTGAAAAGGAAAAAACCAGATGAAGTGCTTACTGTTGAAACACCCATCCCAGAGGAATCTAAGCCTGAACCTGAGGATGAACAATTTATCCCTTGGGAAAATGAAGAAATGATAAACATTCTAAGAAACATAATGATAAATCAAAGAGGAATGACTGAAGCAGACTTCAATGTCTTAGAAAAGGAGGATTTGAAATACCTCTTTTATATTAAAAAGAATGAATGGGAGAAAGCCTTAAGGGAATGAGAGAACCCAAGATATTATGCTGATGGTAGGTTTGTACCTGCTGGATTGGCAAGAACTCCTGGCATGGATAAAATGTTAAAAGAACTTAAAGCAGCAGGACTCAATGTTGTTGAACTTGCCAATCTACCAACAGAGATGGTTGAGGCTATATACATTAATGTCTTTAACTTGAGGCCTGGAAAACCAAAGAAGTCCATTCCCTTCAGACCTCCTATTTCAAGAAGAGTTCCACAAGGAGGAAGAGGTCAAGGAGGAAGAGGTGAGTCAAGTAGGTCTGCACAACAAAGAACAACATGACCACAGTCTGATGTGGATCTTCCTAGGGAACTGTACTTTGACTCAGTTACTGAATCTTTAAAAGTGATTATGGAAAGCAGATTGCTGAGAGAGATTGTGGTTAGGAGTGACTTTCGTGACTACAATGAAGAACAGTTAGATAGAATGGCCACTCTCAGATCGTATGATTACAGAGACAGAAGCAGATTGGCAGGTAGACAGATGAATGATCTGTCAAAATACTTGTATGAAGAGGCTGGAAAAGGATTCAAGTTCTTAAAAGAAAAGAGGAGCTGGAGGTTGATTCAGTCTCACAAGTCAAAAAGGACTGCAAAGCTGAAAAGAATGGACATAGCAGAAAGAGACTTTCAGATGACCTTCAGAGATTAATCCATTGTCCAACTTGAATACATGTATAAGTCTGGGAAGAAGAATGAGACGCCCCAATTACACAGTACAGAAAAATGGGATTATAGCTGAAATTGAATTCAAAGAGAATGTTAATCATTTTGTACTGAGAAATTCGGATGGAAAAATTCTGGGGATCATTAAAAAAGATGAAGACTTGACCTGCCTGCACAATGAAGATCTAATGGATATAAGGGACTTGGCTATACCAGAAAGTCACACTCACTACCAAGCCCTTAATATTTTCAAGATGAAAGCAGCTTCAGAGCTAATCAACAGAAGACAAGCCATTCATGATGCAAGAAAGAGACAAGTTTAATAGAATAGGCTTTGTTTTGTAATGTCTTTGGACAACTTTCTGACTATGTAATTTGCTTATGTTATTTGATTATGTAATTTTGATTTTTGATTTGATGTGTATTTTTGCTAAGTGTAAGTAACCATAGAAATGTTTTGGGTCAGCTGAGGTGTTCCAATCTAGGGGGAGATTGTTGAGTCAAACAATTGACCTAAGGGGGAGATTGTTGAGTCAAAGATCTGACCAGAATGAAGTATATGGAAGATTGGAATCTTCTAACCCTCCTCAGAATTCGCTAAGTATGGATCCGGGTACACCTTAGACATCCGAGAAAGGTTTTACTTTGCCGGGTTTGATATTTTGTCTATCGGGCAAGGTTTACTTCAAGTAGTCTTTTTTAGTGGTTATCCGAGCAAGGTTTGCAAATTAGTGTATTGCCGAGCAAGGTTCACTAGTTTATGTAAATCCGGGCAAGGTTCACTTTATCAAGCAAGTCTGTTCTTCAGAGCCAAATATATTACTCTTCCGAGTAAGGTTTGGTTAACCAAGTCCAAGAAGCCAAGTTATTGGAAGACCGGGCAAGGTATTCATTAATAAGTATGGTCCAAGTATGCTTGATGATCTAAAGGAATATCTCTAAGTAATATCGGGCAAGGTTCAGCTCAAGCAAGGAACAGTACTCCCGAGTACACTTTGCTAATAAGTTATTTTATAGCAAAGAGCTCGTAAGGATTTGTCGGGAAAAGTTTGACAAAACCAAGAAGACTGAAGTCTACCCGGTGAGTATTTTACTTGGTAAAATACTCTTCAAGTAAAGTCTACCCGGAAACTGATTTCGAGCACACTTCTAAGTTACCAAGTCCAAAGGATGGCAGAGTACAAAGCGTACTCGGAGAATGAAGAATGTTGTAAAGCCTACCCGGAAGGCTTGTTTTACACTTAGTTTATTTTGAATATGTAATTTGGATATATACGTTGTATTTAGGGTTTCTAGAAGGAATGACAGCTGTCATAGGATGGCAGGCCTATAAATAGAATGTTTTAGGGCACGCCGCCTAAGACACACGAAAAAGGATAGACAAACACATTTATTGAAATAGAATATATCGTGTGACGGCTGTCCTAGGATTCCTAAAACCCTAAATCGATTATCCACTTTGTATGATGAAAATTATATAGATGGAAATCTTTTGAGTGAATCCTGTGTGTGCCTTCTATCTTGATGGTTCATTGCAACCGTATGTTTGTTATTGATTCCGCCTTTAACAAACAGATATCTTTCTAAATATAGCAACCCGTCATTAACTCTCTTGTCGGCACATTAATCTGTGTGAGTTATGACATGATCAAGTAAGATCTAGCTGAAATAGAGGGACTTGACAGGTTCAATTATTTTATAGCTAGTGTTCCCCACAACATGCAACACCCCGAACCCTTCACCATAGGTGAGTATGCAAAATATCATCTGTAGGGCTTACATGTAGCGTGTCCCTTGTGGTCCGTTTCTTAATGGTAATGAGACGCGAGCAAGGGGACCCCACGTGGCTAATAGCGTGGATGATCAAGTCTGTAGTGAATTTTGTACTTTTGTACTCTTGTGATCATGTTTATAGACTTATAAGGGTTTGCTATTTTTGGCTTTATTTAAATATTCACAACCCCATTGGGAATTGTGAATACCCAGATGAATAGTCGGCATACAGACCCATGGTCTCCGGACCCGAAGCACCCCATCAATACAGGATTTGAGGTTATAAAACCATACGCCGATGAGGTGTAAAACACTAAACTAGCAGTTTTAAGTTTATATCACATGCTACACGGCATACTCTAACGTTAAACCTACCCAGCATCATATAATAACGTATTCAGATTTTTTAAAATTTATGATATTTCCACTTTTTCATACCAAAATTTGAGGCTTGAGTATGGCCCGACCTTTCATTACTTATTTTCCAGGGAAAAACGCTTTACCCACAAAAGATTTTCGTTTTAACCATTTTATCAAATTTGCCCTTTCATTTTCAAGGCTGAGCCTACCGACACATCCCAAGTTAAGTGCGCTTTCTTTTATTTATCTTATATTATTAGTAGTTTGAAAAACCAATTTTCGATAAATATCATCATCTCCCACTTTAACGCAAAAAGCTATATTCAAGGGACAATTTTAAAACATTTTTCAATTTTTTTATTATTATTATTTTTAATTTTTTTTTTATTTTTTTTAAACAAAACGAAAACAAAAACAAAACTAAAATTAGTTAAAACAATTGTGTCCCATCCCCACAATTATATTTTGCATTGTCCTCAATGCAAGGATAAGGACGATTTAAAACAAAAATAAAATAAAGTCGGACTACAAAAACTAACAACTCTAAAAAATTATAAAAACAAAATAAAAAGTTAATATGCTAGATAATGGAAAAGACTTAGCTGGTAATATGCGCATGAAACATGTTGCCAAAGTCTTCTTTCCATGAATGCCCTCCAACTACAAACGTGCTCAGCAAATGGTAACTCCAACAAATAAATCATGAATAATTAGCAGCAAATAAATAAATAAAAAGTATACGGATCCACTGCTACTCCATCCCCACACTTGTCTTTTTCAATATACTCTTCCTTGGGGATCATCTCTCTAGTTCACTCAATCTTTCTTTTACCTAGCAAAACTCAAAAATACAAAAAAAAAAAAAAAAACTACAAAAAACTACGTTAGTGACTCGATTAATTATACAAACTCCGCGAAACCTCCCCACAGTTGAACTTAATCAGGAGGTTTCTCCTTAATCTGGACCCTATCTAACCCGTTTAGTTCCACCCGGAATTTATCAAACATTAATATATCAATGATGTAACGGCAAAATATTAAATTAGAATTAAAAATCAGTAACGGGTCAGACCACCAATATTTAAACTTACCTGGCAAGAGCCGAATGCGTTGTAAGTATCGAGAAGACTGGTCGTGTTTGACATGCAAAGGTTTTTTCATTCCTGTAGACCATCTTCTAAAGTATACGCCACTTCGGTTTTCAGGTAACCTATCATCCTCGGCCTTCTCCCGTGGTTTTAATTGCCGATAAGCATTCAAAACACAGTCCACGGGCCGGAAATAGTATTCTTCCTCTAACACCACATCCTCATCTACACTGTCCTCTACAAGTAGGGCCTCGAAAAATGCAACATCCTCATTAATGTCTAATGTGTTTCCCCCGTCATAATCCGACAATCCATCCAACTCCAGATTCAAGAATTCATCTTCCTCGTTAAGCTCATTATCAACCTTAACCATATCCTCAACACCAAACATTAGCTCGAATGACTCTCCCAATTCTATCTCTTCCTCAAACACGGGTTTCACCATAACTGATCTCAGATATACAGCCCACTCCTCCTCGTCACAATCATCATCGGAGTCACTACAAAACTCAGTACAATTAGCAACATATACCTGTAAAACCTGAGGTAAGATTTCATCAGCCACTCGTGTCTTCGTATTCGGGATGAGCTCCTCTTCTTCATCTACATATTCCATGATTGGCTTTTTCCCTTCTTCTGGAAACGTCGGAAAAAACTTGCCTAACTGATTCATGTATCCCAAATAGTTGCCTTCTGCATCATACTTATAACCAGGTGTCGGTTGCTCCTCCAACTGCACACTCTCCTCTTCGTTTATCTCATCATCAAAGTCACTCAAAAAATCAATAATAGCATGTGAAACCAGAGGTTGAACTTCAACATCCATTTTTGTCTCCGTTACTTGAATGATCTCCTCATCTGAGTGCTCAACATATTCCAAGGATCTTAACCTCTCCATTTCATCTTCTTCATCCAGTCTCCTAGAAATTTCTTCTACTTGACGTTGGAGATCTGTAATAATATCCTGGTGATTTTTGAAGATGGTATCATGCTCAACGAACATCTTTTGGGTATCTGTAGCCATGTATTGGACCAACATCTTTTCTATCCTACCCATAGCAGCTACATCCTCATCAGAAAGGCTTTTAGAAAATTGATCATAACACTGATCCTGGTTTTGCTGAGGTTGCTGATACGAATTATCAAAATAATACGGAAAAGGTCCCTGTGAAAAATTTTGCACCGGCTGCACAGAAGGGTTAGTACGATTATATGGACATGCACGAATCATATGACAACCAGCGCATCTATAACAAATAAAGCGAGAACCCTTGTATGGACAATCATAAATGAGGATCACCACATGTATCACAATTAATGTTACTATTATATGGACATGCAATGGTAAAGTGAGGTCCATTACAAATTTCACACATAATTACAAGAATCTAAACAAGCAAAAGACACGGACAGTTAGACACCTACGACTCAAAGAAAAAATAAATAAATAAATAAATAAACACGTAATTATCTAATTAACTAAAACCCTAAAAACTCAAAAGCAAAAACAAAATAGCACGTATATAGCAAGTAAGTCCAATCAAAGCAAATAACGCAATCGCTAAGAGTCCCCGGAAACGGCGCCAAAAACTTGATGTGCTAAAAGTAGTCTAATAATTATTAACTAAAAATAAGCTAATCTAGACACTAAGTAATAATTCTAGACTCTTAAACTACTAACCGGTAAGTGTACCGGTCGACTCTAGTACAGCTAAGTAAGTCCAGATATCGAACCCACGAGACTCTATAAATTATGTATACTAGCTAATTAGACTCAACTACAAGACGTGACTATTTAATAATAATGTTTGAAGGGGGGTTTTAAACTAATTATTAATTAACTAAACCTAACCCTAATTAAATAAAATATAATAAACTATTAAAGCACTTAGATTAACTCAGATGATGAAAATAACTATTAAAGCAAGTTATGGAATATAATAAACTATTAAAGCACTTTGGGCTAGAATCCCCAAAGTTACGGTTATTAATTTAAATGGACAAACGCAAGTTATGGAACCGGGATCATAAGATAGACCCTTGACAGAAAACCCGAACAAGACCCTTGAACTTCAAGAAGACGCCTATGGATTTCTAACAAGTTTTAAGACTCACCAGTTTTATATTAAACTTCCTTACGGTTATTTAATTGCTTATGTCTAAGTATCTTTTATGACAAAAACCTACCTTACAACGCGGAATTCAAAAGATAGCAAAGCAAACCCAATTAATTTAATAGACTAAGCTGACAATCAAACCTATACGGACTCCTTACGAAGAACTAAATCTAGCAATCCCGACAAGCAAAGATCTATTAATAGCCTATCACTTTACAGCTTTTTAGACTAGCAGGTCACTTTTATTTGTTTAATTGATTTTATTGTTTCTATGATCTTAATCGATATCAATCATAAACTAGTCAAGAACACACAATAAATGACCTAACAAAACCCTATCCTATGGAACAATCAACAAGGGCAATGTGAAACAATAAATGCAAGTAAACAAAACCAAGCAATCATACGCATCAACTAAATAAAACTCAACCGTTTACTTAGAACATAATATCCATAACGAAACGAAAATCCAAATAAAATCAAACCGAACTTAGGTTCATCACGACCTAGGCAGTCTATGGAATTTAGCCTAGCATATTAAAATCTAAATCAAACAAAACAAATAATAACGAAAACATGGTGAAAGTATAAGAAACGGGGAATCGAAGATGATAAAACCCGTAAACTCGAACGTGAACGTGTAACTCTTCACCGGATGTTCTCTTGCCTTCAAAATCACCAACAAACTCGTAAAATTGCTTCAAAAACTCTCCAAAATCGGCCAAGGGTTTTCAGGTTATGTCAGATTTAAGTTAAAGGTGTTTAAATAGCGAAAACCAGGCCCGGCAATAACCAAAAACGAATTAAAAACCCATCAGCATTGCCTAGACGCCGCACTAAGGGCTTTTTGCCTTTACCCTCCGCGCAGCGCCGCGTGCTCCACCAAGGGGGCCGGTCAGACCGGCCCGGTCTGACCGGTTCTCTATTTCGGTTCTTCCTAACGCGTTCCGTATCTCCGTTTCGGCTCGTTTTAGCTCGTTTTTCGCCCTTTTTAATCACGATCAAATCCCAGAACCTACGACACACAAAAACGTTAGTAGTACACAAATCTTGACTAAAAACGAACAAAAACAGTTATAATATTAAATAAAATAAACAAGGGAAACATATACATTTAGCATTATATCAGTACTGCCAGAATTACTGTGTAAGTCGTATGTGATACTTGTGTTGTGGTAGACATGAAGTTATGCAACCATATCTGATCAAGCCTTATTATAAATACAAAAATATTATTTAAAAAATTGTCCTATAAATCGTCACTACTCTACTAGAGTCGTTGTATGCACTTTGACCACGTGCTAACTTTTCTTGGACTGCAAAATAGTGGGTAGACCAAGTGATTAGCCAATAGACCTGTTAGTATAACACTATACAAAGAGAACAATTGTTAGTATATAATAAGTACTAAGGATCCTTGATCCTGACATAATCTGGAACATATATTAATGATAACTGATACAGAAATCATGTGAGGATAACCTATCCGGATGTGCGTGCTTGTGTTATTAAAGTTGATGGATTTTTTTTTCGCACAAGATCGTGTTTTAAATTTATAAAAGTGATTTCTACTAAGACTAACCACACACGAAATAGGCAAGTGTACCTATCGTATATGTAGAATAGTATTGGTAAGAACTGAGTATCGATCCGTGGACACAAATATTTCTAATAACAAGTCTTCATTATATAGGTGAACAAGAAGAGAAATTTCAATGAGTAAATCAATTATACGAAGGTTACCATCCAAAATAAAGAATCCACTCCATTCTTCCTTAATGATTATAAAGTAAATATGTGATAAACTTGCTTTAATAATGTATGATAGAATAGTCCCTCATTTCTAAGTGAACCTACCTATGACATAAAAGAAAGTAGCATGCATAACTTCATGTCTACCACAAGAATGTCAATTTAAGTAAGCAAGTAGTTTTAGTAAAGTATAAAGATTAGGATTGACTTAGATTTCTCAAATACCAATTCTAACAACTTCGTGTGGTTATAGTTTAGTCACATAACCACCACTTGGTTGATTTAAGTAGATTATAAATGCACATTCCATTAACATATGATTTCTTTAACTAGCATAATAACCTAAGCAATCGTGTTAATAATGTTATTTCAGAATTATCAAAACTAGAGAAATAGATAATAGCTTATATCTCATCATTTCTAAGTACAATATAAGGATCCATGTTTTATCTTAGATAAGTTATCAGGATATTCTTTTTACCATTTCTTGTCTCTAAGAACATGAGTGAATCATGAATGATTGTCATCAACCTTGATTTGTTGAGTTAAAGTAATAAAACATTTTTCATCAAAGGATAATTGCAAAATAACCATGTACTTTACTAGAACTAAGTCACATATTTAATATAATTATCAAGTAAAACAAAGCTTCTTCATAGAATTTAGATGGTAAATGGAGTTTTAGCTCATAATGAGCATAGTTATGAACATCAAAGGAGATGAAGATAACACATGATTAAACTAGAACAATATAACCAAATATGGATGAATCTTCCTTCTTTAATGGTGATGGATGATGATAGATGATGACGATGATGACCTCCATGCCTTCAAACTCTCCACAAGATCTTCAATATGAGTGTAAAGTGAGTGTTTTATAAGTGAAACCCGTATAAAATTCTTCTTCAAGCACACCCTTTGAATGCATCATGCGTCTCTATTTATAGGCTATCTGGGAACTCAGACACGGCCCCGTGTAAAGTGAAGTACGCTCCCCGTGTCTAGGTGTCCGGTCGCATTAAGTACTCTATCAGATCTTACATGGTGACTCAACACTTGGGCGTGTTTACTGAGGCACGGCCTCGTGTTTTTGGGTGTCTGTTATATTTTCTTTTATCTAGTCTGAAAGGTTACCACGGCCCCATGTTCCCTAAAACACGGCCCCGTGTCCAGCTGTCCAGTATTTTGTCTTCTTTCAAAATTTTGTCTTTTCTTGCAAATGAAAGCATGGGGGCGTGTTCCATGAAGCATGGGAGTGTGTTTTGCCGTTTTCTTGGTTTTCTTTGACTTTTTCTTCACATTTTCACTCGTTTCTTCTTTTAAGGCTTGAATATACCTGAAAATATATTTTACATGATAAGTAGTTATTTGAACTATATTATATGATAAAAGTTGCAATTTTTAAAGATTATTTGATGCTTAAAAGATTTATATTTTTATATACATCAAATATCCTCACACTTGAACCTTGCTTGTCCTCAAGCATGAACACTTTTAGCCAATGTGACTTGTGATAAATAAGCTTGTAATGAGTTCACATCTCCCCCTTTGTGAAGGGTTGCATATGTCAGAACGTAATAGGGGTTGGTATTGTGTGAGTAGGGATTTGATGATTTGTGGTGGTTCAAGGGTTAAGGTAAATGATGGTGAGGATGGTAAATTCAACTTTTGCTGATTATCGGGAGTCTCAAGTTTTCTTCAATGATCTAGCACCTTATCTTCCAATTTCTTATTATTATTTTTTACTTACAAACCTAGTGACTCTTTTAAGGTGTGATCGTCAAGACCAGTTTTGTCAAGGATGTGGAACTGTTCTTCCTCAATCATGTTCTGAACATAACTTCCAACTCTAATGGATCATTCGGATTTGAGCCTAATAGCACCGATCCTCATTAATTCGGTATATTCATATTGAGACTGAGTTTAACTTTTTCTACATCTTCCTTCGTGGGACCAATTTCCGCATCCTTAGCATCGTTCGTATCTTTTTGCTCTTCTTTTCATTGCGCTTTTGGAAACTCCATAGAATGGTGGCCTTTGTTCGTCTTGGCATCACTTTTTCCTCACCTCATTGCTAAAAAGAGAAATTCTTTCCCTATGTTCTGGTGGCAGCTAGGTTAGGTGAAATGTATGCAACAAAGGAATTTAAAGTCGAAAGAATGCATTCCTGTTTTTTAGGGTCTGCCGGTAAAATACCAGTGTTGTATTTTATCGGTGAGAGGGATAAAGTGGTAAAGTAAGGTTTTGGTTTTGTGTTGTAATTTTGGAGAATGAGTTGAGGGAATTGTGATAATATTACCTTCTTTCTTATACAACCCTTCATGAGGTATTGAAAAGAATACTTGAGACAAGTTCTAAATCACACGAAACATATGACTCACTCAATGCTTCTGAAAAATATTTATATGACAAGAGGTTTATCTCACGATAATGGAGGGATTGGGTATAAACGCCATATTTTGCATAAATTTATTCTCATTATTACAAAACTTCTTTTTATTTTTCATTTTTTTTGTTATAGTAGATTTTTAGTTAGTTATTTGCAAAAACGTTTCTACGATCTTCTTTTGGTTTTGTCACAAAAAATAGTGTTTGTTTGCTAAAAACATTGTGTTATTATAGAATTTTATAATTAGTTGAACAACCAATTGGTCAAGTAATTCCCCTCCCCACACTTGAATCTCACATTGTCCTCAATGTGAAAGGATTCATATGAAGTATGATGGGAAAAAGGGAAAGGAACTTCCCTACGGGCTAACGAAGTTTTGATAGAGCGTCCCCTGGTTTCGTCCATTTTCCTGTAGTGTACCTAAGTTATATAAACTTCACACAACCAACAAATATACAAAGCATAATAATACTGAAAATTGGGTGTGGAATCATCCAAACCCCGGCCCACACGGGCCTAATGAGTATCAAGTGAAATGACTCAGTATAACCAGCCTTATCAAACAAGAAACAAACAAAATAAAATGTCTTAAACAACCATGATGAAATAATAATGTCACGAAATACTACCTCCTATTCCCATGCCCAAACCTACCATCGCCACCGCTCGTCAGTTGCCCGGATGCGTCGGGTCAAATGGTCCCCACTGACGGTCCATGCGCTCACCCAGCTGATGTATCTCCCGCCTCCTCTCCGCGTACTCTGCGGCACGCTGTGCGTCATATGTTGCGATTTGTCTTGATAACCTGTCAATGAGCGGAAGTGTGAGTGTGATAGCGGTCAATAAGCCCATATAGCCCCTCAAATGAGTACTGGTTGTGCTGTGACGAGCTGGGGCTGGCGGATGAAGATGATGGGCCACCCTGCTAATAGTATGTACGATGGAGGGCCTGTCGGGGCGGTGAGCCTTCCCTCCGTTCGGGTATGTCTTGAATGGTCATCTCTGATGGGTCCTCACGATCCCAAATCAGGTTATAAGCATCCTAGAACCGCCACTGTTGCGGGTTTCATGAGATTTAATGGGCCATTTGCACTCAAAAAGAGGCCAAGATCGAGTGGTATTGGCCTTGGGCTCCTTGTTTCTTCTCGACCGGCACCGTAGGCTTTGTAAAGCTTATATATATCCAAGCTCCACCAAATATTGGGGTAGTGGGCCTTTTGGCGTTCCCATTAGTCTTGAACAAATGGCAGAATAGGTATGTAATATTGCATGGTACCTCGTTCTTGATACATTATAAGGCCCACAGATCCCTTAAACCCACGACCCCCTCGCTTTGGACACGTTGTGTTACCGTGTGGCTTAGCAAGCGATGAATACGAAATAGTGGGTCGCGTAGAGATATGCTTTTGGTGCTACTTGGAAAATATTATTCATCCCCATAGCCTAATTGTTCCCATGCCTTGATTCTGGTGTTCCCTGGTTCACCCGTCTCTTGTTTATCTTTGTCAGAAATTTGTCCATGCCTCAAACCATAAGGCAGTGTCGGTTTCCTCGGACGTGTAGATTCCCATATTAATCCCTAACTGATTTACTGAAGTGTTGTACCATTCTCCCCTAATGTGAAACTGAACAGTAGTGTTGTCTCATATATCCAAATTCTTCGTTTTAATTGAGAATGAAGCCAAGAACTCTTTGATCAGTTTTGTCACCTATTTTCCTCTTCGGTCAAAAATACATGCCCATGGTTCTTGTACCAGCCTTTGATATCTTCCAAGTTGGTTAACTTCCCGCAATGTTTTAGTACATGCGTAAAAGTTTGGTTCCGGTTCACGGTTGTTTAGATATCCCATCCTTTGACAGGCAATTTCATCCCATCTAGTGCCTTCCGGGAAGATGAGGAAAGCATGGACATCTTTTTCAATTTCACCCATCCGGAATTTTAGACGAGATTAGACAAATAATCACAAAGTTTAAACTAAAAATATGGAGCAGACGCAAAAACACGCCCTCGTGTTTCATGAAACACGACCCCATGTTTTTGGGATTTTGATAGATTTGACTATTTTGACCAATTTTGACCTGCAGTTGACATGTGGGCGTATTTTGCAGAAACACAACCCCTCTTTTTAATCTGAATTTTGAAAATGCCACGATTCGAACTTGCATTGCAACTCGGTTGTAAGAACTATCATCCGGGTTTGGTTTGTATATCATGGTTTGTTCAAAACCCGAACCCGAATGATTTTCTTTCAAAACTTCATTCAATCTTATGTCCTATTCGGGTCAAATCATTCTTGATAAAGCAAAACCCTAGATTATAACAATTATGTAGCCTATTATATAAGTTTTGACCCGATTCTACAATGAAATAGGTATACATTCAGATTTTGGGTTCACTTATAACCCGATTTCAATTTAGAATGGTTAATTGGAACCCTAGAATCATTAAATTGACATACCTTTGTGTTGAATATGAGATATTGGAGCAAAGATTGAAAGAAAGGGTGTTTGGTCGCTGGTTCTTTGAAAGAGGCGGTTTTGTTTATAGGGTTGAGTTATGAAAAAATGGATATTTTATTAAAAATTTCGTAACTGTACGGTTGACTAGGACATGGCCCCATACTTCACGAAGCACAGCCTCGGGTTGCAAGGTGTATACAAGATATTTTTGTTTATTTATTTATTTGACGAGATGGCTCTTTTTTAGCTTAATTATCTGAAGATTTAAGGTTCTAAAAACATAAAAATCATACGTAATTTCATTAAATCTTAATCATTACACCGAAACGAAAAGGGATTTAAAAGTTGGTGGATTTTGTTTTTGCACAAGATCGTGTTTTAAATTTATAAAAGTGATTAACTCGTGTTAATCCGATACAGATCTCAGATCTGATATATGATTAACCTAATGCGGATCTAGTTCATAATTACTCTTGATTGTATGTTATACGTTATATATATATATATATTAATTGTATGTATGTAGATAATATTAATACTAGAATGAAGCTTGAGAGAGAGTATTTGGGCTGAGGTTCGATAATATAACTCTAATGCTTAACATTAAACTGTAGACTAAAGCCACTATAAATAGAATATGGATCTAGTTCGTTAACATTCCATAACGAACTAGAATCCACTTCGATACATACACTTAAATAACAATAACTTAACGAATCACCCCCTGATTCGTTAAACATCCTTAACGAATCAGGAGGGATAATAACTTAGATCTAGTTCGCTAAACATTCTTAGAGAACTAGATTATACTTTACCAAACTACATAAATATCTTAATAGTTTATTACATTAATAATACGACAAATACATTAACGATAGATACAAAGACTCGAGACGCAAAACCATGCACTAACAGACACCCCCTCGTCTTGAGCTCTTTGTCTTTACTTTTACTTGAAGCGCTTGGACCGCCAATCTCTGCAACTATGAATCCCGTTCTCATAACATACACGCACGACGCGTTGGAACTACATATCCAGATCTTAGTCTTCATTGCGCTCGATCAATATCTTATTCTTGTGTAGCACGTCGTTTTCGGTCTCAGTTAAGTTAACAAGCCACATCGGATCGATGATCTTGATTAGCTCGGTCTTTAACCCTTTACCCAGGACAATGACGGCCTCGCCAGTTCGGTTGTCGTAGTACCAGCGGTGAAGGATAAATGCATGTGTTGGTTCATCGTCTTCACCGGCACACGCTTCATAGTCTTCGGCGGCTTTACCTTAAGAACCAGCTTTTTCTATCCTGTTTTTGGATCGATCTCATCGATACGCTTGCGGATGGGAATTTGTGGTTTAAATTACTTAAAACCGTGGTTCACCTCAAACAGCAAGTGTTGGTGAAAACGACTTGCATGGTAGTCCTCGCCACGATTAATAAATGGACGATACGCCAAAGTGCGTACATCCGATCTCGGTAATGAGAGAAGATCAGACATTCGTTCATAGTAAATAAAGGTCGTATTCATCTGAATTGTCGGATCATTCAAGATCTCTTCATCGTTCTCGACCTCAACATCGGGCTCAGCTTCTAACACGGTCAACTGATCATCATTTAATCCAAGCAATAATGAAATCTGGTCTCGTTTTTGTGATTTCACGACAAACTGTCCCTCTACAATCTCATCCCGATTCACAACACTTCTCACCATTCCATTTTCATCAACAAAAATGACTCTATTGGCCTCGATCATCTCAATCGGTTTGGCAGTCGTATAATCATGAAAAGTAACAATCTGCTTCCCTGAATCGTCAGCAGCACTTGTACCTGCACCAGAGGACGAGCCATAAGCTTGTTGTGGCTCACTTCCTCCAGTACGCGACTCATCTTGATCATCGTCATCATTCTTGAGTTTCTTTAATTCATCATCCTTGCATGTAAGTTGCAAGATGAGATCTTCTTGTTCTTTCTGTTTCTCCCCTGAGACTCAACAATCTCACAAAGGGCTTTCGTCTCCTTTTGACAAAACGAGACATAACTTAACATCATCTTTTGATTCTCCATCAACCTCTCTTGGTGCAAACGATCAGCAGACATTTGATTTTCATACAAATGTAATAGACTTAAAATCATATTCGTCTGTTGATCCGGAGTAATTGCATTAAACGAAGGAGGAATAGGTTGAACTGGACCCTGAGGACGACTGAACCTCATAAATGACATATCAGGTGGAGGCATCATCATTGGTGTTGGAGAAACCACCGATGTAGTAGTCGTAGGCCTTGGTATAGTAGATAAAACTGACTGAGGAATCATACCAAGCCTTGGATCTGAAGTAAGCGTGGTCGTCAATGTAAGCCCCGCGGTGCTAGTAGTGAGCGACACCGCCGGGCGTTGAGGTGTGGACGACCTTGGAGGTTGAACTCCAAACGAGATGCCAGCCCCAGCGGACACTCGACGCTTAGAAGAGCCTTCTTTCACCAACGCCGTTCCCTTTCGTTTGTGATGAGCGGCAATAGCACCAACTAAAACAGCATCAACCTCAGCAGGTTGTAAAATAGGAACATCACTAATAACATTAACATCACCACCAGCATTACCATCATCACCATCATCACCTCCATTATTCCCACCTAGTCCCTCCTCACGCTCAGAATCCGAATCGTCATGGATCCAGCGATCATTGTCAGGACATATATAGTTTGGATTCACCAAATGACCAATCAAACGTTTGGTCCTAGGTGTCTCCTTTCGATAGATCTTCATTCTTCAGACAGTATCTGCCGAAATGTGATCGAGTTCTAACACATCATTTACCAATGTTTGATCGATGACCAAATTTGGAATCAAGTCTTGAATAATTAACTGGAGGAAACGTGGATACATTAATAACTTCTTCTTTTGAACTGTTTGAAGACACTGTTCCTTAAGATGATAGAAGATCATCTCTGAGAAGTTAAACGGCTTGTTAAGGACCAATGAAACGAAAGCTGACTGTAACATGATCCGGCACTCATAAAAACCTCCTTTACGACCTCCCAAGAAATGTATCAACACATGCATTAGATACTTGTAAGTTGGACACAAGCCATTCTTGTTGTACATAGAATCACCAATATCACGTCCGTAGAATACACGACAAAATAAACCCTTGATCAATTCCTTGTTAAATTCACAAGGATTGTCAATGTTATCTCCAATTTGAAGTACACGTCGGATCACATCAATATCAACGGTGATAGGGGTTTGGTTGATTGTGGCTGTGATGTGGTTCTCAACTTTAATGTATCTCTCCGTATTCCAGAATTGACGAATGATGCTTAGATAAACCTTAGGCCGAGCAGTCACAACAAAGTGGATAACTGATCTTCTAAGAAATGCTAACAAATCCCCAAACACATCTTCATCGGCAAAGTTTGTACCGAAAATGGCACAAATGTTATGACGTGTATCAAATGGAAGCAAAGGAACATCCTGAGCTTGTTGATCTTGTGGTGCATCAACAGGCGGATCTTGAGCGACGTTATCAGCCGTTGAACTGTATAAATAAACCCGAAGAATAGTGAGAATTATAAATAATAATACTTATATAATAAATAAATAAAAATTGTATAGTTTAACTTAATAATTTAAAATTAAAAACCATATCCTTCGTTAAGAAACAGGCCGATTCGTTAAATAATACAACGAATCATCTGATTCGCTATCAAGTAAATAAATGACGAATTAAGAATTAGCGAATTACTTATGTTCAGGTAACAAACTAACCTCTAGTTCGTTATAATTTACAAATATCAAACTGATTCGTTAGAAACATTGATTCGCTCATTCTAATTCATTTGAATTGCTTAACGAATTGGACACAAATTAGTTCCAATTTGCTAAGCATAACGAATGGCCTTCACAGCTTAATCTTTGACTTCTCTGGTCAAGGTCAAAATTAACCAAGAACACCAAAAGTCAAAAGTGCAAATCTGATATCGATTACCCCATAATCATCGATTAATATCTGAAGATATGACCATAAAGATCTCTGAAACCCATAGCGACTCATCGATTTGAGGTTCTTAAACATGGAATAAGTTAAAGAAGTTAGGGTTTTAACCAAAGTATCGAAACCCGATAAAAACCATTAATAATTAACCCAATAATCAGTAAACAACACCATAATCAAAGATCACCATTGATCTCGAAAATCCATTCCGATGATAATGATAACAGATTTATGATCCATTACTTGTAATACAGTTTATAGATTAAGGTTCAAATAAACTTCAAACACTCGATAACAAAACATCATAATTAACCTATCAAATTTGTTTCATTTTTGACGAAAATCACAAAGATGTGATCATCTATACCTTGGTAACACAGTGGTATGATAAAAAATACGAGATTCGAAGATCGAAAAACTAGTGAAAAATTTGGCAGCGTAACAGTATGAAGTGAAGAAGAAGAAGATGAATAGTAGGACGGTTCATATGCACGCCGTCCTATATACACTGACAAAGCACGATTCCCAATGTAACGAATCAGATGATTCTTTTGAGTTTTGAATTAACGAATCATGTGATTCGTTAGGTTAAATTAACACGTGTCATGACGAATCGGATTATAATTATTGTATAATTCGTTAACATATGCATAACGAATTAAAGTCATTCGTTACAGAGTGTGGAAGCGAATTAGGATAACGAATTAAGAAGTAATTCGTTAGAATAACCTAATTCGTTATTCATAAATAACGAATTATTCTTTATTTAAATTTAAATGAATAAATAAATTAATAAATAAATTACATATTTAAATAAATAAATAGTTGTAAATTTAACTTAAAAAGAATTACCGAGGACTTTAATCTCGATAATCGAATACCTTAAAGTGTTTTTCCGTTAAAAACACGTAACTTAAATAAAAATAAATAATGTTAGAGCAGACGGCCGCTCTCGTTGCATCAATTAAGTTAGAATAAATAAATATGTAAACTAGAAAAACAAAATCTTTTTGATGTTTTTGAAATTTTGTTAAAAACGAAATATTTACCAGAAAATTATCCGAAAAATTAAAAGTAGAACAGAAAAAAAATTTTGTTTTTTTTTTCAAAAGCAGTACATATTTTTGGATTTTTGTCGAGTTTGAGTAGAGAATCATATTGACCAAATTTCCCTTCCATCACAGCTTTATATTTCAGTGATATTGTGACTGGCGTTAAGTCGGTCATTGGTATTGTTATCCACTTAAATCTAATAACAAACTTTCAAGTGTTTTTGTGATATGATTAATGGTTCAATTTGAGCACAGAATATCAGAAACTATCAGCCTTTAATCTCGGTTCAAGCTTAATTTGATTTTTGCCCTATCACCCTAACTTGACTTAAACCATTATATTGTTTATCAAAATTTAAATTTTATAAACATTTCTTAGCAATGCATTGAGTTTCTTTTACTGTGAGTGAATATGCACGAGTCCATCTGTCGGCTTACATACATTGAATCCCTTGGGGTCCGTTTCTTATTGGTATTGAGACGCGCGCAAGAGAGGAACAATGTATGACTAACAGCGGATTTTGATCAAGTCAGTAATTTAGATTTGTACGAAGTATAGCAGTGATCAAGTTTAATGACTTTGGGTTTGCTCTAAAAGTGAATAAAATATTCATGCATATGAATACCCAGATGATTAAGCCGCATAAAGACTCATAGTGTCCAGAACCTCAAAGCTTGTTATTTACTTTAATTTATTTTTGGGTGATCAAACAAATATAAGGCTTGAGTATGAAAGGTTATTACATTTCTGCCATCCTCACTGAGACTTTTTCTAGAAACTAACACCTCTTTCAATTTGGCGTTTCTTTATGTTTATATCACATACTTTACTCTACTTGTTTGTTTTAAGACCTACCAATGCACCAATACAATTAAGCACACAGTCTTTTAAGCTTATTTCTTGCTGGATTGGGATCAAGATAGTCAATGTACTATCATTTTCTCTTTTTGCTTCAAAAACTCAAAATTTTGAGGAGCATAAAACAAAAATAAAGATAAATTTAATCGCCCCAGTTAACTTAAGTCTATAAATAAATGGCTAACCTATCAATTCACAAGTGAATAACAGGACCAAAACACGCAAGCATGCTTCACAAACTTAAATAACCGACATAATTTTCAGCGAGAAAATTAACTAAAACACATAACGAACGCCCCAACTACTTTCCATTGCCAGGTGAATGGCTAACTCGATCATTTACAGGTAAATATCAGAACCAAAACATATACAAGTACATGTCCTTCAAATTTGGGT
The DNA here is from genome assembly GCF_021521415.1 of Bidens hawaiensis. NCBI lineage: Eukaryota > Viridiplantae > Streptophyta > Magnoliopsida > Asterales > Asteraceae > Bidens > Bidens hawaiensis. The sequence goes on along the minus strand of NW_027492023.1, from coordinate 211,442 downwards.
AATTGACATACTTTTCAGCGAACGTATGCAAAAATCTTTTTTTATACATACATTAAAACACAATTGTTTTTTTTTTCAAATTTCTTATAAACATAAAACATTTCACAATCTTTTTGTATTTTCGGATTTTTCTGTACAAACTGAAAACACAATCTTTTTGATTTTTCATATTTTCAAATGTTTTTGGATTTTAAAATTTTTAATGTGTTTGGGTTTTATCTATACAAACTAAAAACACAATCTTTTTGTATTTTCTAATTTTCAAATGTTTTTGGATTTTAAAATTTGTAATGTTTTTGGGTTTTATCTATACAAACTAAAAACACAATCTTTTTGTATTTTCTAATGTTTCACCCCCTAAAACCTAAAACCAAAATAAATTTTAAACTAAAATTAACAGAAAAGAAAGATACTCATCCTTGTTTCAGTATATCAGCGAGGGTCTTCAGTCCATTTAAACCAAGCAAAAATTGAAAACGCGTTTTATCAAAGGCTTTGGTAAATAGATTGGCTTTATGAAGGTCAGTATGTACTTTCTCAAGGTCGATTAATTTCTTCTCAAAGCAATGCCGTATAAAATGATATCGAATTTAGATATGTTTAGTTTTAGAATGTTGTACGGGATTCTTTGTGATAGATATTGCAGCAGAGTTATCAATCAAAATATGAGTAAAAAGAAACTTCAAACCGTAGTCGCGAAGATGTTGTTGTATCCACAAAATCTGGGAACAGCAACTCGAGGCTGTAACATACTCAGCTTCGGCGGTTGAAGTGGAGACCGTTGTATGCTTCTTACACTTCCAGGAAACAAGTCGGTTTCCTAAAAATTGACACCCTGCCGTGGTTGATTTGAAGTTGATCTGCAACCTCCGTAGTCCGAGTCTGAAAAGAAAGTAAGCTCAAAGTTATCGTCCTTGGGGTACCACAACCCGATGTCTGGATTTCCCCTCAGATACTAAAGAATTCTCTTAACCGCAGCAAGGTGAGTCACTCGGGGGACTTACTTGAAACCTAGCACAAAGACAAACAACAAACATAATGTCGGGGCGAGAATCCGTTAGATACATTAAAGATCCGATCAGGGCACGATAAAGGGTAGGATCAACGGTATCCTCCAATTCATCCAGTGATAAATTGTGACCCACGGGTAGAGGAGTTGAAGGGATTTTTACGGAAGATGTCTTGAATCGGCTCAAGACATCGTTCACATACTTGGTCTGGTGAATAAAGATTCCTTTCTTAGACTGGTGAACTTGCAACCCTAAAAAGAAATTCATCTCTCCCATCGAGCTCATCTAGAACTTCGTTTGCATGGACTTCTCGAACTCCTTACATAACGTGTCATTTTTAGACCCAAAGATAATGTCGTCGACATAAATCTGAACTTTAAGAAGATCATCACCAACAGTCTTTTGAAATAAAGTGCAGTCGACAGTCCCTCGCTTGAAGCCATTATCCGTCATATGGTCGGCGAGCGTGCCATACCAAGCTCTCGGGGCTTAATGTAGACCATACAGGGCCTTGTTTAATCGGTAAACTCGGTCCGGATAATCAGGATCTTCAAAACCAGGAGGCTGTAAAACGAACACTTCCTCGTGTGGTTCACCATTGAGAAAAGCACTTTTAACATCCATTTGGTAGACCTTGATATTCTTATACGCAGCATATGCTAGAAAGATTCGAATCGACTCTAATCTTTCAACTGGAGCATATACTTCTGTGTAATCAATACCCTCTTGCTGATGAAAACCTTGCACCACTAATCATGCCTTGTTTCTTACGATCACACCTCGATCGTCTTTCTTTCACTTAAATACCCACTTAGTCAGAATAGCTTTCTTGACTCTAGCAGGTTTGTCGATTAAATCCCAAACACCCAAACGTGTAAATTGATGTAATTCTTCTTGCATAGATTCTACCCAAGAAGGATCTTGAAGAGCCATACGTGGCATCGTTGGCTCAACATGGGATAGAAAGAAACTGAATTTAGCAATATTTACAATTCCAGAGGAATGTAAATCTGCATAAGCACACAATACGTTATTCTCACTTGATGAAGCAACATGATGACGTGTTTGAACGCCCACATCAAGTTCACCAATGATGTTTTCCTGTGGATGATAATTATGAATCCGAAGAGTGGGATTCTCAGGAACAAAAACATTATCTAATAAGTTAGTGTAATGTTCACCAAGTTCAGGAGATGAAACATTATCACTGTCAAGTTCAATAACTGTATCATCAGCTTGATTGTCATTAGAAGAAGTAGATACATTATCAACCTGATTATCATCACATGGATCTTCAGTTGGAGCAAGAGTTGTAGCTTCAACATCATTAGAACTTGAAAATCTAGGAATGGCCAAATGATCTTCAAAGTATGCTCGAACCAGATCTTCGTCTATGTTTTCAGTCGATGGAGTAAATGAATTAAATAAGCCATCATAGTCAAACATCCATTCGGGACCTTTCCCTTGAGGAGGAGTGGTGTACTTTTGACAATCCACATGATACCATTCCTCAACACACCCAGAAGTGAAATTAAATACTCTTTTCTTTGGAGACGAATATCCCAAGAAATACCCTTCGATAGCTTTTTTTTCAAATTTACCCGTATCCTTCTTCAAAATTGTACAAGGACACCCAAAATGTTCCAAATACTTTAAGTTAGGCTTCCGATTATTTAAAAGCTCGTAACTTATATTTTTTGAGTCGTTTAACAGTTAAAACCCGATTAAGGGTATAACAAGCTGTATTCACTGCCTCATTCCAGAATTGGACGGGAAGCTTAGAATCAGCAAGCATAGTTCTGGCAGCTTCATCAAGGTTCTATTCTTCCGTTCAGCAACACCGTTTTGTTGTGGTACATAGGGTGCACTATATTCTCGATGAATTCCTTTTTTGAATGCAAAAGAAATCCAATACAGTGTTTTTGAATTCAGTACCATTATCACTTAGAATTCTCGATCTTAGTAATAAGGTTTTGTACCAAAATCGGTGTTTGATCCTTTGAAATCATAAATAAAACCCATGAGTATCTTGAATAATTATCGGTGACAACAAGACAATACCAGTCTCCAGAGATACTAGCACGATTCACAAGACCAAACAAATCCATATGAAGTCGTTCAAGAGGAGTATCAACGGAATTCAATAACTTAGAAGAATGAGACCTTTTCTTTTGCTTACCTGTAAGTCCCCCAGGGCATCGCTGATCGATACGAGATCCACACGAGGTCTAGGAGTGCGGAATCATCCTATACTCGTTTAATGGTGTAGAAGACGAAGAACACGATTACACTCAAACAAACACACGAACAAACACACGAACGGGATAAACAAATTTTAGCAGATCTTTTATATAAAACCAAACCACGTTACAAACCGAACACAAACAAAGACACGACCGACCCGAGGTGAGCTCTACCTCGGGTCGTCCCACACAACTCTCCCTCTTTGTTTCTCTCTAGACAATTGAACTGAACACACAAAACACTCTGACTTACTAGATACAAAAACCTAACCAAGACACACATATATATAGATAAATCAACTTCGCGGGCTTGGGCTTGGGCCAGTAGGCGAAGTTGTTCTAATTTCGCCTATGGTAGAAGTTGTTATAACTTCGCCTATGGCGAAGTTGTTCTAACTCTGTCACTTCATCTCCGCTGATCAGAATTGCATAGCGACGGTCACAAAATGCACCAACAGACTCCCCTTTGACCGTTGCTCTCAATTCTAACAAACACAAAAGATCATCTGTTACAAAACATGCACCAACAGACTCCCTCTTAACTGATGATATTCTGTTTGCTTCTTCTTGTAAGACTCGATTGCATTGTGCTCTTCAAACTTGAACTTCACAAATACATGCAACATCCATCCTGTCTTCAACCAGCCGTGTCTGAAACTGTCATGTAACTCCACAAATCTACCAATCACCGAGCATCTTCCATATCAGATCTCCCCTTCAGTGTAAGCTTCTCCGACTATATTGATCGAGGACTTTGAAATGCATGCATCCCCGTGCCTAATTGATCATCTCAACCAATCACGTGAAGTCCTTCTGACTTCACCAACACGTGAAGTTGGGCTCCCTCCACAACTTCACCAACACGTCGGAATTGTATAGTAAGATAAGGTTCAATCTTCAACTACTCAACATCAAGTGATCAATTTCATCACAAAACCACCTTGACAGAATCTAACACACATGACCATTAATTAATCCGAAGCATCTTTAATCACCAGGGATAACGATCAAGAACATAAACACTTTAATTCCCGATTAAATCCAACTTGTTCCAAAATTTTCACTTTAATAAATAAGCATCTCGTTTCAGGATCCAATTCTCGAACGCCTTGAAAATAACATAAATAATATGCTCTGACCGCAATCCAGTAATGACGAAAACCTTCAGTTCAATTTGACTTTCTTCAGTTGGTCAACCTTGAACAACAACAATTTCTTTGCCCAAAACACCCATATATGTGTCAATATCCAGTTTCAATCAACATCCCATTCACAATTTCAACTCCATATCCATAGTTGACCCGTATTTGTTCACACGTAAGACCAAGAGATAACAAGTTTCACTCGTTGTCGGAACAACACTTTCGGTCTCATAATAATCGTGTACACCTGGCCATACAGACGAAAACTCCAAACAACTTTTTTTTTTTTAATTTTTTTTTTTTAACTTCGCCTGAAAGTCAACTTCGCCTAAAAGTCAACTTCACCCCTCATTAATTTCACCTGGCCATAACTTCGCCTGGCCATAACTTCGCCTGTCCATAACTTCGCCTGGCCATAACTTCGCCTAAATCCTAAAATTTAAGTGACAACTTCACCTGAACCCCAATAACTTCGCCTACTGCAGTTGTTCGGCCAAAAACGCATCAGAAACGTGCCAGAAACACCAAAACGCAGATCTCGAACCATAGCATAAGAGCCTAAGGCTCTGATACCACTTGTAAGTCCCCCAGGGCGTCGCTGATCGATACGAGATCCACACGAGGTCTAGGAGTGCGGAATCCTCCTATACTCGTTTAATGGTGTAGAAGACGAAGAACACGATTACACTCAAACAACCACACGAACAAACACACGAACGGGATAAACAAATCTGCAGATCTTTTAAATAAAACCAAACCACGTTACAAACCAAACACAAACAAAGAGACGACCAACCCGAGGTGAGCTCTACCTCGGGTCATCCCACACGACTCTCCCTCTCTGTTTCTCTCTAGACAATTGAACTGAACACACAAAACACTCTGACTTTCTAGATACAAAAACCTAACCAAGACACACATATATATAGATAAATCAACTTCGCTGGCTTGGGCTTGGGCCAGTAGGCGAAGTTGTTCTAACTTCGCCTATGGCAAAGTTGTTCTAACTTCGCCTATGGCAGAAGTTGTTATAACTTCGTCTATGGCGAAGTTGTTATAACTTCGCCTATGGCGAAGTTGTTCTAACTCCGTCACTTCATCTCCGCTGATCAGAATTGCATAGCGACAGTCACAAAATGCACCAACAGACTCCCCTTTGACCGTTGCTCTAAATTCTAACAAACACAAAAGATCATCTGTTACAAAACATGCACCAACATTACCCTTATTGCATGCAATGCAGTGATCAGATAACTTAAAGTTCTTCAACGAAACACCTTCAACTAAGTCATTCGCCATTAAATAATTCATCTTTCGAACATGTATGTGACCCATTCTACGATACCATAAAATATAATCCTTCTCGGTTGCTTTTGACACAAAACATGTTTCTATAGGCGTTGATACTTTAGAACTCATATTTAAGACATAAATATCATTTGATCGTGGTGATCGCATGACAACCATATCCTTGGAATCATGTATCCCGGTTTCAAGATAAGACACTTTTTATCAGTAAATACCGTGGTATACTTTTTATCGCAGATTTGAGACACACTCAATAAATTATGATCCACCTTGTCACAGTAATTGACCTTTTCAAAAGTAATGTTGTTAGGGCGCGAGAATTTGACACTGTGGATACGTTATCCTGACATATGTTCTTGGATCAGTTATCCTTAGACAGATCCTGTCAGGATCAGTGGTCCTCAGTACTTGGTATTATTAACAATTGTTTCTTGTGTGTAGGTTGTTATTTAATAAGTATAACGGCTCCAAGACTTATTCCATCGGATATCTCGCTGTTGGATTTGTCAAACACGTGGTCAAATGGTTGTAACACGTCTAGTGGGAGAAGTGGCGGATTTATAGGACTTCTTGTTGTGTCACAAATAACTGAGTACTGAGGATATGTTATTCTTGAAGACATGTCTGGATAAATTATCCTTCATAAGAGTTCCAGAGCTATGTCAGGATCATGGATCCTCGGTATTTGGTGCTGTTAACGTTTGTTTCTTATATGAAGGCTGATATTTATCAAGTGTAACGGCAAGAAGACCTGGTCTACCACCTATTTCGCAGCCTGAGTGATGGAGCACGTGGTCAAAGTTGTTGTTACGATTACATTCAAGATAAAGGCGGATTTTTTAGAAAATTTGTTAATAGTCATTAATATTAATAACTCCATTGAGTTATTATCTTTGATATATAATGGAGATTATGATCAGTTAGAAGACACATTGTATACACACACACTAGAGCTGACACAAGCATTCTCTCTACACTAGCACACTTTGTAATCTCGATCATATACTCCACCGCATTTGTAACCACCTTTTATTTATCAATATAATCGACGGTAATAGTTTTCACCGTCCGGGGGTTTTTTGTGCCGGGGTGTAGGTTCCCAGCCGGATCTACACAGGAGTAGCTCGTAACACGAGGGTGCGGAATCCCCACGTAATACGATACGAGTGTAAGATAAGCAATACGTTAAATGAGTATGTAAACACACGAGACAATACTTGAGAACTTGATGTATTTCTATTGCCAACACGTGATGCACAAGATCACCAAAAACACGTTCTACCAAAAAACTATTTCTAAAACCCGAAGTTGAGGTTTAAATAGACCTCGACAACTTCGTCTACAAGCTAGGAGAAGTTGTCATAACTTTGCTTGGTCCCCAAGTTCGCTTATACATACCAGCAAACTTACATAATCAACAATATTCGACACGTAACAAACAAACTAAACAATTACAGACACAGACAAAACACAAGATACTGAACTACTGACATCATGCACCAACAGACTCCCCCTTGGCAGTAGCTTCATATCTCTATCTTCTTTCTCATGTCATGTAATCCCAAAACTTTCATACCACTCGTCTTCAAGCATGGACGCCCTGCCTTACACAGACAGAGACCACCCTCTGGTACTTTTTGGCTTCATCCTTCCACGCAGGAATGTAGAATATCTTCTTATCGTTCAGTACCTGCAAATCAGCTCGAGACAAATTAACCAAGTGCATGGGATCATATACTCTGAGAATCTCCTGTTCGTCCTCATCTTCCATAACAGCTTCAGCGGTCTGACTATCAACGTACCACCACTTGAGACTCTTTAAAACATCCTTGGGCATCATCTTCATCGGCACTTCTTTCAAACACCGAATCGGCTTATACTTCATCACCAACCAAGGCTTACCCTCAGCCCTCATTCCCTGTTCCTTATCTTAAACCAACCTTCCTTTCTGAGGCTTTAGAAGTTCAAACTTTTTATCCTTAATAGCTTCCTTCCATACTATCTTTCCAATTATTCTTGCAATATCATCATCACTCCTATTAATCAATCTCAAACGAGCCAAATCTTTCACCTCACACTCAGAAAAGGTGTTGAGCGATCTCAAAGCCTTCTTAAAATACTGAATTCCATTATAACGCTTAATCACAAACAACTTCAACTGTTCGTCATACAACCAGCAGATGACACTTTTCTTGGACTCAGCGTACCCCTTGATGTTGTAACTCTTCTTAAACATTGTTGGAACTGCAGGCTTCTTTTTCTTGAAGAACCACTGAGCACAGCCTTCTTTCCATCTCGGCTGTTCTTCCCACTCGGACTCATCTGAACATTTGCATCTTGGCTCACGTTCACCTTGTCAACATCTGGAATATCATGTTCTACACCATCATCCACAATCTCCCCTTCTTCTAGCTCACTATCAATCTCAATTTGTTCCCCTATCTTTTCAATCTCATCAATTTTTAACACATCATCTCCTAACTCATCATCATTACCCAAGGCTTCCTCATCATATACAACTACCACATTCTCACCACCCGTACCGCCTGACTGACCAGCAGACTCCCCCTGAGATGTGGAAGTCCCAAGAGTTTGTTCAGTTCTTGGCAACTCACCACCTGCACCTTCCGATGCATTGGGATCATCGTCTCTGTCTTGCCTCTTTTTGGTTCTCAACTCATCACCCTTGCAGCTCGTCTCCCCCTGAGATGCTAAGAACTATTTTAGAGCATCAAATAGTTTACCGTGTTCAACAAGGAGAGACGATTGTAATTGATTCTCTGCCACAAGTCTCTGGATAGCTTGAGTTTGTATGAGATTGATTCTTTACTGTTCAGCAACTACCCGTTCAAGAGCCGCTATCCTCTTAGAATCAGACAAAGTAGCATCAAAATCAAAACGCATGTGAGAAATATCATATGCATACGGTGGAGGAATTCCCAACTAGCTGGTATATCCGATGTAGACTGAATAGTGACCGTGGGTGGTATCTAAACAGACGACCCCGCAGTAGCAACCACCGTTGACTCAACAAACCGTGCAACAACCTCCGATGGAGTAAGAGACGGAGGCGGTAAAGAGACAATCTCTGGGGCGGTAAACTGAAACGTGGTTGGAGGAGTACCAAAAGATGACGACGTGGTCACCAAGGGAACACTTGAGGTTATCGGCGCCGTGACAGTTGAAGAAGCAGGAACCATAGTCATACCTGATAACGAGGGTGGAGAAAAATGAACAACCCTCGAACATTCACCAACTCTTGAACTTTCACTAGCCCTGCCTTCTTTGACCTTCGTACCAAACGATACAAATCCTCCTCATAATCGGATTCGCTGTCATCCGAATCTTTCTTTCTCTTACCATGTATTCTTTCTTGTCTGGCAAGAAAGAATACATGGTAAGAGAAAGAAAGATTCGGATGACAGCGAATCCGATTATGAGGAGGATGGCAAGAATCTGTTGTGCTTCTACGATATCGTCAGTGGAGGAGTCAGAATCGGTTGTCTCAGAATCCGCCACCGATGTAGCGACCATGGACACATTTACCCTAGACACCTCAGCTACAGAGGCTTGAATTTCAGCAGCTGGATCAACCGGGTCCATGTCAAAGAAACCTTTCCCTCCAAAGGCAACTTCTAGATCAACCTGTTGCTTCGGATCGACAACAGGATCAGCAGGCGGTGCTTGCTATACCACAGGTGGTGGTTGAGGAACATCAGCCTGTTGCGGTGCCGGATTGAGAAATTCATCTCCTGGAGGAGCAACATAAGCAGGATTCACCAAATAACCAAACAATGCAGTGTGCCGCGGACGAAGTTCTGGTTTGCTACGAGCACTTGATGACCTACATTGCACAAAAATTCTCTTACTCACACTTTCAACATAACGGATAGGACGTCGTTGAGGCAGAGTAGGAGCTACGTGATTCAGAATCATCTGTAGGAATCTCGGATACATCAAAAATCTTTCCCTAGCAACCGCGCGTCTCTGACGATCAATCTCATAAAACACCATCTGACTAAAGCTGTAGGGCTTGTTGTAAGTCAGGGCAGTCATTGCAGATTGCATCGTTGCCCCCATACCGTCTGTACCAGCTTTACGACCAGACACGCACACTATCATCACGTGCATTAGAAACCGCCACTGGTCTAATAAAAATCCTTTCTCCATTGAGTGTCACCTAACGGACCCGAATAACCCATACGCAGAAACGCACCATCTCTGAATGTAGTCGGAAAGTCTGTTGGATCATTATTAGTTTCAACCCCGAACTGTAAAGCAACCCTTATTTGATCTGTTGAGAATTGTACCACCTGATTGTTCACTGTAGCGCGCATAACCGGAGGATCAACCTTACAGTCATATTCAACCGTTCGCCAAAAGTCTTCGATATGTGGTAGCGAAATGGGGAGAGTAGTCGTGATGGCGTGAAAAATACGTGAGAGAACGAGGAATGAAATGATCTCACGATAGTCGTCTATACCACTAGCATCTGGATCCAAAGTGATATACATGTTGTGACCCGGAAAGAACTGTCGGTTGTTTTCACCACCTTCGTCTTCACCAGCACCACCAGCACCTGCCACAGCAGCCATATCTACACAACAAACGGTCTAAGTTAGAAAATTGACGTAACAGATCATAACTTCTCCTATTACCATGAGCGAAGTTATGATATCTTTTATGTTTAACTTCGCCTACTTCGCCTGAGTAAACAGATCAGTATACATAACAAACTTCGCCAGAGAGTATATATCAATAAACCAGAAAACTTAGGTATTAAGTTTCTGTGCAGGAGAAGTTAGTCAAATGGCGAAGTTATGAACAACTTCGCCTAAACCCTAACATCGCCTCTTAATCGGCGCATCATGATGATCCAATTGTAGCTAGTTTTGGCCAATTTGAGGATGAAAACACGATAAAGGTTGTACGATAGAGATTCAGATGACCATATCTTGACAAAAACACTGTTAACACAAATTGTTGAACGAGGGTTTAAAGAGCCATTCAACCGAAGCTACAAATTGGATCATCAAGACACTGATTATCATCGAATGTTGCGAATTATGGGTCACAATGATCCTACAAACCTTTATCACTGACAGAGATCAAACAATAAGAGGTTCGATTCGGGGTATAAGTTCGCCGAGGGTTAGAGGGTTTGAAAATAATTTGACTTGTTTGACCAACAACCCTTTATATAGGTGGAAGAAAACCCAAGAGGCGAAGATGTGATGACTTCGCCCCAAACCTAACTTCGCCAAGTCAAAGGCTGGTCAACTTCGACTGTGTTGCTTATAAGTGAACTTCGCCATTTAGTTAGCATCGCTGGTTTATAAAAATTTGAGAATTACAAACAAAACGTCGCCCATTTTAAGACCGAACCTTTACACAAGGAGCACTTTGCTGTTTAAAATTTCTGGTAAAAATTTATACTTGACGATCAAGGAACCAAGTAACCAAGTTATTTAAATGTAAGCCATAAAGCGAAATACAAAACGAAAATTTGAGTAATAAAATAAATGGGATCAAATTTCAGTCTTGACGAGAACCTGCATGTTTTAGAGAAGATCCGAACATGAATCATACTAATTAAGTGGCTGTCACATAGATCCATGTTCAGCGGTATTATGACATAAAGAAACAGGTTGTAAGCATGTATAAAACTTAGTATGGTTTTCATCGCTTCTATGATACGGATTAGGTTCAATTAAGCTCAAACTTTAGATGGATGTCACATAAGAGATTGTGATGCCTCCTATCTATTCTCAAAGCCTATTTGGATTTCCCCACATCACCCCGAGTTGACTTCGACCCGTAGTGTCTGATTAAACAATGAGCACACATTTATCTTTAGTGTCTCCTTCCCGTTTTTTCTTATGCTTGAAATATTCTATCTTGCCTCTTTCTAAATATTTGAAACAACTTAAGCTTCAGAAGGCTTAATAATATACATTTCCTTTTTTTTATACAAATAAGAACATTAATACAACTCCAAATTGTAGACAACTGCAAGTCCCGAATCTGGATCACTGCAGGTACTTAACACTATCTTCGCGGGAATCAGAACACTCACGGGCTCGTGTATGACTGGGTAATCACTTTTCTGCCTATCATTCGGAAAGATGTATATGGAGACATTCACAACTCAAAATGGTTTTCCACATTAAATCGAGGAGATTTAGTTTGTATCACTTCTACTTTTACGCACCATAGAAAGCTACCACAACATACAATGACTGTTCTAGAGTCTTTTAGGCCTAATAACTTCACCAGTTAAGCACACAGAATCAGTTTTTCTATCACTTTCCAAGGTTGGATCAATTTTCTTTTAAACATCGTATTGAAACTTCTTACGAAGTTATAGACTTGAAAAATTATATCATCTCCCTAAAAAAATTTTAAATTCTATCGCCCCGATCAAGTCAAAGTCTTCAGGTAAATGGCTATCCTGAAGATCCAATGGATCAGCTGGACCGACCACATACGAGTATATGTCCTTCTAACTAAGTATGAACGACTATTTTTCAGCGAAAGAATATAAACCCATCATAAACCGCCCCGGTCACTTTCAGTCATCTGGTTAATGGCTATCCTCATAATCTATAAGTATAAGTAAGGACCAAACATATCCGAAGATATGTCCTTCAAACTTAAGCAACCGACATAATTTTAAACGATAGTGATGGGTTTTTTTTTTTTTTTTTTTTAATGAAACGGAAAACAAGGTTACTCGAGATTGATCATCCCATTAAGCTGAACAAGATTTTGAAAACGGGATCGGTCAAATGCTTTAGTAAAAAGATCGGAAAAATTATCCAAAGAGTCAACCTTTTCAAGCACAATTAATTTCTTCTCAGCACAATCCCGTATAAAATGATGACGAATGTCAATATGTTTAGTTTTGCTGTGTTTAACGGGATTGTTAGTTACTGAGATTGCAGCAGTGTCATCAATGAAAATAAGTGAAATTCATACCATAATCGCGCAATTGCTGTTGTATCCATAGAACCTGGGAGCAGCAGTTTGAAGCTGCCATGTACTCTGCTTCACAGGTGGAAATGGCTACTGAGGTATGCTTCTTGCACTGCCACGACACCAATCTTCCTCCGAGAAACTGACATCCACAGGTTGTTGACTTCCTGTTCTGATTGCAACCTCCATAGTCAGAATCTGTGTAAGCTACCAAATCGAGTTCTCCCCCTTTCGTGTACCACAATCCCAACTTAGGCTTGCCTTTGAGATACCGCAATATTCTCTTCACTCCCTTCATGTGAGATTCCTTCAGTCTTCCCTGAAAACTAGCACAAAGACAAACTGCAAACATAATGTCAGGTCTAGATGCGGTTAGACACATTAAGGAACCTATGATTGCTCGATATGGAGTGGGATCCACATCTTCATCACTGTCGGAATCAGCACCCAGTTTGTGGTTGACACAGATTGGAGTGTCAAATGGGGTACTATCATCCATCCTGAAGCGTTTGAGCACATCATGGACATATTTCGCTTGATGAATAAACATGCCATCTTTCTTCTGATCTACCTGCAATCCCAAAAAGAAAGTTAATTCGCCCATGGCGCTCATCTCAAACCTCTTCTTCATGACCGCTTCAAATTCCTGACACATAGTGACTTTTGATGCAGCAAAAATGATGTCGTCCACATAAACCTGAATGAGAAGAAACTCTCCCCCTTTTCTCCTGACAAACAGAGTACTATCAATCTTTCCTCTTTCAAACCCATTTTCTAGCAAGTAGTCTGACAATGTTGCGTACCAGGTACGAGGAGCCTGATGTAACCCATATAAAGCTTTACTCAGTTTGTACACATGATCAGGAAGATCTGGGTCAGGGAAACCCGGAGGTTGTTCAACATACACCACCTCATCGACTTTACCATTAAGAAAGGCACTTTTCACATCTAACTGGAACACTTTCATCTCTTTGTGTGCAGAAAATGCCAGAAATAATCGAATTGCCTCCAATCTTGCCACAGGAGCAAACACTTTGTTGTAATCGATTCTTTCTTGCTGATTAAACCCTTTTACTTCCAATCTTGCCTTGTTCCGTATGATTATCCCCTTCTCATCTCTCTTACATTTAAATACCCATTTTGTACCGATAGCGATCACTTCTTGCGGTTTTTTAACTAACTGCCATACTTCCATCTTCTCAAACTCTGCCAGTTCTTCCTACATGGCTTCAACCCACGAGCTATCCTTCAGTGCCATTTGATAATTCTTTGGTTCAATCTGGCTGATGAAGCAGGTGTACAAGCATTCATTTATAATACCCGTATCTTTAAAGCTTGCATAAACACATGTGTGTTCATCCAAACTTCTTCTAGTACGTACACCATCAGAGGGATTACCGATCACATTTTCCAAATGATGATTCTTGTGAATTTTGGTGGACTGGACCGGACTGACTTCCTGATTATTCTCAAGATTTGTGGCAAGTTCATCAGTGTGAGACTGAGGTTGAGTGTGAAATGGATTATAGAATTCATCTTCCTTCGAGACAGCAGGAGTTTCGACTGCATTTGACGAAGTTGGTTGATTTTCTTCATATTGTGGACGTTGCATAATGGTCTCCTCCTCGTCATACAGTATTTGTGAGGCCATTTTCTCATCGGTGTCTGCAAAATTCAAGTAAGGCACATTAAAAGATTTGAATAGTTTATCATAGTCGAAATCCTCTACCGGTCCCATGCTAGGCCTTGGTGATATGTAACTAGTGATGTCAGTGTTACATATCACCTCAACCTTGCAGTTCGATAGATTAAAGACTCTTTTGTTGGGTGTCCCAACAATATAGCCAACTAAAATACATTCGTCGGCTTTCTCATCAAATTTAGAGTTAATCTTTAATATCGAACATGGGGACCCAAAAGGTTCAAGACCTTTCAAGTTTGGCTTTCTACCATGCATAAGTTCATAACAGGTTTTATTTAATCTTTTAACAGTTAAAACACGATTAAGGATGTAACAAGCTGTAGCCACAGCCTCAGCCCAGAACACCACGGGAAGTTTAGCATCTTCCAGCATGGTCCTGGCGCCTTCGATTAGAGTTCTATTCTTCCTTTCAGCTCATCCATTTTGTTGTGGAGTATATGGGGCACTGTACTGATGCTCTATCCCTTTCTGTAGACAAAACATCTCCATCTGATAGTTCTTAAATTCTGTCCCATTATCACTCCTGATGTACTTAACCTTCCTCCCAATAATATTTTCCACCTTGGTAATCAAGTTAATTACCAACTGAACTGTCTCATCCTTTGTCTTCAGAAAATATACCCAAGAGTATCGAGAGTAATCATCGGTTACAACCAAGCAGTATGACGTTCCATCTAGACTCTTTACATTCACAGGACCAAAGAGATCTATGTGAAGTAGGTCTAGGGTGCTAACAATTGAGTTAACCTTCTTGGAGTGATGAGGCTTTTTGTGTTGCTTCTCTTTCTTGCACGAAAAGCATTGATCTTCAAAGTTAAAATTCTTCAAGGGAACCCCAAGTACCAGCCCATTCTTGACAATGTAATTCATTTTGCAGAGATGTATATGTCCCATTCTTCAATACCATAACTCTGACTCAGACTCAGTTGCCTTTGACAGAAGACATGACTCTTCTGTTGTCATCTCAGTTGACCTCATATCCATTACATACGTGTTCTTTTCTCTTGGAGCTCTCATCACAACCCAGGCCTCTGGTATCTTGAAACCAGGATAAAGAACGATTGCCTCATTTTTAGTAAAATGCACCGTGTATTCTTTGTCACAAATCTGAGATACACTCAACAAGTTATGCTTCAACTCTTCCACAAAATTCACCTTCTCTAACTTTATTCTTCCATTCGTCACAGTTCCAATACCACTGATTCTTCCTCCACTCTCTCCAACGAAACTAACCCATCCTCATTGAACAGATTTCCAGTCACGTAACAATTTCTTGTTACCAGTCATGTGCCGAGAACAGCCACTGTCAACAACCCACATATTGTTTACAGCCATGTTTGACTGTTCCTGCATAATTAAAGAACTAGATTAAAATCTGGGGACCCAAGACCTTCTGGTCTTGGGTTGAGTAAACCTGTTATCAGGTATCCAGTACCTTGATTGCCCAAAGTCAGTTTGAGGATATTCTTGTAAGTTCTGAACGAAAACCTTCTAGAGGACTGGCTATGTGGCCATCCAACTCTTCGTGAATTAACTGAATTATAATTGTTGGTTTGGTAGTTTACTGGGAAAAAACGAGACTGATTTCTTTGAAATCTTTGATTAGTCCAATGACTGAAAGTCGGTGTGTTCACATTCTTACCAGCATCATAATTAGTATTCATTTTATTCTCAGTTTTCGGATGCCTCATACCTCTAAATTTTCTCTGTTTTAGAGGACAATCAGCAACAAGGTGTCCTACTTTATTGCATCTGAAACAACTTCTGTTTTGAACTTTCGTCTCAACAGTTGTTGCAGATGTCGAGGTTGCGTTACTACCCGTTTGTCTAACATATGGTAGGACGAACGGATTTAGGGAAGATTTCTTTTCATCAGGTTTATATTCCTCCCCAGGTTTTAGTAACACAACCTCTTCTTTTATCTCACCCAATTCGGATGACTTGTCCGAATTTGATGAGACAGAGCTAGGGATAGAAATCGCAACATTAGAACTTGACTTACTCGTTTCGCCCTTATTAACTTCAGTTTCTTTAGTAGAAACTTTGATTGGAACTGTCTGACTAATCTCAACATTCGCAGATTGCCGATCACTAGGATCATAAGTATAGTTATTGTTATACGGTGGTGGAACTTCAGAAAATCCAATTCCTCCTTTGTTAACCGGGGAACGTTAAACACTTATGATGTGATCTAGCATTGCTGAAGAATTTCTAAATTGTTCAATTTTTCTGTTTAGTTCCACCACTTTTACCTGGTAATCAACTATCTGTTTATCTTTTTCAGCAATTAGTTTGGTCTTTTCTTCTAACACTTCATAACTAAGATCAATTACTTGTATTTTTTCAGCTAGACTGGCTTTAAGACTTCTGATATCCTTTTCATTAGCTTTTATTTTTACCGAGTAACTATTATCTTTAGTTTTAGAGTAGTGATGTTCTTCTTTCAGGTTTTTAAATTGAGTATCCAAACTAACAAACTGATTAGTTAATGTTTTTAATTGTTCAGACAGATTTTCACATTGTTCACAATGAAGTTCAGAACTTACCTCAGAGAGCTGATCGTTCACTTCTGCCATGTATGCCTGATCTTCTCCCGTCTCTCTCTCACTTCCTCCAGTTTTGACGTTTACCAAATTATCCTGTTCAAACACTTCCTCAACTTGTATATTCCAGTTGTATCCACCATTCTGTCGAGATACCATAGCCCTATTTTCATTACCACCCCCATTCTGTTGTGCAGGCCTGTTCTGACTTCGTTCGACTCTCTCATTTGTACATTCCTTAGCAAAGTGTCCATTTTGTTGACAGTTGTAACATCGAACCTTTGATTTATCAAACCCTGGACTTTCTCCAACGAACTTTCTACCCGTTTTCTTCATGAATATGTTTACCCTTTTTACTATCATAGCCATCTTCCAAATCATCAGCATCGATCTGATCATAGTCTTCATCCAAAGTTGCAGGGTCTACTATTTTACCTTTGATATAGTTCTCATAAGATGCAATAAAAAATGCATAGAGGGCATACTGTTGTTCAGCAGATTTCACACTCATAGGCATCTGTGAGTAGTTATTGTTTGGAGCATTGGATGAGAAATTTCCAGTTGTAGTTTGAGGCTTTGAGGAATTACTCCCTCCTGCTACTAAACATACGTCACCATCCATATTGAGAATCACATGACTATCTGGAGTGGAGTTTGATTCCCCCTTAGAGTAGTAGGCAGTGGATTATAATTTTGAACTTGAGCTCGGAGTGACTTTAGCACCATACATTCCCGGATCCTGAGCCTGATCAGTTGGTGTGTCCTTTCGAGCCATGTTAAGTTCAAAATTTCGTAACTTATTGACAACTGTTTCCAAATCAATCTTGTCAAAATCTTTATCTTCTCTCATCAGTACAGTGTACATTTCCCATTTCGGTGGATGAGCATCAAGAAGTTTTTCTACTACCTCTTCTTCCTTGTATTCAATGGAGTAATTATTTAGTTCGGTCATCAAATGATAATATCGTGTGATGATATCATCAAGTGATTCATTTTTCAAATACTTGAATACAAAGAATTGGGTCTTTAGCAGCTTTGTCTTGGAAGTACGTATCCCCACATTACCTTCATATCTATTTTCTAGTGCTTCCCATATCTCTCTAGCAGTTTTGTATTTCTTGAAGGTATGAAGAATCTCTTGTGGAAGAGCCATTGTTATAGCTGCATGAGCTTTACTCTCTGCCTCATACATTTTCTTTTCATCCTCTTCCATCTTACTGTACTTCCTAATCTGTTCACGACCTTCAAACATGGATGTTGGTGGAATTTACCCGTCTTGAATGCAAACCCACATCTTAGCATTTTGATACTTCACATACTGTTCAAAACGATCTTTCCATGCAACGAAATCGGTACCCTTAAACAGTTTTGGAGCTTTAGTTGCAGAACAAGCTTCAACCTTCATCTTTACCTGCTCTGTGATGTTTATCGAAGTCATAGTTGAAGAATAGAGATTAAAGAATCAAAAAACAGAATTCTGTGAACAGCAATAGCGAAGTTAATATAACTTCGCTTCAATCTAACTTCTTTAATATAACTTCGCTTGAACCTTAAATCTGAACAACTTCGCTAGCCTAACAACTTCGCCTGCTACTTAACATCGCTTGGGCTTAAGTTCACTGAACAACTTCGCCAAATATTATATCTTCGCTTAAACCCTATAAGTTCGCTTAAACCCTACCTTTTGTGACGGCAACTTCGCTTGATGAACAACTGAGTTTTGCAGGTTTTAGTTAGGTTTATTGCGAGGGTCGTGAGGGTGATTTGGAGGTATATTTGATGAGGGAAGATGGACAAACGACAAAAACAAAGTATTTTAACGTAAACTCGTTCCGCGAATAGTCAAACGGAACGATCTTAACACCCGTGTGATAATCCCGAACCACACAATCACGAGCAATTGCTCTGATACCAATTGTAGGTTTCCAGCCGGATCTACACAGAAATATCTCGTAACACGAGGGTGTGGAATCCCCACCTAATACGATACGAGTGTAAGATAAGCAATACGTTAAATGAGTATGTAAACACACGAGATAATACTTGAGAACTTGATGTATTTCTATTACCAACACGTGATGCACAAGATCACCAAAAACACGTTCTACCAAAAAACTATTTCTAAAACCCGAAGTAGAGGTTTAAATAGACCTGGACAACGTCACCTACAAGCTAGGCGAAGTTGTCATAACTTCGCTTGGTCCCCAAGTTCGCTTATACATACCAGCGAACTTACATAATCAACAGTATTCGACACGTAACAAACAAACTAAACAATTACAGACACAGACAAAACACAAGATACTGAACTACTGACATCATGCACCAACACGGAGACCACGATAATCATATACTTGTCGACTAAAGGTTACCTTGTCGATCATTGACTAAAGTAATTCGACCAAAGATTAGCTTATTAATCCTTGACCGAAGTTATTTTACCAAAGATTGCCTTGATAAGTTTTGACCAAAGTAAGATTAATTTGGTTAAGGGCTTTTTCCCTCGTGATCAAATCATTGTGTTTATCCAGATTACGATTACACACTCAATATTATCGTGTTAGCACCTTACCTCACAATTACGAATTTGGATACATTATCCTTGTGTGATTTTTGTCTAAAACAATTTGGCGCCCACCGTGGGGCAATTGGTGCTATAATCCAGATTATTCCTATCATTTTCAACCTTTTCATACCCATATAACTATCAGTGGCCTCTCAATCAACCTCTTCTTCATCAACCATGCCATCCTCGGTTTCTCTCTCATCAAGAACTTTGCCGCCGATGCCTCCTCCAATTACGGGAGCTCAAGGACCACCGCGGCTGGAAACAAGACACAAATTCCAGCCTTCCAAAGCTCAAAAACCACTGCTGCCACTTCGGTGGTCAAATCTAACAATGATGTTTCTGCTATGTTTTCACAAGTTAAGGCATACTGTTGGTGCATGATGTCAGTAGTTCAGTGTCGAGTGTCTGTAATCGTGTTAGTTAGATTTGAGTTTTGTATGTAAGCGAAGTTGCTAACAAGTTCGCTTATATGGGCGAACTTGTTAGACAAGCGAAGTTAGGGACAACTTCGCCTGAACATGCCAGGTGAAGTTGTCGTGTCTATATAAGCTGTTTTGTTTACGGCTTATTCATTAATTAATTTCAGGATTGTTGTTCGTGTATTCGAGTCAGAGAGTTTGTATTCAGTGATCATAGTATCACGTGTTTACGGTTGGAATACAACGTGTGTTTGATTATCGTATCGTGTGTTAGCTCGTATCGTTTTCTATACTCGTAACGTCTTACGTTGGGATTCCGCACCTACGTTGAACGCGATATCTCGTGTAGATCCGGCTGGGAACCTACAATTTGTATCAGAGCATTTGCTCGATTGTGTGGTTCGGGATTATCACACGGGTGTAGAAATCGTTCCGTTCGACTATTCGCGGGACGAGTTTTCTGAGTTTTTGTGTCATACTCATCTCCTACAATCATAAACAACCCATAACACCTTCACAAACCTCGTAAAATCCAGAAATCAAACCTGCATATTCATCGTGTTCATCAGGCGAAGTTGCCGTCACTGTTCGTAGGGTTTCAGCGAAGATATAAGGTTAAGCGAAGTTATCCACAACTTCGCCTACCTTCTCAAGTTCGCTTATCTCAAGCGAAGTTACCCACAACTTCACCTACTTCACAGGTTCGCTTACCATAAGCGAAGTTATCCACAACTTCGCCGAATCAGGCGAATTTAAAAAGGAAGCGAAGTTCAGAATCAGCGAAGTTCAGACTTAAGCCTACAGTACTGTTTAAAATAATTTTTTTTATTTTTCGAGTTTCTTTGGGTTTCGTGAAAGATGTCTTCAATAAACATTACGGAACTAGTTAAGATGGAAGTGGAAGCGGGTTCGGCTACAAAGGCACCGAAGATGCTTAAGAAAACCGATTATGTAGCGTGGAAAGATCGTTTTGAACAATATGTCAAGTACCAAGATGCTAAGATGTGGGTGTGCATACAAGATGGTTACATTCCACCTACTGCTGAGTATGAGGGTCATGATCAGATCAAGAAATACAAAGAGTATAAAAGAGAAGAAATTTGAGCTGTTGAAAGGTGCAGGTGGTGAGTTGCCAAGAACTGATCAAGCTCTTGGAACTTCCACAACTCAGGGGGAGTCGACAACTGCAGCTGGTGGTGATGATGTGGTGGTAGTGGAAGTTGAGGAGATGGATGATGGTTTGGTTGGTGATGATGATATACTACCGAGTGATGTGATAGAGAAGATTGGAGAAGAGATTGTGATTGATAATGAGATTGAAGAGGGAGAGAGAGTATAAGAGAATGTGGAGCATGAGATACCAGATGTTGAGAAGATAGATATGAGTCAACAGATTGGAAGTGATGAGACTGAATGGGAAGAGCAGCCTAGATGGAAAGAAGGCTATGCTCAGTGGTTCGTCAAAACGAAGAAACCGGCGGTCCCTACAATGTTTAAGAAGAGTTACAACATTAAAGGCTATGCTGAAGCGAAGAAAGGAATTATTTGCTGGATATATGATGAGCAGTTGAGGCTCTTCGTGATTAAAAGGTATGACGGTGTTCAGTACTTTAAAAGGATGTTGAGATCGTTGAATACACTGCCAGAATGTGAAGTGAAAGACTTAGCCAGATTGGGATTGATAAACAGAAGTGACGATAATATGGCTAGAGTCATTGGGAAGATTGTGTGGAAAGAGAGTATAAAAGAGAAGAAATTTGAGCTGTTGAAACCACAAAAGGGAAAACTTGTTGAAGACAAGGATAGAGGTTTGAGAGCAGACGGAAAGCCTTGGTGATTATGAAGTATAAACCGATCCGGTGTTTGAAAGAAGTGCCGATGAAACTAATGCCCAAGGATGTGCTTAAAGACCTGAAGTGGTGGTATGTAGATTGTGAGACAGCTGAGGCAGTGATGGAAGACGAAGATGAACAAGAGCTGCTTAGAGTGTACGATCCGATGCATCTAGTAAATTTGTCGCAAGCTGATTTGCAGGTGTTGAATGAAAAGAAGATATTTTATATTCCTGCTTGGAAAGACGAAGCGAGGAAATATCAAAGAATAGTATCGGTTTGTGTTCGAGAAGGAGTGCATGCTTAAAGATGAATATAAGAGTGTTGAAGATTACAAGACACGTGTTTGAAGCTAAAGAGATGAAGCTACTGCCAAGGGGGAGTCTGTTGGTGCATGATGTCAGTAGTTCAGTGTCGAGTGTCTGTAATCGTGTTAGTTAGATTTGATTTTTATATGTAAGCGAAGTTGCTAACAAGTTCGCTTATATGGGCGAACTTGTTAGACAAGCGAAGTTAGGGACAACTTCGCCTGAACATGCCAGGCGAAGTTGTCGTGTCTATATAAGCTGTTTTGTTTACGGCTTATTCATTAATTAATTTCAGGATTGTTGTTCGTGTATTCGAGTCAGAGAGTTTGTATTCAGTGATCATAGTATCACGTGTTTACGGTTGGAATACAACGTGTGTTTGATTATCGTATCGTGTGTTAGCTCGTATCGTTTTCTATACTCGTAACGTCTTACGTAGGGATTCCGCACCTACGTAGAACGCGATATCTCGTGTAGATCCGGCTGGGAACCTACAATTAAAAAGTGTTTTGGAGTTTTCGTCTGTATGGCCAGGTGTACACGATTATTGTGAGACCGGAGATGTTGTTCCGTCAACGAGTGAAACTTATTCTCTGGGTCTTACGTGTGAACAAATACGTGTCAACTCTGGATATGGAGTTGAGGTTGTGAATGGGATATTGATTGAAACTGGATATTGACACATATTTGGGTGTTTGTGGGCAATGAAATTGTTGTTGTTCGAGGTTGACCAACTGAAGAAAGTCAAATTGAACTGAAGGTTTTCGTCATTACTGGATTGCGGTCAGAGCATATTATTTATGTTATTTTCAAGGCGTTCGAGAATTGGATCCTGAAACGTGATGCTTATTTATTAAAGTGAAAATTCTGGAACAAGTTGGATTTAATCGGGAATTAAAGTGTTTATGTTCTTGATCGTTATCCCTGGTGATTGAAGATGCTTCGGATTAATTAATGGTCATGTGTGTTAGATTCTGTCAAGGTGGTTTTGTGACGAAATTGATCACTTGATGTTGAGTAGTTGAAGATTAAACCTTATCGTATGCCGACGTGTTGGTGAAGTTGTGGAGGGAGCCCAACTTCACGTGTTGGTGAAGTCCGAAGGACTCACGTGATTGGTTGAGATGATTAATTAGGCACGGGGATGCATGCATTTCAAAGACCTCAATCTATTTAGTCGGAGAAGCTTACACTGAATGGGAGATCTGATATGGAAGACGCTGGGTGATTGGTAGATTTGTGAAGCTACAAGACAGTTTCAGACATGGCTGGTTGAAGAGCAAACAGAAGATCATCAGTTAAAAGGGAGTCTGTTGGTGCATGTTTTGTAACAGATAATCTTTTGTGTTTGTTAGAATTGAGAGCAACGGTCAAAGGGGAGTCTGTTGGTGCATGTTTTGTGACCGTCGCTATGCAATTCTGTTCAGCCGAAACGAAGTACGAAGTTTGAACAACTTCGCCAACAACTTCGCCATAGGCGAAGTTAGAACAACTTCGCCTACAGGCCCAAGCCCGCGAAGTTTATATATATATGTGTGTGTCGTGTTTAGGGTTAGAAATCCAGAAAGTTAGAGAGTTTTGTGTCCAGTTCAAGTAGCTAGAGAGAAACCGAGAGAGAGAGCCGTGTGGGACGGCCCGAGGTAGAGCTCACCTCGGGTCGACCGTCGTTTGTTTTCGTGTTTGGTATGTAATGTGTTTCGGTTATTATATAAAAGATCTGTAGATGTGTTTATCCCATTCGTGTGTTTGTTCGTGTATGTGTTTGTGTGTAATCGTGTTCTTCGTCTTGTGTTGGTGCATAATGTCAGTAGTTCATAGTCTAGTGTCTGTAATCGAGTCTGTAATGTTTAATTATGTTTTGTATGTTTAAGCGAAGTTACTGACAAGTTCGCTTAACAGGCGAACTTGTTAGTCAAGCGAAGTTATGGACAACTTCGCCTGAACATGCCAGGCGAAGTTGTCGTGTATAAATAGTCCTAGGTTACGGCTTGATTGTAATCGTTGTTTAAGTTTGTGTCAGTTGTTCGAGTTCATTGTAACGTGAGGACGAGAGTCTGTAACAGTGATATTACATCAAGTGTTTGAGTTATAATATATAACGTGTGTTCGTTTCGTTTGTTCGTGTGACTCGTGTTCTATACTCGTAACGATCTACGCAGGGATTCCGCACCTGAGTAGACCGAGATATCTCGTGCGATCCGTCCAGGGAACCTACATCTTGTACACCATTAACGAGTCTTGGAGGATTCCGCACTCCTAGACCTCGTGCGGATCTCGTATCGATCGGCGACGTCCCGGGGGGGACCTACAAGTGGTATCAGTGATCTCAACCAATGATTCATTGTGGATTACTTGTAGGTCCCCCCGGGACGTCGCCGATCGATACGAGATCCGCACGAGGTCTTGGAGTGCGGAATCCTCCTAGACTCGTTAATGGTGTACAAGACGAAGAACACGATTACACACAAACACATACACGAACAAACACACGAATGGGATAAACACATCTGCAGATCTTTTATATAATAACCGAAACACATTACATACCAAACACAAAAACAAACGACGGTCGACCCGAGGTGAGCTCTACCTCGGGCCGTCCCACACGGCTCTCTCTCTCGGTTTCTCTCTAGCTACTTGAACTGGACACAAAACTCTCTAACTTTCTGGATTTCTAACCCTAAACACGACACACATATATATATAAACTTCGCGGGCTTGGGCCTGTAGGCGAAGTTGTTCTAACTTCGCCTATGGCAGAAGTTGTTACAACTTCGCCTATGGCGAAGTTGTTCAAACTTCGTACTTCGTTTCGGCTGAACAGAATTGCATAGCGACGGTCACAAAACATGCACCAACAGACTCCCCTTTGACCGTTGCTCTCAATTCTAACAAACACAAAAGATCATCTGTTACAAAACATGCACCAACACATACATGGAGCAGCAGAACAAAACTAACCAGAGGATCCTACGTGAAATTGAAGATCTCAAGAAAAGAAAGAGGCTAGCGGAGAATCAAACTCCCTTGATACCTAGGGTGCTGGAATTTTCTACTCCAGGATCCATGGCTCAACATACTCAAGGATCCTCGATCTTCCAACAAGGATCATCCATCCTTCAACCAGGGTCCGTGGGTCAGCATACTCAAGGATCCTCGATCTTCCAACAAGGATCATCCATCCTTCAACCAGGGTCCATGGGTCAGCATACTAAAGGATCGTCGATCTTCCAGTGAGGATCATCTATCCTTCAACAGGGTTCCATGGGTCAACAGACTCAAGGATCCTCGCAATTTCAGCCAGGATCATCTATTCTTCAACAGGGATCCATGGGTCAGCATAATCAAGGATCCTTATATTATTGGCAAGGATCAGTCATCCTTCCACAAGGATCCTATGGTACCCAACCTCAAGGATCCTTCATCCCGAATCAAGGATCCTTCTTTTCGAATCAAGGATCCTCAGGCGTCCAACATCAACGACCCTCCAAAGTCCATGAAGGAGACATAATCCCCATGCAGACTATAGCATCTGGAGGACCAACTCTTATCGCAGACTCCTCCTATCCCATCTACTCATCCGTGATGCCAACCTTCACTCAGCAAAGAGGTAACTTGTACGATCCTTTATCCTTAGATGCTAACCGTGGTTCCATGCAGGATGCAGGTATCAACCAAGCTATGGCCAAGGAGCTGCAGAAGCTCAAGGATATGATATCCAGTGTTCCCGGGGTCATAAGACCAATTCCTGAGATACCTGAGGGAAGCCACAGAGTATCCAGATTCGCTCCGCCTATCTGTGATGCTGAAATCCCGAAGCGGTTCCAGACTCCGAATATGAAGACTTACGACGGGACCACTGATCCTGAAGAACATGTAGCACAGTATAGGGAAAGGACGGAGATCAATCCTATTCCGGAGAGACTCAAAGAAGCTTGCCTATGCAAGGGCTTTGGATCCACACTAACGGGAGCCGCTCTAAAATGGCTGCTAAGTCTTCCTTCCTTTTTAATTACTTCTTTCTCTCACTTAGTTAACTTGTTTAACACTCAATTTTCCTGTAGTCGGAAATTTGAGAGGTTAACCAGTGATTTATATCGTGTTGTCCAACCTAGTGACGAATCCCTTAGGGATTTCGTCACCAGATTCGGCAAGGAAGCTCTAGAAATCCCAAATCTTGACATGACTACTGCTGTTGAAGCATTCAAGATGGGAATTCAGAAGAGCTCCCCCTTTTATGATGATTTAGTGATGACTCAATGCAGGACATTAGACGAAGTCAGAAACAGGGCATTAAGATACATCCAATTAGAGGAAAATAAAAGGATCCAGGATCGTCTTGGAGGACAAATGAAACAAGAAATTCCCGAGAAGAATAAAGGATCCTGGAATAGGAACAACAATTCAAAGCCGTACGCCAAGCCCAATAATCACAATGTGCGGGCAGTTGAAGAAGGAGATGATGATGAAGACTATCCTTGCATCTCCGATTATTGTTTCTCTGTGGATACTCATGGCTTGATCTGTGCCATGAAGGATCTGGGAGAAAAAGCAAGGTGGCCCTGAAAATGAAAAGGTTGTCGGCTTCAAAGACAAGTCTAAGTGGTGCGCTTTCCACGAAGATTTTGGCCACGCAACAGACGAATGCATCGGCTTAAGTAGGGAAATTGGTTACCTCCTGAGCAAGGGTCACTTTAAAGAACTCTTGGGAAGGAAGAAATCCAAGATCCAAGATCCTGAAGACCTTCCACAAAAAGCAACACCACCACCGCCAGATACTCACGTGATCAACTTCATCTCCAAAGACTATGACATATTTCAAACATCTTATCCTAATGAAGAATTCAAGTTGGACGATGAAAGAAGGCCACTCATCCCCACTACTCGAATAACTGATGAAAGGATATTCTTTGATTCGAGCATCCAGAATCCTCACCAGGATGAACTGGATGTACAAATGGTCAATTTCATCTCTGAAAGATCCGACACATGTGTAACTTCCTTCTCAGCAGCAAAAAGGCTCGCCAAAGAGATCAAGTTGGACAACGGAGACCGACCAATAGTATCCACCACTTTAACGACAACAAAAGGATCTTCTTTGATGAGGAAGACAAACTAAACATCCAGGATCCTCACCATGATGGTTTAATTATTACTTTATTTATTGCTAACCACTATGTACGCAGGATCCTAGTGGATGATGGAAGCTCAGTCAACATCATCCAGCATGATGTCCTTAAGAAGATGAACATTCCAGATTCCGAGATCGTCCCTAGAACATCAGTGCTAGTCGGTTTCAGCGGAGAAACCAAGAAGACATTGGGGGACATCAACCTTCCAATTTATATTGAAGGGTTAAATTCATATCAAAAATTCTGTGTAATTGATAACCTTTCTTGTTGCAATGTTAATTTAGGTAGGCCTTGGCTCCATGGGATGAAGGCGGTGGCCTCAACCTACCACCAATGCATCAAACTACCAACTCCTTGGGGAGTAGTAAGGATAGATGGTGACCAGGTGGAGGCCAAAAATTATTATTCTTCATCCATGAACCCGATAGCTAAACAGACGATAGCATAGCAATTACAGCAAAATCCTGGGAATGTACTGGAAGCTCGAGAGCAGGACTTAAAAGAAGTATCTTTAGATCCTGAAGATCCAGACATGAAGGTGTTCCTAGGATCCTGTATCCATGACGAGATCGAGGAGGATATAATATCCTTCTTAAAGTGACGAAAATCCACGTTTGCCTTCAGAAATTCAGACATGACAGGTATTTCTAAGGAGGTAATTACTCATATATTGGGCCTTGATCATTCTATTAAACCCGTCCATCAGAAGCGAAGGAAATTCGCTCCAGAGATGAACGCGATGTTTACAAGAAGAAGTTGAAAAACTTCTTAAGGCCGGTATGATCAGAGAGGTTAAGTATCCTCGATGGTTAGCTAATGTGGTTGTAGTTTCAAAAAGAATGGGAAGTGGAGGGTATGCGTTGATTTTACAGATTTAAACAAAGCATGTCCCAATGATCCTTTCCCGTTACCACATATAGACTCCATGGTGGATGCAACGGCAGGACATGAAATGCTTACCTTTATGGATGCTTCCTCTGGATTTCAACAAATTCAGATGGAACCATCTGATCAAGAGGATACCGCATTTATGACTCCTACAAGCATATATTGTTATATTGCTATGCCATTTGGACTAAGAAATGCAGGGGCAACATATCAAAGACTGGTCAACATGATGTTCAAGGATCAGTTAGGCAAAACCATGGAAGTCTATATATATGACATGGTGGTTAAATCAAAGAAGGCCGAGGATCACCTCAGGGATCTCGAAGAAGCTTTCAATATCCTTGACCAGTACAATATGAAACTGAATCCGTCAAAATGCCACATTGGTGTTAAGGCTGGAAAGTTTCTGGGATATATGGTGACTAAAATAGGAATTGAAGCAAGCCCAGAGCATATTGAAGCCATCATCAACCTAAAGTCGCCTGCAAATGCCAAGGATGTCCAAAGGCTCACGGGAAGAATAACCGCTCTCAACAGATTCATCTCAAGATCCTCCGAGATATGCAAAGACTTCTACGACATTCTAAGAAAGAATAAAAAGTTTGAATGGACAGGAAAGCATGAGGTTGCGCTCAAAGCCTTGAAGGATTACTTATCCTCAGCTCCAGCTCTGATGAAGCCTGTGGATGGAGAATCCTTATATCTGTATCTAGCAGTTTCAGGTAATGCAATAAGTGCCGTCCTTGTCAAGGATCATGAAGGTGAACAACACCCGGTATATTATGTAAGTAAAAGTCTATTAGATGCCGAAGCCAGGTATTCAAACCTTGAAAAATTAATCCTTGCTTTGATTATGGCTTCCACTAAATTAAGACATTATTTTGAGACTCATACTATTATTTTGAGAACTAATTATCATGTTAAGAATGTGCTTAGAAAACCAGAATTGTCAGGAAGGATGGCCAAGTGGGCTGTGAAGCTGAGTGCATATGACATTCAGTATGAGCCTAGAACAGCTATCAAATCACAGGCACTAGTGGACTTTGTGGCTGATTTCAGCAGTGACATGCAAAAGGAGGCTGATTTAGAAGTCCAACAACTAGAAGAAGCCAAGGATCCTTGGATCCTCTTCACAGATGGAGCATCCAACGTAAGAGGAACGAGATTGGGCATACTATTGAAATCGCCACAGGGGGACATAATGCCCCAGTCCATTGCATGTGCATTCAAGCCACCAACAATGAGGCAGAGTACGAAGCACTCGTCGCATGTTTACTTTTAGCAAAAAGCATGAGGATCAGGTATCTTCAAGTTTATATGGATTCTTAACTTATAACTAACCACTTTAACGGTTCTTATGCCGTGAATGGTGAGAAAATGATCAAATATTTAGAAGTTGTGAAGGAATTAGCAAAATCCTTCGAGTTGTTTAGTATTATTCAGGTACCAAGAGAGGAAAATGCCGGGGCGGATGCCTTAGCAAATTTAGCCTCGTCCTTGAAAATTCCAGAAGATACAAAGATCCCAATTATTCACATACTCTCGCCAGCAATAGGAGAGCAAGAAGTTGGGGAGATAACAAGTGACAAACAGATTATACTTTTGGATCCATTATCCTCAGCCAGCCAAGGATCATGGATTCTCCCAATCAAAAAATACATCTAATATGGAGAAATTCCAGCTACGGAGAATCCAAAGTCCTTCAAACTCAAGGTATCCCAATATATTTTATTAAATGATATGGTATATAGAAAATCTCTTGCAGGTCCATATTTGAGATGCATTGAAGATCCTGAGACCCAAGAAGTACTCAAGGATTTTCATGAAGGAGATTGCGGAAATCACGTAGGTGGAAGAGCATTATTTTCCAGAATACTTAGAACAGGATACTTATGGCCAACAATGAAGAAGGATGCAGTGGAGTATTCAAAGAAATGTGATGCTTGTCAAAGACACGCGAATATCCTTCATCAACCAGCGGAGCCCCTATATCCTTTATCCTCCTCATGGCCTTTCATGAACTGGGGTATGGATATTGTAGGCAAGCTACCATAAGCACCAGGTGGAAAGGTCTTTATGCTTGCTATGACTGACTACTTCTCCAAATGGATTGAGGCAGAAGCATTTGTACAAGTCTGAGAAAGGGAAGTAATATCCTTTATTAAACGAAATATTATAACTAGATTTTATTATTCCCGCTGAAATTGTTTGTGACAATGGTTCCCAGTTTATCGGGAAGAGAACCACTAACGTTTGTGACAGTTGGGGCATCAAGATGATTACTTCCACTCCGGTTCATCCTCAAGCCAATGGCCAAGCAGAGTCTATCAACAAGATCATCATCAACAATCTAAAGAAGAAGCTAGGATCCAAAAAGGGAAAATGGACTGAAGAACTTCCTTATGTTCTTTGGGCAGATAGGACAACTCCAAAGAATGCAACAGGCCAAACACCCTTCTCATTGGTGTTTGGATCAGAAGCAGTAATTCCCACAGAAATGGTGGTTCCTACAGCAAGAACAAGCATCCGTGATCCTGAAGCCAATGAAGAAATCCTTCTTGAAGACTTGGATACTATAGAAGAACTCAGAGACCTAGCAAAGATCAGAACGGCAGCTTATCAACAAAGGGTAGCTAGGGCATACAACAAATATATCAGAATCAGAAGATTTCAAGAATGAGATTTGGTGATAAGGAAAGCCTTCCAAAACACAACAAATCCGGCTGATGGGAAGCTAGCGCCCAAATGGGAAGGACCTTATCAGATTGAGTCGGAAGCAGGAAAGGGGGCATATCATTTGCTTACAATGGAAGGCAATAGACTACCAAGAGCATGGAATGCTATTCACCTAAAGAAATATTTTTTCTAATTAGGATCCAATATCCTGAGAGGATATATTATTATTAAAGGATCAAGGATCCTAAAACCGGTAATATCTATCTGATTACTTATCATTTTATATTCTTGTTATTCTAAGGATAATATATTTTTAACGTTTATCTTTCCAAGTTTTTAAGTAACAATGCAGATTCTAATGAGAAGTTCAATGTCTAAGAGGTTGGCCACCTCTCCTTTACATATAAGGTACTTTACTATTTTTCTTGGCTTTGCCCACGATTGGGTATGACCCCCGATGGTCATATCCCCTAAGGTTTAAAGGTTTTCACCTTTCTCACGATCGTCAGTTGCGCACGTTATCCGATGTATAGTCCATGGCAGCGGGACCAGTACACGTTTAGTGGCTGACAATTTCGTTGTTTCCGGTTATATGGAGGATCCTACGAATAATGGTAGACGTACCATTTCCTAAGGTTTAAGGGGTTTTCACCTCTTCTCAAGGGCCTTGTTGCCAGTTTAATCCTAAGGTTTAAGGGGTTTTCACCTCTTCTCAAGGGTCATGTCGCCAGTTTAACACCAGTTTCACGGGCTTGTCCCCAGATTACACGGGCTTGTCCCCAGATTACACGGACTTCTCCCCAGATTACACGGGCTTGTCCCCAGTTGCACGGGCTTGTCCCCAATATATTATTTGGGCATGTCCCCAGCTTGATGGGTTTGATCCCAGTTAACATTATGAATTATTTGCAACATATTCACTAAGTTTTTTGTGAAGATCAAAAATCTAAGGATCTCGGATCCTAAAGCTATTCCTTCAAGGATCATTGAGAATTCCACACTTCTGGTAACTTAGGTCTATCTAGACCTTCTGGTATGATATCTATTAATTAACTTATGTATCGTACTTGTTGCAATGGTTTTAAATATTTAAAGTTAGAAGGTTATTCCTTAAAATTGTTTTATTACTAAAAATTGTTCACCTGTTTTAAGGATACTTTATCCTAAAATTTACCCTTTGAAGGAATTCTATTATATAAATTTTATTAACTATTAAGGATATTATTCCCTGCTATTTATTCTTTAAGGATATTCTATCCTAAACGATTTTCTTAAGGATCTTTTATCCTAAAAATCTTTTACTTAAAATTATTTTTCAAACTATCAACAATGCTAAAGTTATATCTAACAAATTTTTTAAAATAAACAAGTAAAAAGTCAAAAGATTTACCTATTAGAAAAAATAAGCCGCGAGGACTTATCCAAAATTCTTAACCCGGACTTCATCATACGAAAGATGGAACATCTACCCGGGTTAAACAAGTATTACTAGCTGTTCATAATTTGCAGGAAGAATAAGAGGTTTCGGATATATAGCTTGAAGGGAAGTTCCCATGGAAGCTCCATTGATATGTGACAATTATATCCAGCTTGTCAAATCTCTTATGTTTGTGCAGGAAGTTTGGATTTAAAGGTAAAATGGCAGCTATGATCTTATCACAACCGCCATTTTGGGGGCAATTTTTAGGGCACGGAAATTTGACACTGTGGATACGTTATCCTAACATATGTTTTTGGATCAGTTATCCGTAGACAGATCCTGTCAGGATCAGTGGTCCTCAATACTTGGTATTATTAACAATTGTTTCTTGTGTGTAGGTTGTTATTTAATAAGTATAGCGGCTCCAAGACTTATTCCACCGGATATATCGCTATTGGATTTGTCAAACATGTGGTCAAATGGCTGTAACACGTTTAGTGTGAGAAGGGGCAGATTTATAGGACTTCTTGTTGTGTCACAAATAACTGAGTACTGAGGATTTGTTATTCTTGAAGACATGTCGGGATAAATTATCCTTCTGAAGAGTTCCAGAGCTATGTCAGGATCATGGATCCACGGTATTTGGTGCTGTTAACGGTTGTTTCTTATATGAAGGCTGATATTTATCAAGTGTAACGGCTAGAAGACCTGGTCTACCACCTATTTCGCAGCCTGAGTGATGGAGCACGTGGTCAAAGTTGCTGTTACGATTACATTCAAGATAAAGGCGGATTTTTAGGAAAATTAGTTAATAGTCATTAATATTAATAACTCCATTGAGTTATTATCTTTGATATATAATGGAGATTATGATCAGTTAGAAGACACATTGTATACACACACACTAGAGCAGAAACAAGCATTCTCTCTACACTAGCACACTTTGTAATCTCGATCATATACTTCACCGCATTTGTAACCACCTTTTGTTTATCAATATAATCGAAGGTGATAGCTATCACCGTCCGGGGGTTTTTTGTGCCGGAGACCACGATAATCATATACTCGTCGACCAAAGGTTACCTTGTCGATCATTGACTAAAGTAATTCGACCAAAGATTAGCTTATTAATCCTTGACCGAAGTTATTTTACCAAAGATTGCCTTGATAAGTTTTGACCGAAGTAAGATTATTTTGGTTAAGGGCTTTTTCCCTCGTGATCAAATCATTGTGTTCATCCAGATTACGATTACACACTCAATATTATCGTGTTAGCACCTTACCTCACAATTACGAATTTGGATACATTATCCTTGTGTGATTTTTGTCGAAAACAAATGTGACCATTCGAAACTTCACCTTCTTGTGTGATCATGCCCCCAGCATTCCCAACAAATGCTACATAACCCCCTTGAATATTCCTCACATTTATTAAGAGGTTGAGATTTCCAGTGATATGACGAGAACATCCGCTATCCATTATCCAGTCTTCACCAGAAATGCTCTTGGATGTACCCTACACACAAAAGAAAATGATTAGTTCAAAAAGGCAGCCCAGGCCTCAGTCTTGGGCACCTTTTGGGTTTCTCTTTGATCATTAACTTGAACAGATTTCAACTGTTGTTCAGCAACTTGAGAATAAGTTACCGGCTTCTTAGACTTTCGTCTTAGATAAGCAGCTTGAACAATGTTTGAATTTGTGTTCTTACATATGGGCTCAGTTGGAATTAATTTTGGTTTCACTTGACCATGGGTTTCATTCACATGAATTACCTTTCGAAGATTCACGTTTGAAAACATAATGTGTGTACCTCACACGACACAGGTCGTTTCAGAATCTCCTTTATCACAGGAACCGGTTTCGAATGGTCCTTGACAAAAGGATGGAGATTTTGAAATTTCTGTTGTCCACAATTCCTCACAACATGACCTTGTTGACCGCAAAGAAAGCAACTTCGCATGTCCACGCGATCATTTTGAGGTTTAACAGTAGCATATGACAAAGAAGGATGATAAGTCACATTCTTGGTAAAGCTTTTAGTTAAATCATCAGATGAAAGTTACTTCTTCTTTAGATAAAAATCCAAATTAGAAAAATTAGAAAAACTTTCAAAAGTATCAGTTCCAGTTGATTTTACAAACTGAACTTTCTTAGCTTGTTTTAAAACTTGTTTTGCTTTAGTCAAAGGATCAGATGTCATTGATGTTTTAGCTTGAGCATACCGACGTTCAAGATCTTGAATCTTAGAGGTTTCATTGTGAAAAACACTTTCAGTTAGTTCTGGTTTAATGATACTAATTGGAATGTCTTTCTCAGTGAACATCATGTCAATCCCTTTCAACTTAAACACATGACCACTTGTTGACTTTGAAACAGTAGGATTGATAAAGCACATCAAATCCTCATCAGAAACTTTAGGCTTTTCTGGTTTCTTAGTCTTAACTGGTTTAACCTTAACATGGTCTTCTTTTCTCACATGAGGTTTGAATGAACCATACACAGCTTTCTCAAATTCATGAGGTTCACAAAGAATGTGATTAGAACTTGGAATGTTCTTATTTTTGTGTATTACCTTGGGTTCAAACACATCCTCAATAATCACTTTGTCAACATTTTCAACAAAGACTTTAGTGCTTTCAATATGAGGTTTTTGAGTAGAAGATTGAGTTTTAACAGTTTCAGATTTAACAGGTTTAAATTTTTCTGAAATCACAGGTTCTTTTTCAATCAAATCCTCTTCTTTTCTAGAAAACGGATTTGGGTTATAATCATTCTGAAAAGGAGGTGGATTTTCAACAAAACCTATACCTTTCTTTGAGTCTTTTTTGCTTACCAGATATTTCAATTATTTCATTAAGCAAAAATGATGAATTTCTAAATTTACCCAATTTATTCTTTAACTCAAGAACCTCATTCTCAAGTTCAGTTATCTTTGATCTATGTTTCAAGATTTCTTGAAACTTTTGATCATTGATTGTCATCTTAACAGATAACTCAGCCTTAAGATGATGGTTACTTACCGACAAAGCTTCAATCTTCTCTCGAGATCTCATTTTAGATTCAAGAGATTGTCGATAAGTATCCTTAAATGAAGCAATCTCTTTCACTAAATTATCGTTATGATTCTTCAAAGACTCTAACTTAGGTTTGTTAGTATCACATTCAACACAATTTACTTTAACAGATGAAATAGCAGAGATAGAATGACTAACCTCATTGATCTTAGCCGTGCAAGAAAAAACAGTTGGAGGCTTGTCACATGAGTCGACAGAATCAGATTCAGAATCATTGTCAGAGGATAGCTCACTTTCACTTGCATCTTGAAAGTCTTTAGTTAGCCCAAACATAGCCAAATTAGCTTGATTATCATTACACAACAGTCGTTGTGACCAATCATTTCCATCAGCTAACATTGCTTGTGACCCAGAAGTAGACGGTTTCTTTTCAGCATCATACCTCGTGGTGTAGAAGAATTTTTATTTTGACCACGAGGACCAGTATACTCCTTTTTTGGCTTGTCACATTCTTTTACAAAATGCCCGAACTCTTGACAATTGTAACATTTCACTTTTAACTTGTCAAACCCCAATTTCTTGTTCAACGTAGGAAGATCTTTGCCAGTGCTTTGCATGAATCTCTTAACCTTACGGACAATCAAAGCCATGTTCCACTTCAAGTCCATGATCTCTAAGTCATCCGGATCAATTTGATCACAATCTTCATCAGTCATATCACTTGTGGCTATCTTACTACTCACCAAATTCTCATATGAAGACATGAAGGCTGTCAGAAAAGCAAAGTTTGGTTCAGCTTCCTTCATGTTTACACTTGGTGGTGGAGCAAATGGATTTTTAGTAGATGAATTTCCAGACCCAACAAAAACACCATGTGATCCAGAATTACCAGCAGTGTAAAAACATGCTCTTGGATCACTATAGATGGTCGTTTCATTTTCACTTGCATTCCATGTAAGAAATGCAGTGATTGGAGAAATAGTTGAGCTTAGAGGCATACTACCACCATAGAAAGCAGGACTTGACTTTCCTTGGAGGACTTCTGACATTTAAGATCGTATTCTCTTGCTTCAATCTTTTGCAAGAATTCAGTTGAAGTCAAGTCTTCATTCGTGAAATAGTTATTCTCTTTTAGAACCATTAAAAACGTAGAATAAGAACTTGGTAGTGCACTCTTGATAGTGTAAATCTTGTCAACCTTAGAGGTTTCCAATTTCATTTTATCCATCTCAACAATTAAGTGATTAAACCTAGTAGTCATCTCCTCAACAGTTTCACCCTTCAATAAGTTAAAGTTTCGAAATTAAAACTTAAGAATTACATTCTTACTCTCAGCTGTATTCCCCATACTCCTCATACGAATATGTTGAAATAGGGAAGCACAGATCTTTATGCTACCCACTTGGTGAAAGATTTTTTCAGCTAAAGCTATGGTAAGAGTAGAATAAGCCTTTATCTCAATTTCTAATGCTTTCTTCTCCTCTTGTGAATATTGAGAGATTTCTTTAGGTGTGTAACCAATTGTCTCATCTCCAATCATAGGAACAGTGTACACCTCATCCAAACAATACGAGCAATCCAGATGAACAAAACCCAAATGAGCACGAAAATGAGGTTCCCATTTAGCAAAATCACTGAATTTCATTAAGCGTGGACATTTTGAGTGTGAGCCAATCTCAGTGTCCAATTGCAACATTCGTTGCATTAACAGATTCTGTGAAGCCAAAGCATACATACCAGCCATGTTTGTTAAATGATAATTTTCTTGAACTTTAAGGGTTAAAATTGAAAATAAGATTAACGAACTATGAACAGTAAAGGTAACGAACTGTGAATAGTAGTAACGAACTGTAAACAGTAGTAACGAACTGTGAACAGTAGTTGACGAATCACAACTTAACGAAGCTAAGATTGATCAGGTAACAAATCAGAAATAATTTTAGCGAATTTGTCCACGAATTAATTAACGAAATAGAATTGTTTGCTTTAACGAATCACTAAGTGTATGCTTAGCGAATCAGTTACAGTTGATAACGAATCAACTTGTAACGAATTAGGTAGTTACAACGGTTGTAACAAACCTCTGACAACAAATGCCACGTGGAAAAATTTGTTATAAAGCAATTACCGATGTAAAACACGTGTCACACGAACTAGTTGACACGAATTAGAATACTTAGCGAATTGGTTCACGAATCTGAGGATAATCTTAACGAATTAGCTAATGTCATTACCGAATTAGCCAAAATGTTAAAAATTAAGCTGAAAGTCAAACGAATTAGAATGAATATTCAAATCTTCAAACCTCATAATTCTAAACACAAACGCAGAAATCAGATCTGTAATACTTAACCAATTCTCAACCAAATTACTCAATCAAATTACCAAAACACTCGTAGTCACAACGCGAATCCAATACAACTCATTCCGTAACCAATAACCGACTAATTTGTATCCGATCTAACCAAAAACCATTCCCCTGTTCTCGGCTTAAACCAGATCCATCCAATAACCAATTCAATCCACACCAAATCACAATTCCAATTAACTATGATATCCCAATACCTTAACACACTTAAATCCAATCCAATTAACAATCAATTCGATCCAAAATCAAACTGAACAGAGACTTAACACAAATATTTAACAATTATCAATCTAATAACATCAATTAACATCCAAATCAAGTGTGAATGAGCACCGAATGCTCTGATACCACTTGTTTGAACTCGTGTTAATCCGATACAGATCTCATATCTGATATATAATTAACCTAATGCGGATCTAGTTCATAATTACTCTTGATTGTATGTTATACGTTATATATATATATATATATATATATATATATATATATATATATTAATTATATGTATGTAGATAATATTAATACTAGAATGAAGCTTGAGAGAGTATTCGGGCAGAGGTTCGATAATATAACTCTAATGCTTAACATTAAACTATGGACTAAAGCCACTATAAATAGAAGATGGATCTAGTTCGTTAACATTCCATAACGAACTAGAATCCACTTCGTTACATACACTTAAATAACAATAACTTAACGAATCACCCCTGATTCGTTAAACATCCTTAACGAATCAGGAGGGATAATAACATAGATCTAGTTCGCTAAATATCCTTAGCGAACTAGACTATACTTTAACGCACTACATAAATATCTTAATAGTTTATTATATTAATAAAACGACAAATACATTAACGATAGATACAACGACTCGAGACGCAAAACCGTGCACTAAAAATGTTTAACGAACTAGACTTAAGTTATGTTCCCTCCTGATTCGTTAAGGATGTTTAACGAATCAGGGGGTGATTCGTTAAGTTTATTTCGTTAATGTATTATAACGAAGTCAGTGTCTGGTTCGTTATGGAATGTTAACGAACCAAACCTGTTTTCTATATATAGTGGTGTGTCCACTGTTTAATTTATGTTTTGAGTTAAGTTATCGAACCTCTGCCCAATTGTTCACTCAATCTTCATCTTAATATTATACATACACATATATACAATCAATACTAATAGATATAACATTAATACATAATCGCATAAGAAGCATCATGAACTAGATCCGTTTAGTTATTATAATCTATCATATCTGAGATCTGATTAAGATATTCACAAGTGGTATTAGAGCTTTCGGTGTTCGATTGCTGTTGATTCGAGTGTTAATTCATTAATTAAAGGACTGTTAACTGGTATTTTGGTATTAATTTGTATACGGTTTGATTTTGAATCAAATTGAGTGTGAATTGGACATGTTATGGACTGATCTGGATTAGATCTGTGGTTGTTAAGGTATAAATAAGTAAGGTGTGGTTAGAAGGAATTGGAAATTGGTTTGGTTTTGGATTGAATTGTGTTGGTTTTGTTTTGGCCAAAAACAGGGTATTAGATTTGGTCAAATTGGTTATGATATATGGTAATTTGAGTTACGAGATAGTGTGATTTGGATTCGTTTTGTGTATCCGAGCAGTTTGATAGTTGATTCGTGTTATTTGGTGTAGTTTTGACTTGTTATTACGGATTTGGGTGTTGTTGAATCTGGGAATTTTTTTCCAGAATTCTGAAAATTATGTTTGAAGATTTGAAGATCTTCATACGAGTTTGAAGATTCGTTAAAAATTGATAGTTCGTTAACTACTGTTCACCTAATTTGTTATCATTTTTCTGATTCGTGTGACACGTGTCTACTTCGTTACCTTTAATTATAAAAACTTTTGCCACGTGGTAATAGTTTTCAGAGTTTGTTACAACCGTTGTAACAACCTGATTTGCTATAGTTGATTCGTTATCAACTGTAGCTACTTCGTTACTTTAATTTGTCACTTAATTTGTTAAGTGATTTGTTAAGATTACTCAGTGATTCGTTACTCTAAAATTAGATTCGTTAATCTGATTCGCTTACTCATTTCATCATTTAAATTCGTTGACCAGTTTGTTAAAACATTCCTGATTCGTTAACATTTCAGTTCGTTAAAACCTTCCTGATTCGTTAACAATTCAGATTCGTTAAAACTTATTCCTGATTCGTTACCTGGACAATTTTCAATTCGTGAATTGTGATTTGTAAACTACGGTTTACAGTTAGTTAATAGTACTGTTTACAATTCGTTAAGATACATTTTCAAATTTAATCCTTGAAATTTGATTGTTTTATCATTTTTCAAAATGGCTGGTATGTATGCTTTGGCTTCACAAAATTTGTTAATGCAACAAATGTTGCAACTAGATACCGAGATAGTTTCACATTCAAAATGTCCACGATTAATGAAATTTAGCGATTTTGCTAAATGGGAACCCCGTTTTCGTGCTCATTTGGATTCTGTTCATCCTGACTACTCGTGTTTCTTGGATGAGGTTTACATTGTTCCTATGATTGGAGATGAGACTATTGGTTACACACCTAAAGCTATCTCTCAATACTCACAAGAAGAAAAGAAAGCGTTAGATATTGAGACAAAAGCCTACTCTACTCTTACAATGGCTTTACCTGAAAACAATTTTCACCAAGTTGGTAGCATAAAAATTTGTGCTTCACTATTCAAAGATATTCGAATGAGGAGTATGGGTAATACAGCTGAAAACAAGAAGGTAATGCTCAATTTTCAATTTAGAAACTTTAACTTACTAAAGGGTGAGACTGTTGAGGAGATGACAACAAGGTTTAATCATTTGATAGCTGAGATGGATAAAATGAAGCTGGAAACTTCTGAAGCTGGTATGATTGATACTATTAAGAGTGCACTACCGAATTCTTATTCAACATTTTTAATGGTTCTGAAATAGAACAATTATTTCAACAATGAAGACTTAACTGCGACTGAGTTCTTGCGAAAGATTGAAGCAAGAGAGTACGATCTCAAATGTCAAAAGTCTTCCAAAGAGAGTCAAGATCCTGCTTATTACGTTGGTAGCAAGCCTTTAAGTTCAACCATTACACCAATAACTGCATGTATTACACAAAATGCAAGTGAGAATGCAACAACCATCTATAGTGATCCAAGAGCATGTTTCTACACTGCTGGAAATTCTAGTTCACCAAATGTCTTGAGTTCTTCTAGAGGATATGTTAATTCATCCGCTACAAATCAATTCTCATCACCACCAACTGTCAACATGAAGGAAGCTGAACAAAACTTTGTTTTCTTTACAGCCTTCATGTCTTCCTATGAGAATTTGGTGAGTAGCAAAATTGCCACTAGTGATTTGACTAATGAAGACTATGATCAGATTGACCCGGATGACTTAGAGATTATGGACTTGAAATGGAACATGGCGATGATTGTTCATAAGGTTAAGAGGTTTATGCAAAGGACCGACAAAGATCTTCCCGCTTTAAACAAGAAATTGGGATTTGATAAATTGAAAGTCAAAT
The DNA here is from genome assembly GCF_021521415.1 of Bidens hawaiensis. Classification (NCBI taxonomy): domain Eukaryota; kingdom Viridiplantae; phylum Streptophyta; class Magnoliopsida; order Asterales; family Asteraceae; genus Bidens; species Bidens hawaiensis. Next base: position 170,360 of record NW_027492023.1, on the reverse strand, counting down.
GTTATAATTGCCAGGAATTCGGACACTTTGCAAAAGAGTGTGATAAGACGAAAAAGGAGTATACTGGTCCTCGTGGTAAAAACCAAAGTTCTTCTACACCACGAGGTAATGATGCTGAAAAGAAACCGTCTACTTCTGGGTCACAAGCAATGTTAGCTGATGGGAATGATTGGTCACAACGATTATTTTGTAATGACAATCAAGCCAATTTGGTTATGTTCAAGACTAATGATGTTTCTCAAGATGCAAGCGGAAGTGAGTTATCATCTGATAATGATACTGAATCGGACTCTGATGATTCATGTGTTAATATTCCTTCCACGTTTGCTTGCATGTCTAAGATCAACGAGGTTAGTTCTTCTATCTCTGCTAATTCGTCTGTTAAAGTAACTTGTGCTGAGTGTTAGACTAACAAACCTAAGTTGGAGTCTTTAAAGAATCATAATGATAATTTAGTGAGAGAAATTGCTTCACTAAAGGATACTTATCGACAATCTCTTCAATCTCAAATAAGATATCGAGAGAATATTGAAGCTTTGTCGACAAGTAACCATGATCTCAAGGCTGAATTATCTGTTAAAATGACAATCAATGAGCAAAAGTTTCAAGAAATTTTGAAACATCGTTCAAAGATAACCGAGCTTGAGAATGAGGTTCTTGAGTTAAAGAACAAGTTGGGTAAATTTCGAAACTCTTCCTTTTTGCTAATCGAAATAATCAAAATGTCTTGTAAGCAAAAAGATTCAAAGAAAGGTATAGGTTTTGTTGAAATTCCACCACCTTTTCATAATGATTATAAAGTGATGCGGGAGATCAAAAGTTTACCAAATAATGACGAAATGAGTTATGGAATTACAAGAGTTTAAAATTAATATTTTATGTCTTTTGGTTTAATCATTAGAAGCCCGATGGTTTTCTGTTTCTTTTAAATACTTGAGATTTGTAATGTAAAAAAATAAGGTTTGGAATATATGAAAAAAAATCATTTCCTCTCTATCACAGTGTGTGTTAGTGTGTGAAAGACCTAAGTATCGGTATTCTTTGTGAATCAACGATAGTTGGAAGAATTGATCATGGTATTCGTGTGAATCGACAGGTTCAATTATTTATCTTATTTACGATCTATGCCTTTTTAGGTAGTTTTGGGAAGTTCTTCACGGGTATTCTTAGAATCGACGTGTTTGACATCCAATTCTATCTCCACGCTACGTCAGGTGGTATCAAAGCCGAATTTCTTGCTCAGTATGGCTTGTGAGGGGGACAATATCTATGATTCATGGCCCGTGTTTGATGAATACAAGGACGAGGAATGGTATGTTTGGGCAACCGGTGATGTTCTTGAAAGTTTAAAAAGAAAACATGAGTGGTCTACAATTTATTCAGGTATTTTTAATGAAATTTTAAGGGATGGTACGGTAGAAAATGGTGGTGATATTGTGGTTAATGGTGATTCGAATTTGTCTTCCAAATACATGGTATCTCCCACTATTTTGAAACTTCATATTAATGAGTTAAATGAAGATGCAAATTTTAATAAATTGCCTACCGTAATTATCAACTATTTCCCACATTCGAAGGTCAAAGAAAAATATTTTATGTTTGAGCTTGATATGGTGGGCCTCAAAGTGAATGATGATTACATGAATATAAAAGAATTGCATGAAGTGGTAATTATTTGGGATGGACCCATACATATAACTCCTAAAGGTGAAGGTGTGGTGATAGTATTTAACATGACTTGGATGGATGGTCCCTTTGACCCAGTTGGTTACGGTTCAAAGACAAAACTCGAGTTCGAGTTTTTTCAAAGGTGGAGAGAATGATGCGGGAGATCAAAAGTTTACCAAATAATGACGAAATGAGTTATGGAATTACAAGAGTTTAAAATTAATATTTTATGTCTTTTGGTTTAATCATTAGAAGCCCAATGGTTTTCTGTTTCTTTTAAATACTTGAGATTTGTAATGTAAAAAAATAAGGTTTGGAATATATGAAAAAAATTATTTCCTCTCTATCACAGTGTGTGTTAGTGTGTGAAAGACCTAAGTATCGGTATTCTTTGTGAATCAACTGTAGTTGGAAGAATTGATCATGGTATTCGTGTGAATCAACAGGTTCAATTATTTATCTTATTTACGATCTACGTCTTTTCTGGGAGTTTTGGGAAGTTCTTCACGGGTATTCTTAGAATCAACGTGTATGACATCCAATTTTATCTCCACGCTACGTCATAAAGTAAATCCTTTTCTAAAAGAGAAGAAGATGTGATTGTGAAAGAACCTGTGATTTCTGAAAAATCTAAACAAGTTACACCTTAAACTGTTAAAGCCCAATCTACAACACAGAAAGCAACAAAGTCTTTGTTGAAAATGTTGACAAAGTAATTATTGAGGATGTGTTTGAACCTGAGGTTATACACAAAAACGAGAACATTCCAAGTTCTAATAACATTCTTTGTGAACCTCATTAATTTGTGGAAGCTGTGTATGGTTCACACAAGCCTCATGTGAAAAAGGAAGAACAAGTGAAAGTCAAACCTGTGAAGGCAAGGAAATCAGAAAAACCAAAAATTTCTGATGAGGACTTGATGCGTTTCATCAATCCTACTAGTTCTAAGCCATCATCTGCTCGTGTTTTTAGCTTAAAGGGAATGAACACGATGTTCACTGAAAAAGACATTCCGATTAGTATTATCAAACCTGAACTGATCGAAAGCCTCTTTTACAATGAAACTGACAAGATACAAGATGTTGAACGTTAATATGTTTGTGCCAAACCATCAAACTTATCAGACCCATTGGTTAGAGCTAAACAAGTATTTAAAAATGCTAAGAAAGTTCAGTTTGTGAAATCCACCGGAACTGACACATTACAAAGTTTTTCAAACTGCTCTAATCTTGAATTTTATATGAAAAAGAAGTCTGTATCTTCTGATGATTTGGCCAAACATTTCACTAAAAGTGTGAGTTATCAACCTTCTATTGCATCTGTTTTTGCCAAACCTCAACATGATCGTGTGGACATGCGAAGTTGTTTTTTGTGTCGACAACAAGGTCAGCAGAAATCCCAGAACCTTCATCCATTTGATAAGGAACATTCAAGACCAGTTCCTATGATAAAGGAGATTCTGAAACGGCCTGTGTCGTGTGATAATGATACTCGCATCATGTTTTCAAACGAAAATCCACGTAAGGTCATTCATGTGAACGAAACACATGGTCAAGTGAAACCAAAGTTTGTGCTAACTGAGCCTATATGCAAGAACGTGAACTCAAATGTCGTTCAAGCTACTTATATAAGAAGAATGTCTAAGAAGCTGGTAACTTATTCTCATGTTGCTGAACAACAATTGAATTCTGTTCAAGTTAATGCTCTGAGAGAAACTCAAAAGGTGCCCAAGAATTTGGCCTGGGCTACCTTTTTGAACTAATCACTTTTATTTTGTGTGTAGGGTACATCCAAGACCGTGTCTGGTGAAAACTGGATAATGGACAGTGGATGTTTTCGTCATATCACTGGAAATCTTGACCTCTTAACAAATTTGAGAAATATTCAAGGGGGTTATGTGGCGTTTGCTGGGAATTCGGGGGGCATGATAAGAAAAGAGGGTGAAGTTTCAAATGGCCACATTACTTTTGAAAAGGTCAATTACTGTGACAAGGTGGACCATAATTTGTTGAGTGTGTCGCAAATCTGTGAAAAGAAGTACATCACGGTATTTACTAATAAAGAGTGTCTGATTTTAAAACCGGGTTATGTGATTCCCGAGGATATGGTTGTCATGTGATCACCTCGATCAAAGGATATTTATGTCTTAAATATGTGTTCCAATGTATCAACGTCTATCGAAACATGTTTTGTCTCAAAAGCAACCGAGAAGGACTCTATTCTATGGCATCGTAGAATGGGTCACATTCATGTTCGAAAGATGAATCATTTAATGGCGAATGACTTAGTTGAGGGTGTTTATTTGAAGAATTTTAAGTTATATGATCACTACGTTGCGTGCAAGAATGGCAAGCAAAAGAAAAAGTCACATCCATCTAAGTTATGGAATTCCATTGATACTCATATTAAACGACTGCATATGGATCTTTTTGGTCCTATGAATCATGCTAGTATCTCTGGAGATTAGTATTGTCTTGTTGTTACCGATGATTATTCAATATACTCATGGGTTTTATTTATTGGTTCAAAAGATCAAACACCTGTTCTAGTACAAAACCTAATCACTAAGATCGAATCACTATACAAACAAAAAGTAAGGAGAATTCGAAGTGATAATGATACTGAATTTAAAAACACTGTATTGGATTTCTTTTGCGTTCAAAAAGGAATTCACCGAGAATACAGTGCACCCTATGTACCACAACAGAACGGTGTTGTAAAAAGGAAGAATAGAACTTTGATTGAAGCTGCAAGAACTATGCTTGCTGATTCTAAGCTTCCCGTCCAATTCTGAAATGAAGCGGTGAATACAGCTTGTTATACGCTTAATCGGGTTCTAACTGTTAAACGACTCAAGAAGACAAGTTATGAGCTTTTAAACATTCGAAAGCCTAACTTAAAGTACTTGGAACCATTTCGGTGTCCTTGTACGATGTTGAAGAAGGATGCGGGTAAGTTTGAAGAAAAAGCCATCGAAGGATATTTCTTGGGGTATGCGTCTCTAAAGAAAAGGGTATTTAATGTCACTTCTATTTGTGTTGAGAAATGGTATCATGTGGACTGTCAAAAGCACACCACACCTCCTCAAGGGAAAGGTCCCGACTGGATGTTTGATTATGATGGCTTATTTAATTCATTTACTCCATCAACTAAGAACTTAGATGAAGACCTGGTTCGAGCATACTTTGAAGATCATTTGGCCATTCCAAGATTTTCAAGTTCTAATGATGTTGAAACTCTATCTGTTGCTCCAACTGAAGATCCATGTGATGCTTCTCTAGATGCCACTGATAATGTGTCGAATTTTTCTGATGACGATCAAGTTGATGATCAAGTTATTGAACTTGACAGTGATGTTTCATCTCCTGAGCTTGGAGAACATTACACTAAATTATTCAACAATGTTGCTATTCCTGAGACTCTCAATCTTCAGATTCATAATTATCATCCACAGGAAAACATCATTGGAGAACTTGATGTGGGCATTCAAACACGTCATCAAGTTGCTTCGTCAAGTGAGAATAACGCATTGTGTGCTTATGCCAATTTACATTCTTCTGAAATTGTAAATGTTGCTAAATTCACTTGCTTTCTATCCCAAGTTGAGCCAACGACGCCTCGTATGGCACTTCAAGATACTTCTTGGGTAGAACCCATGCAAGAAGAATTACAGCAATTTGCACGTTTGGGTGTTTGGGACTTAATCGACAAACCCGCTAGAGTCAAGAAAGCTATTCTGACTAAGTGGGTACTTAATTGTAAGAAAGACGATCGAGGGGTGATCGTAAGGAACAAGGCACGATTAGTGGTGCAAGGTTTTCATCAGCAAGAGGGTATTGACTACACTGAAGTATATGCTCTGGTTGCAAGATTAGAGTCTATTCGAACTTTTCTGGCGTACACTGCTTATAAGAATATCAAGGTTTATCAAATGGATGTTAAAAGTGCTTTTCTCAATGGTGAACTACACGAGGAAGTGTTTGTTTTACAACCTCCTGGTTTTGAAGATCCTGATTATCCGGAACGAGTTTACCGATTAAACAAGGCCCTGTATGGTCTACATCAAGCCCTGAGTGCTTGGTATGGCACGCTCGCCGACCATCTGACTAATAACGGCTTCAAGCGAGGGAATGTCGACTGCACATTATTTCATAAGACTGTTGGTGATGATCTTCTCCTAGTTCAGATTTATGTCTATGACATTATTTTTGGGTTTACAAATGACAAGTTATGTAAGGAGTTCGAGAAGTCAATGCAAACGAAGTTCGAGATGAGCTCGATGGGAGAGATGAATTTCTTTCTAGGGTTGCATGTTCACCAGTCTACGAAAGGAATCTTTATTCACCAGACCAAGTATGTGAACGATGTTTTGAGCTGATTCAAGATATCTGCCGGAAAAATCCCTTCAACTCCTCTCCCCGTGGGTCACAAATTATCACCTGATGAATTGGAGGATACCGTTGATCCTACCATGTATCGTTCTATGATCAGATCTTTAATGTATCTAACGGATTCTCGCCCCGACATTATGTTTGTTGTTTGTCTTTGTGTTAAGTTTCAAGCAAGTCCACGAGTGACTCACCTAGCTGCAGTCAAGCGAATTCTTCAGTATCTGAGGGGAAATCCAGACATCGGGTTATGGTACCCCAAGGAGGATAACTTTGAGCTTACTGCCTTTTCAGACTCAGACTATGGTGGTTGCAAGATCAACTTCAAATCAACCACTACAGGGTTTCAATTCTTAGGATACCGGCTTGTTTCCTGGCAATGTAAGAAGCAGACGACGGTCTCCACTTCTACCGATGAGGCAGAATATGTTGCAGCCTCGAGTTGCTGTTCCCAGGTTTTGTAGATTCAACAACATCTGCGCGACTACGGTTTGAAGTTTCTTACTACTCCTATTTTGATTGATAACTATGCTGCCATATTTATCACCAAAAATCCCGTACAACATTCTAAAACAAAACATATCGAAATTCGATATCATTTCATACGGGATTTTTTTGAAAAGAAATTAATCGACCTTGAGAAAGTACATACTGATTTTCAGAAAGCCGATATATTTACCAAAGCCTTTGACAAAACTCGATTTCAATGTTTGCTTAGTTTAAATGGATTGAAGACCCTTGCTGATATCCTGAAACAAGGATAACTATCTTTCTTTTCTGTTTATTTATTTATTTTTTTTCTTCTCACTTTTAAAATTTATTTTGGTTATGGGTTTTAAGGGGTGAAAATAGAAAATACAAAAATATTGTGCTTTTCGTATGTATAGATAAAATCCAAAAACATTCTAAAAATTTTAAAAAGTCAAAAACATTGAAAAATTAGAAAAATCAAAAATATTGTGTTTTTCTTGTCATCTGTTTAAAATATATTGAAAAATCCAAAAACATTATAAAACTTTTAAAAAAGACAAAAAGATTGTATTTTCAGTTTGTACAGAAAAATCCGAAAATCCAGAAAGATTGTGAAGTTTTTATGTTTTTAAGAAAATCCGAAAATCCAAAAAGATTGTGAAGTTTTTATGTTTTTTAAAAAAATCTGAAAATCCAAAAAGATTGTGAAGTTTTTATGTTTTTAAGAAAATCGAAAAAGACAAAAAGATTGTGTTTTTAAGTTTGTATATAGAGAAAAACCAAAAAGATTTTTGCATATGTTCGCTGAAAAATATGTCAATTACTCATATTTGAAGGAAATATACTTGTATATGTTTGGTCCTGACATTTACTCGTAAATGTTCGGGATAACCATTCACCTGATAATGGAGTAGTTGGGGCGTTCGTTATGCGTTTTAGTTTATTTCCTCGCTGAAAATTGTGTCGGTTATTTAAGTTTGTGGAGCATGCTTGCATGTCTTGGTCCTATTATTCACTTGTGAATTTATAGGTTAGCCATTAATTTATAGACTTAATTTAACTGGGGCGATTAAAATTATTTTGTTTTATGCTCCTCAAAATTTTGTGTTTTTGAAGAAAAAAGAGAAACTGATAGTACACTGATTGTTTTGACCCCAAAATGATAGTACACTTAAAAGATTGTGTGCTTAATTGCATTGGTGCATTGGTAGGTCTTAAACAAACTGTTAGAGTAAAGTATGTGATATAAACATAAAGAAATGACAAATTGAAAGAGGTGTTAGTCTGTAGCAAAAATCTCGGTGAGGATGGCAGAAATATAATAACCTGTCATACTCAAACCTTATATTTGTTTGATCACCCAAAAATAAAATAAAGCAAATAACAAGCGTTGAGGTTCTGGACACTGTGAGTCTTTATGCGGCTTAATCATCTGGGTATTCATATGCATGAATATTTCATTAACTTTTAGAGCAAACCTAAAGTCATTAAACTTGATCACTGATGTACCTCATACAATCTAAATTACTGACTTGATCAAAATCCGCTGTTAGTTATACATTGTTCCTCCCTTGCACGTGTCTTAATACCATTAAGAAACGGACCCCATGGGATACAATGTATGTAAGCGATAGATGGACTCGTGCATATTATTTCATAGTAAAGGAAACTCAATGCATTGCTCAATAAATCTCTATAAAATTCAAATTTTGATCAACAATATAATGGTTTAAGTCAAGTTGGGGTGATATGGCAAAAATCAAATTAAGCTTGAACCAAGATTAGATGCTGATAGTTTCTGATATTTTGTGCTTTAATTGAACCATTAATCATATCACAAAAACGCTTGAAGGTTTGTTATAAGATTTAAGTGGACAACAATACCAATGACCGACTTAACATCAGTCACAATATCGCTGAATATAAAACTGTGATGGAAGGGCAATCTGGTCAATATGATTCTCTGCTCAAACTCGCCAAAAATCCAAAAATATGTACTGCTTTTGAAAAATCATACAAAAACACAAAAATATTTTTCCTGTTTTACATGTTAATTTTCGGATAATTTTCTGGTAAATATTTCATTTTTAACAAAAATTCAAAATTCCAATTTTTTTTTTTTTTACTTTTTCTTCATATCATTTAAATTTTTATTTAAGTTAAGTGTTTCAAACGTGAAACGCGTTAAGGTATTCTATCATCGAAATATGAGTCTTCGGTGATTTTTATTTAAATTAATTGGTTTTATAATTTAATTAATATTTAAATTAATTTGATTTATTTCTTTTATTTATTTAAGTTAAAATTAAATAAAATAATTAGTTATTTGTGATTCGTTAAATTATAACGAATTAAGACCACTGATAGCGAATTGAGCTTCAATTCGTTAACCTTATTTCGCTTCCTCACTCTGTAACGAATGGCTTTTAATTCGTTAAGTTTTTCTAACGAATCACACTCTAATTCGTGAAAGCCACGTGTTAACTTACGATAACGAATCGACTGATTCTTTATTTCAAAATTCAAACGAATCTTATGATTTGTTACATTGAGAACTGTGTAGTGTCATATATATATAGGGATTTGTGAAACGATTCTTTTCACACTGTTCATTTTCTTCTTCCTTGTATATTGTTACTCTGCTCAAATTTTCAAGAATTTTCGCCCTTCAAATTTCAGTGTTTTGTTTATATATTTGTGATCCAAAGGTATTGACGATCATACCTTCTTGATTTTCGTCAACTTTGATACTGGTTTGATAGGTTTATTATATGATTTTGTAACCGAGTTTTGAGAGGTTTTTATAAACCTGAATTTACTCGATTTATACCATATTTTGGACCACCATATTGATACCATTGTAATCGTAACGTGATTCCGAGATCCTTTGTGATCATTGATTTGGCTTTATGTTGCTGATTAGAGTCGTATCAATCTCCGATTACATGTTTGACTTTTATGTTTCTTGGTAATTTTGACCTTGACCAATTGAGTCAAATATTAAGCCTAATTTGGCCATTTGTTATGCTTAACGAATTGTAATTAATTCGTGTCCAATTCGTTATGCTATTCATACGATTCAGGACAGTGAATCAATATTTATAACGAATCAGATTAGTATTTGTTATTTATAACGAACTAGACAATAGTTCGTTAACGTTTCATAGTAATTCACTAGTCCTCATTCGTGATCTATTTACTTGATAGCGAAGTAGCTATTTTTGTTATAACGAATTGCCATTCGTTATAACGAATCAGACTTTTGAACGAATGATATATTTATTATATTTTCAAAAAATAAAAGTTCTATAAATTGATTAATTTTAAAATTTTTATTATATATTAATTTTAAATTATTATTATCGCTAATCCTCGGGTTTGTTTATATAGATAAATGGCTGATAACGTAAATCAAAATCCTCCCGTTGATGCACCACAAGATGCTCCTTTGCTTCCGTATGATACAAGGCATAACGTCTGTGCCTTTTTCGATACAAATTTTCTTGATGAGGATGTCTTTGGAGCTATGATAGCCTTCATACGTCGTTCTCGTATTCACTACGCTGTCACCGCAAATCCTGATATACGTTTCAGTATTGTTCAACAATTCTGGAATACTGCTCGATATGTGGAGGCAGTGGATCACATTTTTGCTGAGGTTAATGATAGACCTGTTGTAGTATCTGTTGAGACTGTTCGAAGGGTGTTGCGGTTTGATGACACTATTGATGACCCGAGCGAATACCACAAAGAGCTGATCAAAGGATTGTTTGGACGTCTATTTTATTATGATGATATTGATGCATCCATGTATAACAAGGTATACTTGTGTCCCCAATACAAGTACTTACTTCATGTTCTTATACATTGCCTTGGTAGAAGAAAAGCTGGGTTTGACGAATACCGTATCATGCTCAAATCAGCATTCATTGCATTAGTGTTGAATAAGCGTTACAATATCTCGGAAATGATCTTTGATCATCTCAAAGAAAAGTGTATTCTTGGGAAACGACGAGTAATGTTCTTAATGTATCCTCGTTTCATCCAACTGTTTTTTTAAGATGCAATCAGGGATTTGGTGATCGATCCAAATAATGTTAATGATAAGCTTATTTTGGATCACATGAAGGCAGACACAATGCGAAGGATGAAGTCGTATCGTCAAACTCCGCCACCTAGATTCAAAAGATTGATTGGTCATCTGGTGAATCCAGATAATGTATGTCCTGACAATGATCGATGGATCCACGATGATTCGGATTCTGAGCGTGAGGAAGGAGAAGGTGGGAAAGAGGGTGATGATAATGATGATGATAATGGTGGTAATGGTGGTAATGAGGGTGGTAATGATGGTGCTGGTAATGTTCCTATTTTACAACCTGCTGAGGTTGAAGCTGCTTTAGCTGGTGCTATAGCTGCTCATCACAAAAGGAAAGGGATAGAGCGTTATTGTGTTGGGTAAAGAATTAAAGACCGAGCTGATAAAGATCATTGATCCGATGTGGCTTGTGAATTTAACGAAGACTGACAATGACGTGCTATTTAAGAATAAGATATTGATAGAGCGTCGTGAAGACTATGACCTAGCAATGCAATTTCAACGCGTTGTTAGGGTGCGTCATGAACATGGTATTCATAGCTGCAGAGATTGGCAGACAAGACACTTCAAGTAATATAAAAGACAAAGAGTTCAAGACGAGGGGGTGTCTGATAGTGCACGGTTTTGCGCTCGAGTCTTTGTAACTATCGTTAATGTATTTATCGTTTATTTAATGTAATAAATTAAGATATTAAAGTAGTTCGTTAATGTAGTCATCTAGTTCGTTAAGGATGTTTAACGAACTAGACTTAAGTTATGTTCCCTCCTGATTCGTTAAGGATATTTAACGAATCAGGGGGTGATTCGTTAAGTTTATTTCGTTAATGTATTGTAATGAAGTCGGTGTCTGGTTCGTTATGGAATGTTAACGAACCAGACCCGTCTTCTATATATAGTGGTGTGTCCACTGTTTAATTTATGTTTTGAGTTAAGATTATCGAACCTCTGCCCAATTGTTCACTCAATCTTCATCTTAATATTATACATATACATATATACAATCAATACTAATAGATATAGCAGTAATACATAATCGTATAAGAAGCATCAGGAACTAGATCCGTTTAGTTATTATAATCTATCAGATCTAAGATCTGATTAAGGTATTCACACAAACTCTCCACAAGATCTTCAATATGAGTGTAAAGTGAGTGTTTTATAAGTGAAACTCGTATATAGAATTCTTCTTCAAGCACACCCTTTGAATGTAACATGCACCTTTATTTATAGGCTATCTAGGAACTTAGGCACGACCATGTGTATAGTGAAGCACGCGCCGTGTCAAGGTATCCAGTCACATTAAATGCTCAGTTAGATCGTGCATGGTGACTCAACACGGTGGGGCATGCTTTTGGAGGCACGGCCCCGTGTTATTGGGTGTCTGTTATATTTTCTTTTGTATTTTCTGAAAGGTTACGATGGCCTTGTTTTGGTCAAAAATAGATTAAGGATAATGTAACCAAATTTGTTAAGTGAGGAATAGTGCATATATGACCAGTGTTGTAAAAGTCGGATTCCAAGGCCTTGGAATCAGCGATTCCAAGGTCCTCGGACACCAACCTTGCCGCTTTTTCCCAACTCGGCCACCATTACTCGCCAAGGTCCAACTCGATCAAAAGTCGGAGTTCTCGGGATTACTCGGCCTCCAAGGTCAACTCGGCCACAAATTTTTAATTTTTTATTTTTTTTTATTTTTTTATTTTTTATTTTTTAGTAAAAAAATTAAAATAACAACAAAACATGAATTTTTTGAATTATGTTTTTTTGTCATATGAATTATGCTTATTTTGACATGAATTATGCTTATCTTAACATATATATAATATGCAATAATTATTTTATGTTATATTTATCATATCCGAGTACAAGACGAGTACTCCCCGAGTACTCCGAGTACTACCTACAAGGGGGTCGGCCGCCTAGGGACCGCCTAGCGAGTTTTACAACATTGTATATGACAATAAAGATTATGAAATGATTGTAAAAATTACACAGAGATTTGTTGCAAGGAAAAGCCCTTGATCTTGGTCGGATCGCCGGCATAAAAATCCCGGGTGATGAAAAATCGTCTATAACCAGTTTTATTAATCAAGAAAATGAGAATACAAGGTTGGAGATTATGATAAGTGATTACAATAAATCTAAGTGTGTGTCTTGCTAGACTCCTCTCTGCGAATGTAGCTGGTGTATAATGTATAGGGTGTGTTGTGTAATGTGCCTTAACTCAATGACTTTATAAATAATAAAGATAATAACTAAGTTTCCTGAAAATCCACCATTTATAAACGTAACAGACACTTTGACCACGTGCTTGATGTGCTTAAAATAACACATATTTATTGCTCGATTTTATCCACATGCCATGCATGTTTATTGGAAATATCATGAAAATATACTTATATATCTATTTGTGAATTTCCAGGACTTGGTTGGTGATTTATAAGATTTTGGATATTTTGTGAAGAAAAATAGAAGAAACTGGCACTTTATGCAAACATGATCATGTTGACAAAAAAGCATAACCATGTCTTCATACACTATTTATCCACCCATTGCACACTTTCACACATGACCATGCCTTTGGAATGGCATGATCATGTTCCACTTGTTCAAATGCCTCAACAAAGCAAAGCTCGGCCACTACTTTTCTTTCTTGGATTTTGTGATATCCAAATTCATCTTAGGCTAGCTGTTTTTATTAGTGTGTACACTCCTTCAACATCTCGTAACTTTCAATGACCAACGGGATGCTAGATCTGGTATTTTTTTTAAACATGATCATGTTCTGCTCCAAACATGATCATGTCTCTCTTATCTTTATAAATAACAACGCCCAGAAAGAAGAAAAGGGGAGTCCTAGGGAGTTTTGAACCCACTGTTTAACTTCTAAACCTTGGTGATTTCCATCCGATTGCAAGCACTTTGAATTGTTTCAACATCAAGAGAAGCATCATCCATCATCTACATCATCTAGCTTGGATTCTTGGTTTGATTATTCTTGATTTTACCATGAAGTTTGATATCTTTTCAAGCTTGTATGTTGTTCTTGAGCTCATGATGAGCTAAACTCTTTGTTATCACTTTGATTTAGATGAAGTTTAGTAATAATTGATGGTGTTTATGGATTATTGGCAAGGATTGTGTTAGTGTTATAGCCATTTCATTATTATTATTCAATGGTTTTGTGTATTTAAAGGTTTGTTATGTCATGATATTCAAGACTTGTGGTTGTTTGGTGTAAGGCCCCATTACTGGTGCCCTACGTCGGATGTTGGATTTACTCATAAACATAGTTCTAAACATCAGAGTTAAATAAAACTTTAGACGGAATAAAAAAATTTCATAAACATTACAAAATAATTCATAACTTGTCTTAATCAAACATTCTTGTCTTTCAAAATGAAAACATTAAAGTTAAAACATTATAAGTCTTAAGATGCTAGACTCTTATTCTTCTGCCATGTGTCCCTGCTCAAGGCAGTTTTCTCATTCTACTCACCTGCGTGCATACTAAAAGTCCGCTACGCTGAGTGAGTTCTAGTTAATCATACATCATACAATACATATACTTACCTTCCATTATGCATCCGATGATAAATAATAATTACTTTACTAATTTACTTTCATTACATAAATTCATACATAGTCTCATACTATATAATTACTGTCCATTCTAACTCATATATTATTAGGGTCTGATCCCTCTGTCCTTGTATATATCAGATATTATTAGGGTCTAATCCCTTTCTTGTCTATCTCAGATATTATTAGGGTCCGATCCCGCTGTCCTTGTCTATATCAGATATTATTAGGGTCTGATCCCTTTCTTGTCTATATCAGATATTATTAGGGTCTGATCCCTTTCTACTCTTCTCTATCTCAGATATTATTAGGGTCTGATCATTTTCTTCTCTATCTCAGATATTATTAGGGTTTGATCCCTTACTTCTTCATCTTCGTACATACTGTCTTTACATACCCATAACATACATATACTTTCTTTAATCATTCATACATATTCATATGTCGTGCATATATATATATATATATATATATATATATATATATATATATATATATATCATACACATTCATCTTTCATATACATACCTCCCTTGACAATACATGCAATATCCGAAGATCGTTCACGTACCAAAAACCTTTCATTAACGTACATAACATAATATTTATCACATAAATCATACATGGAATACACTTACCATTTAAGGTAAGTGTATTAACTATCACATCGAGTATACACACAACCCCGAAAACATAACAAGGAAAGGGTCTAGAAACCATCTGAATGTGGTTACGTTCACCGTTAATTGCCATTCATTTCTTTAGTTGTGCACGGCTAACTGTATAACAATTACGCGTATTAATTACTACCACTTCCATAACATATTTCTAGTTTAATCGTAACCCTCAACGAACGGAGGTCCGGGGCAGCGCCCCTGGTAGCGAGGTTCTAGGGGCGGCAGCCCCTAGCGGGGTACAAGGGGTAGAGACCCTGGCTGGGATTATAGGGGCGGCAGCCCCTAGCGGGGTCAATTAGGATTTTAAATTTTTTTTCTAATTCGTTAACTCATTCGTTATAGCGAATTGCCTCTGATCGTTATGTGATCTTCCTTAATTCGTTATCCTAATTTGTCCCTTATCATCATCTGATTCGTCATTCCAATTCATCATCTGAACATGACTTAATTCGTTATCTTAATCATAATGAATTGGCGAGTAACGAATCACCTGATTCGTTATCTCGTTCGCTACCCTAGTTCGTTAGCCTAATTCGTTATCTTGACGTAACGAACTGGATGAGCTAACTCGTTATCTTGTCTTAACGAGTGTTCAAACTACTTCGTTATCTGGGCATAACAAATTGATGAACTAATTCTTTATCTTACCATAACGAATTGCATCAGTATTATCCAGACTTTGACCCAGGGTCAAAGTCAAAATTGTCAAGAACAATAACATTCAATATAAGTCAGATCTGCAATTAAACCTTCTATACTTAACGAAAACAAACGAATCTAGTATCGTTGGATTCGGCATACCAGCGCCAACAAACCCCAATCATCCATTCGTTCAAACATCGGGTTTTAGAGGGTGCGATTTAGGCATCTATATTACGGGTTCTTTAGGTTAGCAATTAACCTATCAATCTTTAATGGTTTTCAGCAAGAATCATCATGTTTGATTCGTTTTTACCATATGTATACAGATTTAAGATTACCTAAATGAATCCGGACCTAAATGAACGATTTCTAGTTATAAACATACCTTAAACGAGTCGGTTCACGAACACGAGTTGGTCATGATATAGGTTCGGTTTGTTTCAACGTTCTAGCACCAAAGGGATCGGGTTTCCACCTTCGGATCTTGGCTCGGGATATTGGATAGTGTTTGTGTGTGTTTTTCAAGGTGTAGGCTATGGTGTAGAGATGGATAAAAATGGAAAGTTTAGGGTTTAAGGGGTATTTATACTCCCTTAAGCCCATGGACCTAAGGCCCATTCCATCTCTTATTCCATATTCTAAAGTCCAAGCCCACCTTTTATTAGTTTATTTATTTAAACCGATAAACGACACACTATAAAATAAACGAAACTTATTTCATTAATTCTTATCTAAATTAGGATGTTACATTTGGTTGTGTAATGTTGGAAAACTCATGATTTAAGCATCCATTCATGGATTTGTATATTTTTATGCTGGTCTATGGCTTTTGAACTAGGAATGGTGAATGAAGTCTTAGTTATTGATTGTGCATGATAAACCCTTGGATGTGCATCCTTATGCTTATGTTTGGAAAGACAAATTATTTGTTATGATTTATCATGTTAAGTGCTATGTCTATCTAGGATTTTTTGACACGAACATCTAATTTATGTAATCTTGATATGAACATCATAAGTTGAAGAAGTGAATGATTATTGCTTAGTTTAATCAACTTTAGGTGGATTATGTGTTTTTCATGTTATCTTTCCAAAGAGTTGTTGGATTAGTCACCCGTGATAGGAAACTAGTCCATACCACCATGAAACATAGACATAATCGTATCACTCGTCTTACTTGAATGACTTTAGGTGGTTAGTTTGTCTCTTTCATTCTAACTTTCCAACAAGTCACATGACTAGATTTCTTTAGCGAGATTGTAGTTACTTGCGCTTTGTGGTCTTGCCACGTATCCATAATTGTTGTCTTTTGTGAGCTAAACGGATTCAAGATTAAAGAGATATTCTTCCTTGATCGTTTGCTTTTGTGTTCTTTAGCTTAGTTGTTATATTTTGCATGATATTTTAGTTAAAACCAACCAACTTGTTATTTTAGCCGGTTAGACATTAGCAAAGATTTAGTATTAAGAATTATTGTGTCCATGGATCGATACTTGGTTCTTACCGATACTATACTACATATACGATAGGTACACTTGCCTAAGTGTGTGTGGTTTAGTTTTGAGGTGAAAATCATTTCTATAAATTTAAAACTCAATTGTGTGAAAAATCATTATTAAAAATATATATACTTCACGCACATAAAGTTTTTGACGCTGTTGCTGGGGACACGGTGATTTTTGAGAACTATCTGAATTGATGATTTAGCCACTTTGTATATACATGTTATTTTTATTTATTTTTTCTTTCTTTTATTTTCTTTTTTTTGTATTTAGTTTATTTTATTTCATGTTTATTTGGTACCTTTTGAACTTGTTTGTTTGAGTGTTCTTTGTAGTGATTCCTATGGAGCAACGCTACTATGGAGATTATTGTGAAGGATACCATTATGATAACGGGTATTATCACATGGAGGTTTGGTGCGAGTTATGTGGAGAACCCCATGACACACATGATTGTTATTATTCAAGTGGGTGTCCCACATATTTAAATGAAGAACCCTACCCTTATTCCCAACCATTTGAGGGTCCCAGCAATCCGCTTTCCCAACTTGAGCTTAAGCCGGGATTTCTAGAGTATTGGGCACAAACAATGAAATGTATCGACGCGATGCTCGAAAAAGGCATGTAAGATATAAGATACCGATACCGATACCGATACCGATACTCGACACTCGTGAATCCGAGGAACAACTCTGTAGAATAGAGGCCCAAAGTATTGTGATCAAATAACTTTGTGCTAACTATCGTCGGGAGAGTTAGCCTTGCAACGCGAATCACAACATACATTGGGATAATGATGATGATGATGACATTAAAGAAGCAAAATCCTTATCCATTGCTGTGTTGGAGAAAGCTCAAGAACCGGAAACCATAATGGACAAAGTGCAAATCTCAAGCTCAAAAGGTACCACAAAAGTCCCACCTCCGGTTCATATTATTCCTTCTTGGGAGGACGAGTTTGGGAACGAGTTGTTGGGTATACCACTCATGGAAGTGAATGAAGAAGAGTTTGACCCAATTGGTGATATTAATGTATTAGAAGCATTATTTTTTGGAAAACCAATCATGGTGTAAGTCCCGAATCTGGATCACTACAATTATGATATCAATATAACAAGTATAGGTGCGGAATACCTATACTCGGTGATTCAAGAACACGAAGTTAACACAAAACGAGAACACAATATAGCTTCAAAACACACGTATATTATTGAATACGTTAGGTACTTAAGCACTACAATACTTGATTACCGAATTGACTAGAATCAACAAAGAACGAACAACCAAACCCTATACTTGATCAAACCTATATATAGGGATACCAATAACCAGGCCGGCCCAAACAACCATAAGCCCACCGAAAACACATTGGTGTTCTCGGCTCACATACAAGCCCGAAACCCAAAGCCCAAATTTAAGTTAAACTAAATATACACTAAGCTCAAACCACAAAACTAGGCCCAACAATCTCCCCCTTGGTTTGTAGCTTTGTCATTTAATCATGCTCCATGTAATCAATGTCAGCATCTTTCAAAGCGCTTGCCCAAAACTTGAAACGGATAATAGTGGCTACCATACTTGTGAATTCTTTAGCAGCCATTTCAAAGATCGGATCAGCAACTATCTGAAAGGTACTAAGCGTCTTGATGTCTTTCTCCCAGCTTTAATAAGTCTCTTGGTTCAACAAATTGGTACTGACCCTTTCCCTTTTCCAGCTTAATATCGACAGAGGCAGTGACGCTATCATATATCCAGAATCTCATGTTATCCAAAGTGCCATCTGGAATCATTTCAGGAACAAGAATATGAGTAGCTTTGTTTGTTGCTGGCCACATTACGTTAACCATGGTTTTTCCAATCCTCGGATCTTGAACTCCCTTTGCTTTCTTCAAAAAGGATTCGGCAGTCTTCATATTCGGAAAGCCTCGATCAACTTGTCTTTTCATAAATTCCCAGAAGTCTGTACCTCTTTTGTCATTAGTTGGATTGGTGAATGGAGAATTGATTAGATTACTCAAATCCACTTTAGTCCAGGAACCAAAGTCTTTCATCTTCTTATAGTATTCAGTGACTCCTGACTTCCTCTTCACCCACCACATATTTTTATCCGCATCAAAGCCCCACGACAAAACTCCCGATCGATCACCATATTTATCATTAAAACCCTTTTGAAATTCAATAACAAATCTGTCTAGATGATCCGACGAGTCAACATTCTGATTCGAGTTTTTCATCACCAGCACCTTTTTCTTTCCCTTTACAAGTAGATTCTTCTTAATTCTGTTAGATTTCTCCTTGGAGATGGGAGGGGCATTCATGTAATGTTGCAGCGATTCCGATTCATCAATCTTTTCAACAGGGAGAGCAGAGGAATTGCCACCTTGACTTACGTTGGGCGCTTTAGAAACTACATCATCACTGCCTTTAAACTCATCTCCAAATTTTTTAAACAGCTTTTGTTGGAGGTCGAGATACAAGGCCATTAGTTCTCCCATGTTTTACTGTAGTTCTTTAATCTTGGAATCGTTGTCAGAATTTCCTGCTTCCAACTCTTGAATACGAACATCTTTGACTACCGAATCTTGTTCAAATTCAAAAACCCGACGTTGTAATGCATGAACATCAACAAGAGCATCTTCAAGAACCACACCTTTACCTTTATTCCGAAGATAAGCTTCCTACATTGTCAGAATCTGTGCAACCTTGTCTGACTTACCAGAGCTAAACTGACCCTGAGTGTCTGGGCCCGAGGAACCGGAGGGAATATTTGTAGTGTCGGGGTGTGGAATGGATGTCTCATAATCAAAATCACTGACAAAATCACTGGTCAGCAAGTCATGAAATGATGGCTCAGTAGTAAATGTATCTTGTTCAGCTTGTACTTCTGGAACAGATGTCTCAGGTTGGGTAGTTTGCTGTTTAGGGCTGGTTGTTGCATCAGTAGATGGTATGTTTGTTGTTTCAGATTCACTAATTAGCACTCCAGGACTCGGGTCTCTCTTTCTTCTTTTACGTGGACCAAGGTCTGCGGCTGGATCTTCAGCTATGTCTTCTTCATTAATTTTAGCAACAGTCTGAGGAGGCTTCAGAGCAGTTGACTGTAACGAAGCTTTCATAGCTTCCAAAGAACTTAAGTTTTCCGTTCTTGAGGGGGTATCTGACTGATGGTGTTCAGTCTCATCATCTTCATCATCCGAAATCTCGAAAGTTGCAACACGCGGTTGAACTGGTATCGCGTGTTCATCAACAACCTGAGCCAAAACAAGCTCAGCTTCTGTCTCAGCAAATCATCCAAACTTTACCAGATCATGAAGACCCTGATAAATAATCTTGGCACCTTTCCTGTTTTGTTCATCAACCCAAAAGTATTGGGTCCCAATGACTTCATATCCAATGTCTCAACAGACTTAACTAGTGTGGTGTAATGAGAATCAATGATCATCTGTAGGAACCTTGGATACATTAAGAACATCTCCTTCTTCTTTGCCTTTAGATTGCTCATCATTTCATTGAAGACGAACTTGGAATAATTGTAATTCCAATCCATGATAAGAGCAACAACAGAAAAGGTCTGAGTGTGACTGATCTCATCTGAACCTCCCTTCCTCCCCAAGATACATGTAAAGAACGTGTGCAAAAGGTATCTCCAATATGAGTGAAACAACTTCTTGATTGCAGGAGGATAGGTACCTCCGTAACCCATTCTTGTAAAGACTTCAGTAACTTCAGCAGCAGAGTACTTTGTCGGGTAATCAGGTTGATCCCCGAACATGAGAACTTCTCTAATAATCGTCTCTATGATAACAATGGGCATCTTCTGTACTTTGGAGTCAACAGACATGGCTCCATCTGGTCCTTGTGGGTTGATTGACGCATTGTTCCAAAAATCAGAGATCATCTTTTTACATATGACAGGATTTTCTCGTAGTGCATGAGAGATCCTGCATGTAATTAGTCCGACTATCATCGATTTGAATTCCTTGTGATTTATGGGTGGATCATATAAATATCCAGCCATGTTATGCGAGTCAGCAACCTTTAACGTATTCTGGTCAGCCATTTCTACACCAAACGAGTCAGGTTAGAAAACTAATAAATTAAGATGATAATATATTAAGGTTTTGGTCCATGGTTTAAAAGGAATTTGGTCCGATAAACAGTAACAGGCCCAAAGAGAAACCATAGGAGAGCCCAAAGATATTAAATGGCCCAAATGAATAATACAGAATAGGTGTGGGCCTGAACAGTCAAAATTAAGCCCAATTGGAGGGATTTCGGTCAACAGGGTGGGTTCTCGGTCAAAGAATGAGATTTCGGTCAAAAAAAACAACCGAGAATGGGGGTTCTCTGTCAATATTGACCGAGAACTAGAGTTTTCTGTCAAGATGAGGAGTCCTCGGTCAACACAAGTCAACAAAAAGCTTTTGACAGCTGTGGACAGAGAACCCTTGGGTTTCCGCCTTGGGAAACGTGTAGGTATCTTCTTCCCACCGAGATCTCTCCAAGCACCTCCATTAAACCTGCAAATAAGTTTATGATATTCAACCGAAAACACTCCATAATTACCCTAAGATGTTCATCAAAACCCCTATTAACTCATGAATCCACTCTCAATTTTAGCGAGCCATCAGTCCATGGCAACATCAGGCAACCCTCATTTAACACCTAGATCTCATATTACCTGTGAATCAAACAATCAAACACTAGTAGATGATTAGTTAGATGATTCGGTTTTCAGCTAAGAACTACAGAGAAAAGGTTTTTGGCTATGTGAAGATAATGAGAATAAAAATAAAATAGGTTGTTTAATACCACTTATATTATACCCAAGTTGGGCCGAGAACACTTGGATGGGCTCTAACCAGTTCAGGGCCCAAGAAATCTGTGTCCGAGCAACAGGAGGCCCAAAAGATTTCAGGAACCAAATAGTTAATTGAATTTTTACAAACGTTTCGAGGAGAGTAATTTCGAGAAAAATTTAACTGATATGAGCAAGACAAAACAAAAATGAAACAACAACAAAAATAACAAAAATTCTACATTTGAATAAACAAAACTCCCTTGAATTTATTAAGTCGGGATCAAATTTCAGTTCTTAGTAAAAACGCCGCCATTTTATGAAAAGATCCGAACATGGAATCATATCGTTTAAGATGCTGTCACAAGGATTCATGTTCAGCGTTATTATGACATAAGAGACAGGTTCATTGTGTCAGTGATATGATTAAGGTTCAGTTCGTCATAAAGCTTAGATGGACATCCCTCATGGACCTGTGGTGCCTTCTATCTCTTCTCAAAGCGTATTTGGCTTTCCCCAGATCACCCCAATTTGACTCCAACCCCCTAGTGCTTGATCAAAAAAAAATTTATAAACGCAAAACTTTAAGGCTTTAAGGTTGAACGTTGGACTTAGTGCCAGTAAACTGACAAGCCTTTCATTCGAGACATGACAGAACTTACTTGTGTGCCCCCATCTCTGTAGTTCTAGTTTGTCCCTTTAAAACTCTCAAAATGATTTTAATAATAAATAAATAACTCATAAATAACAAAAATAACTATCTTGCTGAAAAAAAATTTTAAGAACCTAAAAGCACAATATTTTTGGTGATCAAGACACTAACGGGCTCGTGTATGACTGGGTAATTGCTTTTCTGCCTATCATTCGGAGAGATTTATCTGGAGACATGCACCTGTCTTCAAAATGACTCTCCACATTAAGTTTAGCAAATTTAGTTTATATCACTTCAACTTTTATGCATCATGGAAAGCTACCATACAATATCAATGACTGTTCTAGAGCCTTTTAAGCTTAATAACTTCACCCGTTAGGCACACAAAAACAATTTATCTATCACTTTCCAAAGGTTGGATCAATTCTCATTTGAAAATATTTGAGGCTTCCAAAAAGCTGTTAACTGAATAGTAATATAATTTCCCTTGGAGTCACATAAAACAGATATGTTAAGTATTCAGTCACCCCGGTCACTGTAAGCTATTAGGTAAATGGTTGTCCTGTATGACCACAAGTGGTTAACCGGACCAACCATGCATAGATATGCATGTCCTTCCAGCACAGAATTACCGACATTATTTTAAGTGAAAGAGCACAAAACACAGAAAACATCATAGTCGCCCCGGGTGCTTTCAGTCGTTGGGTAAATGGCTATCCTGTGAAACTATAAGTAGAACACTGGACCAACCATATACGAATATATGTCCTTCAAACTTGAGCAACCGACATAATTTTAAGCGAAAATGAATTTTGAAAAACAAAATCAACGCACCCACACTATTTTTGACTTTTTGAAATTTTCTTTTAAAATAAAGACAACGCACACACACTATTTTTGACTTATTGAAATTTTCTCCCCCTAAATTTGTGCAAATTAAACAAAAATGTACAAATTTATTCCCAAAAAGACTCAATCCTCGAAATGGAGCGTTTTAAGAAAACTAAAACGCACATTAAATTTTGCTGTTCCGACTGGTTTTGCATATAAGTCCGCCACATTGTTTTCAGTGTGGACTTGTTCAAGATGAATCAGTTTTCGATCGAAACAGACACGAATAAAATGAATTTTAATATCGATGTGCTTGGTTTTGGAGTGTTGAACGGGCTTTTTTACAATGGCAATGGCTGAATCATTTTCACAGAAAATAGGAGTGTCAAGAAATTCCAAACCGTAATCCAGCAGTTGGGTTTGTATCCAGATAACCTGAGAGCAGCAGGCAGATGCAGCAACATATTCCGCTTCGGCAGTCGAAGTAGACACCGTCTGTTGTTTCTTGCACTGCCATGAAATGAGACGGTCTCCTTGGAACTGGCAAACCGGCTGACGTGAATTTCCTGTCAATGTCATCTCCACCATAATTGCTATCAGCAAAAGCATAAAGATCAAATTCTTATTTTTTGGGATACCAAAGACCTAACTTTGGTTGTCCCTTCAGATATCTAAAAATACGTTTAACAGCAATTAAATGAGAGAGTTTAGGATTAGCCTGGAACCGAGCACACTGGCAGAATTCAAACAAAATGTCAGGACGACTTGCTGTCAAATACATCAGAGACCCGATCATCGATCTGTAGTATGTTTGATCTACGAGACTCCCATCAGGATCATATGACAGTAGTGGTCTTTCCGCCATGGGAGTATTGGCACTCTTTGAATCTTGAAACTCGAACTTTACTAGCATATCCTCAACGTACTTACCTTGATGTAGTAAGATTCCTTCTGAGCTTTTACGAACCTGTAGCCCTAGAAATGTAGTAATCTCCCCCAAGGAACTCATTTCAAACCTCTTCTTCATTACACCCTCAAATTTTGTACACAACTCAGTGCTGGCGGATCCAAAAATGATGTCGTCAACGTAAATCTGTACGAGAATCAAATATTTTTTGACAGTTTTCCGGAACAAGGTTTGATCGATGGTTCCACGCTGGTACCCATGATCAAGAAGATGTTTGGTCAGTGTAGCATACCACGCCCGAGGAGCCTAATGTAACCCGTACAAGGCCTTGTCTAGCTTGTAGACATGATTTGGTTTCTTAGAATCAACGAAACCCGGTGGCTGACCAACATAAATCTCCTACTTAACCTCACCATACAGAAACGCAGTCTTGACATCCATCTGATATACTATGAATCCCATGTATGATGCATAGGCCAGAAAAATTCTAATTGCCTCAAGTCTAGCCACTGGAGCATAGACTTCAGTGTAATCTAACCCCTCAACCTGACGAAAACCCCTAACAACCAATCGAGTCTTATTACGAACAATTATGTCATCTTGCTTGTTTCTGAAAACCTATCTGGTGTCAAGAGCTTTCTTTCCTTCTGGCAGTTTAACCAATCTCCAAACCTTCAACTTATCAAACTGATTCAATTCTTCATGCATAATATCAACCCAACTTGGTTCTTGAAGAGCCATTTCTACATTTTTAGGTTCAATTTGAGAGATGAAACACGAAAACATACAACTTTTTTTTTTGTCCTGTTTGGCTTCTGGTGGACACTCCCGCTTCAACTGGACCTATGACATTTTAAATTGGATGATCTTTCTGAACTCTTGATGGAATTAACTGCTCAGAGATATCACCGGTGGATTTCAGATTTCACAAGTTCTCAATATCATCAACAAGAGGGTTTTTCCATCCAGATGTCGCCGTGCTGTGAGAGTACGAGGTGCTGGCGACATATTCATTTGGAATGTCATCGGGTCCCGAAGATCTGACGAATAGAACTCTTCCCCTCACATCAGTCGTATTTTTAGTCGTGTTTGGCGAGCATTCTGGTTCTGGAGTTTTGTTGGACTGATTGTCAGTGTCAGGTGAAGCATTATTTAATTCTGCAACATCATCGTCAATCAGTGGAGAAATATGAGATACAGTCTGTGGAATTTCCTTTGCAACTTCCACTGTGGGATCACATAGGGGTTTGGAGTTGATGACTGGAAACACATTGAATGGTTTGAAAAATTCATTGTAATCAAATAACCAATCGGGACCAACACGAGCATCAGTCTCATTTTCTTCTAGCCAATGAACCTCATAAGACCCTATAATCTGTTTGGTGGACTTGTTGTAAACCCTATAAGCTGTATTTCCCACATACCCAACAAAGTAACACTCATAGGCCGCAGCCCCAAACTTGGGAGTGGTTTCGAGGTTCAGTAAAGTGCACGGACAACCAAAATCTCTGAAATGTGCAACCGTGGGTTGATGACCGTAAACAATCTCATAGGGTGTCTTCATCTTCGATTTGTTTATTATCACTCGATTCTGAACATAACAAGCCGTGTTAACAGCTTCTGCCCAAACAAACAGTGGCAGTTTGGAGTCACACAGCACTGTTCTTGCAGCTTCGATAAGAGTTCAGTTTCTTCTTGCAGCCACACCATTTTGTTGATGAGTTTGTGGGGCACTGTACTGACAAACCACCCCCTTTTCTGAGCAGAAATGGTTTAAAGTCGCATTCTTGAACTCTGTTCCATTGTCACAGCGGATTCCCTTGAGCTTTAGATTCAGTTGATTTTCCATGAGCACAACGAACTTCTTGATAAGATCTGCAGTTTCACTCTTATTTGACAAGAAAAATGCCCATGTAAAACGTGAGTAATCATCAGTAATAACGAGACAATAAGAGCTACGAGACAGACTCAGAACATGAACCGGCCCGAAAAGGTCCATATGAAGTAGTTGGAAAACAGATGAGATGGTATTAATCAATTTTGGCTTGTGAGTTTTTCGATGATGTTTACCCAAACCACAAGCCACACATTTTTCAACAGTCACAAAATCCTTGATTGGTAAACCACTCACTAAATTGTTTTTAGCAAGACGATTCAGATTTTTTGTATTAGCATGACCAAGCCGACAATGCCAAAGCATCGCATTATGTTCTGACACTTTTAAAAACAAGCATGTTATTTCGTCAGAAACATTTTTGTTCATGTCGATCACATAAGCATTATCTTTTCGTTGTGATCGAACAAGAATCCAGTCTTCTGGTATGATTATACCAGGTTTCAGAATTAAGCACTCCTTTTTAGTAAAATGAGTTGAAAAATCTTTGTCACAAATTTGCAACACGCTCAAAGACTATGCTTCAATTCTGGAACAAAATTAACATTTTCAAACTTTAAAACACCGTTACTTACAGTACCCTTTTGAGTGATCTTCCCTTTCTCTCCTCCCGCAAAAGACACATACCCACCATTGAATGTTTGAATGTTGTGCAGCTGGGTAATGTCTCCTGTCATGTGCCTGGAACAACCACTATCAACATACCAAGGTCTGATGATATTCCTCCATAACTATCCCTGCACAGAACGCGAGATTAGTTAGTTTTTGGTACCCAGTCCAACTTACACTGGGTGACCCTAACTTATCTACAGTTGTCACAGATTGCCATGACATATCCTTTTGATCATCAAAAATAGAATGAGTAGATGCTTTCGCCGGTGATTTAGGCAACCATTTATGTCTGTATGATTTGGAATTATATGTACGAATGGTTGTCATAATCTCTGGTATTTTAGACGTAGATGGATATGAAACCGTCTTCTTCTCCTGTTTTGGTCTAGTGTTAGTGTTTTTATGAGAGTTTGAACTTGGAACACCCTTACTGACCCTTCTTTTGGACATGTTAGGTTTGGTCTAATGAGGAATAAACCAGATTTGTTTCGATTCCAATCATCATCAAAGGAACCAGCTGAATAATGCCTGAACCCTTGCATGTACACGTTACGAGGCACATGTGGCATATTCCTTTGATAAAATCCATAGTAAGGAATGTACGTACGATGAGGACAATTTCTGGCAATATGACCAGGAGTGCCACAGTTAAAGCATGTCTGACATTTTATGAAAAACTCATTCTGGGCAGCTCCTTGTCTGGACTGGTTGTGTGGACGTCTGCTTAGGTTTGCGAGAATTCATATTCCCATTTTTGAACTTATCACCTTGTTTGTCATTAGAGCATCCCTCCTTAACAAACTTAGGTGCAACATATTTTTCAGATGTTTATGAAATTTTTTAAGTTTTAGTTTTATTAGAAACCACATTATTAGAGTTTAAAGTTTCAACTGAATCAACCACACAAGTATCCTTGCTCTTTATAACAGAGTCCACACAAATAGTTGGAATAACAGAATTCAAAACAGGAAGTTCTAAAGAAATATTAGAAACAAAATTATTATCAAAATCAAAGCTGGGGTCATCATCCTCATCAGTCCACTCCTTCACAATTACTTGTTCTACACATGAAGTAGATACATTAGAATCGTACATATATGAGGTGGACGGACCAGCATTCGCAGAACTGGTCTCACTACCTTTGTTTTGTTTACCATACTTCATATCCTTTATCTATTCTTCCTGTTCCTTGGTGACAGGGGTAGGTACATAATTGTGGTTATACGGTGGTGGAACTTGACTGAATCCTATCCCCTCACCTTCATTTTCTTTCCACCACGGTTAGTTTTCAATCATTGAGTTGACTACTTTACTAGAACCTTTGAATTTTTTAAAATCAAACTCAGCCTTTTCAAACTTGCTAGTTAGATTTAAGATTTCTGACTTGGAGGCTTCCAGTTTAGTAGTTAATTCAGCGATTTCTTGTTTAGCATCAAGGTGGTGACAGCTCTTTATGCTATAATCAGACTTAAGTTTCTTGATATCCTTGTTAAGAGATTCTATTTTGTGAAGGAAACCTTTTTCATTTATCTTAAGTTTAAAATTCTCTGATTTTACTCTTTCTATATCTCTACTTAGACTGTCATTATGAAGTTTATACATTTCTATTTTCTCACCACAATTTAAAGAACATGGTTGAAAACGTACCTCAGATGAATCCAGAGAAGTGAACGCCAAGTATGCAAACTGGAGCTCCTTGACCTTCTCCTCATTAGTGTTTTCTTCTTCAGAGTCTTCAACAGTTGCGAAATTTGAAGTCTGATTTCCAATGTTTAGCGCAGCCATCTGACTTTCCCAAGAAAACGTTTGAGCAACCATACCTCTTTCACCATTACCCGAACTACCTCCAGCTTCACCTAGTGCACTTCCAATAGGAACCAGTGCTCTTTCCATATTTCCATCTTTGGTTGGGTTACTACATTCACGAGCGAAATGACCCGGCTCGTGACAGTTGTTGCACCTGAGAGTCTCTTTATTAAATCCCACCTTTTGGTTATTAGGAATGTTCCAATTGTTTCTACCCGCCCTTTTGGTAAACTTCTTAGCACGGAAGACTGCCATGGCAATTTGTCACGAGATGTCCATTTCCTCAATATCATCGGGATGAATCTGATCTAGTTCAGCAGTGACCATAGGTTGATCCAAGTCTCCGGCCAGAAAAGCATGATAACAGTTCATAAATCCCACCATTAGAGCTATATTCTCTTGAGTCTCTTTTGGTATAGTGGGAATCTGGCTGAAATTCTGACTTGGAGTGGTCTTACCAGAATCATTTGTAGACTGACCAGATTTGGTGAAAAAAATAGGAGCTGGATTGGGTGATCTGGATGATGATGATTGACCTAGAGTGGATGAAAACATCTGAAAGTTTCCCTGTGGTGTTTGTTGAGTTGGCTTGAACAGTGAAAAACTATCTTGAGACATAAGAGCACTGTTAGAAGCAACGTTATATCCCGCAGCACTGTAAGAACTAGCTTGATTTATTGCCCGCTGCTTATCGTCCATATCACAGGCTTTAATAGTGGCTATCATTTCACTCATGCTCATCCTGTTTAGATCCTTGGTCTTTATGATAACCGCGACATTCATATCCCAATTTTTCGACAGAGAGTTCACCAACCTGTTGTTAATTTCTGAGGTTTGCAGAAAGATTCCTGCAGTTCTCATTTCAGTTACGAGAGATATAAACCTTTGAAGTTGGGATTCCAATGTCTCTCCCAAAACATGATTGAACGTATTAAACTTTTGTCACAACAGTTCTTGGCGACTTCTCTTCATATCCTCATTTCCCTCATAATCTTCTATCAGTGCAGCCCATAATTCCTTAGCCGTTTGGAGTTTTCTGAACTGAAGGGAAATCTCGGATGAGAGTACCATGGTTAGAGTGGAAAGAGCTTTTTCATCTTCTTCGACTTTGGCAAAGTAATCATCATCATATTGAGCAACCGGTTTCACAAGAACCTCGTTTGAACCCTCCCTTCGATAGGTGATCCTTTGAGGTCCCCTCACAATGCTTCTCCAAATTTTTGAATCTTTCATCTTGGCATAGTATTCGAAACAGAATTTCCAATCACTGAACCCCTCGTGGGACAATAAACGGGGTATACGAGTAGCAGTGCCCATGATGGAATCAAGTTCTTGGTGAAGTGACGAGTTGATGGAGCTGCTGCCATTAGTTAACTGGGCCATTTTAATTCAAGTCCAAATAAGATTAAGTTCAATTAAAGGTTTAAGTCCAATTAAAATTTTAGTCCAATTAAAAGTCCAAGTCCAAGACAAAGAAGCCCAACACAGTAAACTGGGCTGAGAATATGATGAAATACGTTGACCGAGAACTCTTAACGTTGACCACACCTTGACCGAGAAACAAGAAATTGACCAAATTTTTACCCAAAACTCAGTCTTTGACCAAGTGTTGACCGAAAACAAGTTCTTTGACCAAATGTTGACCAAAGGCTCCAATCTATGACCGAAAACGGCAATCTTTGACCGAGAACAGGTGATTTGACTGCAGATTTGACCGAAAACCAACAATTGCCGAGAATCGACCAGCACCGAACACAATAGTCAGCCGAGAACCAATGTTTCACATCCAACAGTCAACCAGAAATTAACAAACTTCCAACTAAAGTGGGATTTGATTTAATTTCCAAATCAAATCCAATCTTTATTCAAAAATAGTCAAACTTCTTCTTCAACACTGCCTTGCCGGAAAAACTTAGATACCACCGGATAAACTTATTCTCGAATATTTGATTTCACAATAACGATCCTGAATAAGGTCTAAGGCTTTGATACCAATTGTAAGTCCCGAATCTGGATCACTACAATTATGATATCAATATAACAAGTATAGGTGTGGAATACCTATACTTGGTGATTCTAGAACATAAAGTTAACACAAATGAGAACACAATATTGCTTCAAAACACACATATATTATTGAATACGTCAGGTGCTTAAGCACTACAATACTTGATTACCGAATTGACTAGGAATCAACAAAGAACGAACAACCAAACCCTATACTTGATCAAACCTATATATAGGGATACCAATAACCAGGTCGGCCCAAACAACCATAAGCCCACCGAGAACACATTGGTGTTCATGGCTCACGTACAAACCCGAAACCCAAAGCCCAAATTTAAGTCAAACTAAATATACACTAACCTTAAACCACAAAACTAGGCCCAACACATGGAATTCAAGAAAAAACCGCACAAAGAAGAAAAGTTGCAAGTGAATGGGTTCACCAACAAACCAATGACTATGGGGACATCCGATTCACTATCTTGCATAAAGGAATGTCCCATCATGGATGAACTTAATTGTGGATCGCTGCCCAAATCAAAAAGACCGTGAGAGAGGGCATGGAGAAAACCGGACCAACAGAAATTCAAGGTTTATCAATGGTCAAATGAATACTATACATAAAAACAAAAATTTTGAGATGATCGCCTTCTTCACTATATAAATTGTATCAAGTTTGGTCTGGGCAAATACAAGTGTTGGTGGCATGACCTGTTTTTATTTTATAAGAACTTTTTGAGTTTACCATTGGTTCTTACTAACCAACGGTAAATATGCTAAAAAAACGGGTCGTACAACGTTTTCAATATCAAAGAGCCACGAGTTCATGAAAGGATTACCCCAAGGACAACTAAATGCGGGGTCGAGTCAAGCTAAGGACTCGTAAATAAACAAAGCGTGGGACGCCTTGAATATTGCATTGGACAGAAGAACAAGGGTGAAATCGTGAGCTGGTGACAGAATCCACAAAGTTCTGGTGGTGTTGGATGTCTGATGGAGCCATACATGGTCATGCTTAGGATTAGACATGATCATGCTTCTTTTCAAATTTACTACAAGCATGATCGTGCCTAGGGTAAAACATGATCATGCCTTTTTATTTTGGGCTAGTACACACTGACTTCTTATTGGCACCACACTAAGAGACGTTGTGCTTCGGATTTATATTGGTGACGATCTTTGATAGGGGAGTTTTTTGTTTCTCTTTCACATACCATTCCATTGCATTACATTTCCTTTTGCATTATATATTTTTATTGTACATCAAGGGAGATGTAAAATTCAAGTGTGGGGATGCTGGGAACTTAAGCTTTGTTTGTCCGAACTAAATTTAATTTTTTTTTGTTTGCAAAACTCCTAATAGCATTTTTGTGGCAATTAAATTACGTAAATAACTATTAAGCATTCTTTAAAATTCAAATGTTTAATTGTATTGTCCTGAAGCAAAAAACATCTTTAGAAAACAAATCAAGTCCGAAAATATTTAAAAGTCATACCTTTAAGAATGACAAACAAAAGGATTCACATGTATTAATTTGCAATTTACACCCTTTCCGCCCATTTCCGTGAGTTAGCCTCGTCACTTGTTTTTGCTCAAGTTTTTGCAGGAAATTTGCAATTTATACTTTTCACAAATAGTGAAGAAGGCTATCATCTCGAAATTTTTGTTTTTATTTATAGTATTCATTTGACCACTGATACGCCTTGAATTTTTGTTGGTCCGGTTTTATCCATGCCCTCTCTCACGGTCTTTTTGATTTGGGCGGCGATCCACCATTAAGTTCATCCATGGATGGGCATACCTTTATGCAAGATAGTGAATCAGATATCGCCATAGTCATTGGTTTGTTGGTGAACCCATTCACTTGCAACTTTTCTTCTTTGTGTGGTTCTTTCTTGACTTCCATGATTGGTTTTCCAAATAATAATGCTTCTAATTCATTAATATCACCAATTGGGTGGGTCAAACTCTTCTTCATTCACTTCCATTAGTGGTATACCCAACAACTCGTTCCCAAACTCGTCCTCCCAAGAAGGAATAATATGAACCGGAGGTGGGACTTTTGCGGTACTTTTTGATCTTGAGATTTGCACTTCATCCATTATGGTTTCCGGTTCTTGAGCTTTCTCCAACACAACAATGGATTAGGATTTTGGTTCTTTAATGTCATCATCATCATCATCCCAATGTATGTTGTAATTCGCGTTGCAAGGCAAACTCTCCCGACGATAGTTAGCACAAAGTTCATTGATCACAATACTTTGGGTCTCTATTCTACGGAGTTGTTCCTCGGATTCATGAGTGTCAAGTATCGGTATCGGTATCCTTATATCTTGCATGCATTTTTTAAGCATCGCGTCGATACATTTCATTGTTTGTGCCCAATACTCTAGAAATCCCGGCCTAAAGCTCAAGTTGGGAAGGCGGATTGTTGGGACCCTCAAATGGTTGGGAATAAGGGTAGGTTTGTTGGGCCTAGGTTGTATGGTTTGTACTTGGTCTACATGAATTGGGCTTGGGCTACGAGCTTACTATGTAAGCCGAGAACTCTTTATAGCTCTCGGTGGGCTTTTGGGTAATATGGGCTTAGTTGTTTGGTTTCCCTATATATAGTTCATGTAATGTATATGGTTAAGGTTGTTCATTCACTGATTTGGTATTGTCTTTTGGCCGTCTACGAGCTATTAGACGTGCAAGTAATGTAAGTGCTTAAGCACCAGACGTATCTTAATATACGTGTGTTTTGAAGCAATTCGTTGTTACGTTCTTGTGTTTATTTGTGTTCTTGATTCACCAAGTGTTGGTTTTCCGCACCAATACTTGTTTATTGATATCATAATTGTAGTGATCCAGATTCGGGACTAACAATTGGAATCAGAGCCTAAGACCTTATTCTGGCTCGTTATTGTGATATCAAAGATTCAAGAATAGTTTTTTTTTTTGTGGTGTTTCCGGCGAGGTACTGATCGGAGAAGGAGGATAGTTACTGGTTTGATCAAGATCCACTTTTTTTGGAAATAATTCGAATCCTATAAAAACAGGGATTGGATTGTTACCAAAATTACTTGGTCAAATCTATTTCTGGGTGTTCTCGGCAGATCTTCAGGGTTTTCTGCCTAAAACATTGTTCTCGGCTTACTTGTTCTCGGCCAAACATTGTTCTTGGCTGCTGGTTGTTATCGGCCACCAGTAGTTCTAGGTCAATACTTGGTTAAACTCTTGGTTCTCGGTCAAAATTTGGTCAAACTTTGAGTTCTCGGTCAAAGCTTGTTCAAACCTTGAGTTCTCGGTCAATGTTTGGTAAATTTGGTCATTTTCGGTCAACCAGTGTGGACCTGTTTACAGCCCAGTTAGTTATTTGGGCTTATTTGATTTGGACTTGGACTTTATGTTTGGACTTAAGTGATCATTGGACTTACATTAAAATTGATCTTTAATCTAATTAAAATGGCCCACTTAACAAATGGTAGTAATTCAACCAACTCATCACTTCATCAAGAACTTTAATCTAATTAAAATGGCCCACTTAACTGCCACTCGTATACCCCGTCTCTTGTCTCATGAGGGGTTTAGTGAATGGAAATTTCGTTTTGAACACTACGTCAAGATGAAAGATTCCAAAATTTGGAAAATTATTGTGAGGGGGCCTCAAAGGATCACATATCAAAGGGATGGCTCTGACGAAGTTCTTGTGAAACCAGTTGCACAGTATGACGATGATGATTTTGCTAAAGTTGAGGAAGATGAGAAAGCACTCTCCACTCTAACCATGGCACTCTCACCTGAGATTGCCCTTCAGTGTAGAGAACTTCAATCTGCTAAAGAGTTGTGGGCTGCACTGATAGAAGTTTATGAAGGAAATGAAGATATGAAGAGAAGTCGCCAATATCTGCTGCGACAAAGGTTCAATATGTTTAATCATGTTTTGGGAGAGACTTTGGAATCACAACTTCAAAGATTCATATCTCTTGTGACTGAAATGAAAACAGCAGGAATTTATCTACAAACTTCAGAAATAAACAACAAGCTGGTGAACTCATTGCCGAAAAGTTGGGACATGAATGTTGCGGTTATCAAAAAGACTAAGGATCTCAATAGAATGGGTATGACTGAAATGATAGCCACTATTAAAGCCTGTGATATGGATGATAAACGGAGGGCAATAAATCATGCAAGCTCTTATAGTGCAGCTGGATACAACGTTGCTTCCAACAGTGCTCTTATATCTCAAGATAGTTTCTCACTGTTCAAGCCTACTCAACAACCACCTCAGGGAAAATTCCAAATGTTATCATCCACTCTAGGTGAATCATCATCATCCAACTCACCCAAACCAGCTCCAGTATTCTTCACCAAGTCTGGACAGTCTTCAAATGATACTGAAAAAACTACTCACACTCCCAGTCAGAACTTCAGCCAGATCCCCACCATACCAAAGGAGACTCAAGAGAATATAGCTCTAATGGCGGGATTCATGAATTGCTATCATGCATTTTTGGCTAGAGATTTGGTTCAACCTGTGGTTGTTGCTGAATTAGATCAGATTCATCCCGATGATGTTGAAGAAATGGACATCTCGTGGGAAATTGCCATGGCAGTTTTCCGTGCAAAGAAGTTCACTAAGAGGACAGGTAGAAATAATTGGAACATGCCTAATAATCAAAAGGTGGGTTTTAACAAAGGACACTCTCAGGTGCTACAACTGTCACGAGCCGGGTCATTTTGCTCGTGAATGTACTAACCCAGCTAAGGATGGAAATACGAAAAGGGCATTAGTTCCAGTAGGGAATACCCGAGGTGAGGCTGGAGGTAGTTCAGGTAATAGTGAAAGAGGTATGGTTGCTCAAAAGTTCTCTTGGGAAGGTCAGATGGTTGCGCTCAACATTGGAAATCAGACTGCAAATTTCGCCAATATTGAAGACACTGGAGAAGAAAATGCTACTGAAAAGAAGGTCAAAGAGCTTCAGTTTGCGTATATGGCGTTCACTTCTCCATATTCATCTAAGGTACGTTTTCAACCATGTTCTTTAAATTGTGGTGAAAAAATAGAAATGTATAAGCTTCATAACAATAGTCTAAGTAGAGATATGGAGAGAATAAAATCAGAAAATTTCAAACTTAAGAAAAATGAAAAGTGCTTTCTAGACAAAATAGAAGCACAAAAGAAGGACATTTCTAAGCTTAAATCTGATTTTAGAATAAAAAGTTTTCACCACCTAGATGCCAAACAAGAAATTGCTGAGTTAACTGCTAAACTGGAAGCTTCCAAGTTAGAAATCTTAAATCTAACTAGTAAGTTTGAAAAGGCTGAACTTGATTTTAAAAAATTCGATGGTTCCAGTAATGTAGTTAACTCAATCATTGAGAACCAACTGTGGTGGAAAGAAAATGAAGTTGAGGGAATAGGATACAGTCAAGTTCCCCCACCTTACAATCATAATTATGTCCATACCCCAGTCACCAAAGAACAGGAAGAAAAGATAAAGGACATGAAGTATGGTAAACAAGATAAGGGTGACGAAACCAGTTCTGTGAATGCTGATCCGTCCACATAAAATATGAACGATTCTAATATATCTACTTCATGTGCAGAAAAAGTAAATGTGAAGGAGTGGACTGATGAGAATGACGACCCTAGTTTTGATTTTGATAATGACATTGTTTCTAATGTTTCTTTAAAACTTTCTGTTTTAGATTCTGTTATTACGGCTGTTTGTGTGGGCTCTGTATTAAAGAGCAAGGATTCTTGTGTGGTTGATTCGGTTGAAATTTTGAACTAAATAATGTGGTTTCTAATAAAACTAAAAAGTCAAAAACATCTAAAAATATGTGGCACCTAAATTTGTCAAAGAGGGATGCTCTAATGAAAAACAAGGTGATAAGTTCAAAAATGAGAACAGGGGTTCTCGTAAATTTAAGCATACTGGTCCACACAAACAGTCCAGACAAGGAGTTGCCCAAAATGACTTTTTCATAAAACGTCAAACTTGTTTTAATTGTGGCACTCCTGGTCAAATTGCCAGAAATTGTCCACATCGTCCATACGTTCCCTACTATGGATTTTATCAGAGGAATATGCCATACATGCCTCATAACACGTACAGGCAAAGAGTCAGGCATTATCAAGCTAGTTCCTTTGACGATGATTGGAATCAAAACAAATCTGGCAGGTTTAGTCCTCATCAAACCAAACCTGACATGTCTAAAAGAAAGGTTAGAAAAGGTGCTTCTAATTCAAATTCTAACATGAAAACTAAAACAATACCAAAACAGGAGAAAAAGGTTGATTCGTCTCCTTCCACATCCAAAACACCGGAGGTTACGACGACCATTCGTACCTATAATTCCAAATCATACAGACATAGATGGTTGCTTAAATCTCCAACGAAAGTTTCTACAAAATCCATGTTTGATGATCAAAAGGACATGTCACGACATTCCATGACAACTGTAGATGAATCAGGGTCACCCAGTGTAAGTATGGACTGGGTACCAAAAACTAACTAATCCCGCGCTTTGTGCAGGGACAGCTATGGAGAAATATTATCAGACCTTGGTATGTTGATAGTGGTTGTTACAGGCACATGATAGGGGACATTACCCAGCTACACGACATTCAAACATTTAACGGTGGGTATGTGTCTTTTGCGGGAGGAGAGAAAGGAAAGATCACTCAGAAGCGCATTATAAGTAATGGTGTTCTAAAGTTTGAAAATGTCAATTTTGTTCCAGAATTGAAGCATAGTTTGTTGAACGTGTCACAAATCTGTGACAAAGATTTTTCTACTCACTTTACTAAGAAAGAGTGTCTGATTTTAAAACCTGGTATAATTATACAAGAAGACTGGATTCTTATTCGATCACAACGAAAAGATAATGCTTATGTAATCGACATGAACAAAAATGTTCCTAACAAAATAACCTGCTTGTTTTCAAAAGTGTCAGAACATAATGCAATGCTTTGGCATCGTCGGCTTGGTCATGCTAATACTAAAAATCTAACTCGTCTTGCTAAAAATAATTTGGTGCGTGGTTTACCAATCAAGGATTTTGTGACTATTGAAAAACGTGTGGCTTGTGCTTTGGGTAAGCATCATCGAAAATCTCACAAGCTAAAGTTGATTAATACCATATCGTTAGTTTTTCAATTACTACATATGGATCCTTTTGGACCAGTTCATGTTTTGAGTTTATCTCGTAGGTCTTATTGTCTTGTTATTACTGATGATTACTCATGTTTTACATGGGTATTTTTCTTGTCAAATAAGAGTGAAACTGCATATCTTATCAAGAAGTTTGTTATGCTCATGGAGAATCAACTGAACCTAAAGCTGAAGGGAATGCATTGTGATAATGGAACGGAATTCAAGAATGCAACATTGAATCACTTTTGTTCAGAAAAGGGGGTACTTCGTCAGTACAGCGCTCCACAGACGCCTCAACAAAATGGTGTAGTTGAAAGAAGAAACAGAACTCTTATCGAAGTAGCAAGAACAATGTTGCGCGACTCTAAACTGGCACTATATTCTGGGCTGAAGCTATTAATACGACGTGTTATGTTCATAATCGGGTGATAATCAACAAATCCAAGATAAAGACCCCGTATGAGATTGTTTATGGTCATAAAATTACTCCAAAGTTTGGGGTCGCGGCCTATGAGTGTTACTTTTTTGGGTATGCGGGAAATACAGCTTACAGAGCCTACAACAAGTCAACCAAAAAAATTCTAGAGTCCTACGAAGTTCGTTGGTTAGACGAAAATGAGACTGACGCTCATGTTGGTCCCGATTGGTTATTTGACTACAACGAATTCTTCAAACCATTCAACGTGTTTCCAGTCATCAAAACAGAACCTTTGTGTGGTCCCACAGTGGAAGCTGTAAAGGAAAATTCACAGAAAGTATCCCACATTTCTCCACTAATTGATGATGATGTCGCTGAGTTAAGTAATGATTCACCTGCAACTAGTACTCAGCCCAAGGAAACCTCAGAACCTGAATGTTCGCCAAACACGTCTAAAGATGCTGCTGATGTTGAGGGGGAGAGTTCTATTCGTCAGATCTTCGGGAGCACACTGTTTATCGATGACATTCCAAATGAATATGTCGCCAGCACCTCTTGTCGATGATGTTGAGAACTTGTCAAATCTACAATCTACTGGTGATGTTTCTGATCAGTTAATTCCATCAAGAATTCAGAAGAATCATATGATTGAAAAAGTCATAGGTCCCATTGAAGCGGGGGTGTCCACCAAAAGTCAGACAGGACACATAAACAGTTGTATGTTTTCCTGTTTCATCTCTCAAATTGAGCCAAAAACTGTTGAAATGGCTCTTCAGGAACCTAGTTGGGTTGATGTTATGCATGAAGAATTGAATCAGTTTGATAAGTTGAAGGTTTGGATATTGGTTAAATTGCCTGAAGGAAAGAAAGCTCTTGATACAAGATGGGTTTTCAGAAACAAGCAAGATGACACCGGGGTTATTGTTCGAAATAAGGCACGCTTGGTAGTTCGTGGTTTTTTTCAGGTTGAGGGGTTAGATTACACTAAAGTCTATACCCCATTAGCTAGACTTTAGGCCATTAGAATTTTTCTGGCCTATGCATCATACATGGGGATTACAGTGTATCAGATAGATGTTAAGACCGCGTTTCTATATGGTGAAGTCAAGGAGGAGATTTATGTTGATCAGCCACTGAGTTTTGTTGATCTAAGAAACCCAATCACGTCTACAAGCTAGACAAGGAATTGTACGGGTTACATCAGGCTCCTCGAGCGTGGTAAGCTACATTAACCGCGCATTTTCTTTATCATGTCTACAAGTGTGGAACCATTGACCAAACCTTGTTCCGGAAAACTGTCGGAAAAGATTTGATTCTAGTCCAGATCTATGTCGATAATATCATCTTCGGATCCACCAGCGCTGAGTTGTGCACAGAATTTGAAGATGTAATGAAGAAGAGATTTGAGATGAGTTCGTTGGGTGAAATTACAACGTTTCTGGGGCTACAGGTTCGACAAAGCTCGGCAGGAATCTTACTACATCAAGGGAAGTACGTTGAGGATATACTGGCAAAGTTGGAGCTTCAAGATTCCAAGAGTGCCAACACTCCTATGGCAGAAAGACCACTACTGTCATCTGATCCTGATGGGAGTCCCGTAGATCAAACATACTATCGATCGGTGATCGGGTCTCTGATGTACCTCACAGCCAGTCGTCCTGACATCTCAAAATTTTTGTTTTCGACTTGGTTGGAAATATCATGAAATTATATACTTATTTATCTATTTGTGAATTTTCAGGACTTGGTTGGTGATTTATAAGATTTTGGATATTTTGTGAAGAAAAGTAGAAGAAATGTAACATCCCAAAACTCAAATAATAATATTATATATATATTATTTCTTATAATAGACAAGTTTACTTAAGTTGTTAAAGAAATAATAAAATAATAAAGATTGAATGGAAGTAGGCTAATTAGATGGAGCTAATCATGGACCAAAAAGGAAAGATGAGCCTTAGGTCCATGAGCTTAAGGGAGTATAAATACCACCTTAAACCCTAATTCTTTCCATTTCCATCCATATTTTCCATCTTATTCTCTACACATCTTAAAACACACACTTAAGCCAAACACACCTCCATAGCCGTCGGCCATCATCCGAACCCGAAACCAAGCTTTGTAATATTAAATCTTCTATCATACAAGTAAGATAACAAGTCCAAGATCACGTATCAAGCTAACCACGGTTCGGAGGGAATCGTAAATGTACGTTTTAAGCTTAAAGGTTACATTTTTATAGCCCGTTTGCCCTAAGGATTGATACGAAGGAAGATCAGTCATCCTTATGCAATAAAAACGTAAACTTGATGATTAAAATGGACTTAATCAATTTGTTAGTTGAAGATCCAAGCTAAAATGGGGGTGAAACGGGTAAAGGGCTAAACTTTATACCTAGAATGGGTTAGATCATGATGATGTATTGATATTAGGTGTAAAACGGCTAGGAAAATGGCAAAAAGGTGGTTAAAGGTCATCATATGGAGTGTTAGCAGTTAACTGGGCTAGGCAGGAAATGAAAAAGATACAAAAATGGGAACTGGGAGCATCAGACAAGGGTTTTCGGTCAAACCAAGTTTTCGGTTGAGTTCTCGGTGTCCGACTCGGGTTCTTGGTCAACCTATTCTCAGCCAGATGTGGGTTTTCGGTCAACCCATGTTCTCGGCCAGATGTGGGTTTTCGGTCAACCCATGTTCTCGGTCACCCACTTCTCTGTTAGGCCTTGGGTATGACCTCAGTTGGGCCCATGTACCATAATGGACAATTGGGCCTGAATTAACTGAGTCCACATGATGCTAAGCCCTTGTATAATTTAAAACAAGCTAGCCCATTATCCTAAACTAAATAAACGAGCCCAACTTAGACAAATTGTTGGTTAACTAAAATACCGACTAAATTGATTATACGATTAATTGAAAAAATATATTTAACAGTTAGCCGGGCTCAGTTAAAGAAAGGAATAACAAATAACGGAGAGCGTAAAAGGATCCAGGTGAGTTTCTAGCCCCACTTTTGTTATGTTTTCGGGGTTGTGTGCATACTCGATGTGAACTGTAAATACACTTACTTTAATTGGTAAGTGTATGTCTTATATGATTACGTATGAATGAATGCTTGACAATGCATGAACGATCTTCGGATATTGCATGCACCGTCAAGGGATAGTTTAGAGATATGATTGATATATATATATATGAAATATAAACGATGTATGTACCTATGGAAGTTATAATTACGAAAGTATAGAAAGGTATGGAAAGTATGGTTAGAAAGAGAATGGACCCTAATAATATCCGCGAATGTAGGGAACGGACCCTAATAATATCCGCGAATGTAGGGAACGGACCCTAATAATATCCGCGAATGTAGGGAACGGACCCAAATAATATCTGCGAATGTGGGAACGGACCCTAATAATATCCGCGAATGTAGGGAACAGACCCTATAATATCTGCGAACATTTTGGATGAAGTATATGTATATGTGTATGAGTAAAAGGAAAGAAGGAAA
This sequence comes from Bidens hawaiensis, assembly GCF_021521415.1. NCBI lineage: Eukaryota > Viridiplantae > Streptophyta > Magnoliopsida > Asterales > Asteraceae > Bidens > Bidens hawaiensis. The sequence goes on along the minus strand of NW_027492023.1, from coordinate 128,751 downwards.
GTATGATAGTATGAATGTACGAGGAATGGTATAGAACTATGTATATATATGTACCTTCGGGTGCGTATATAAGAATGTGTATGGATGTATTGTATGTTACTTAATTAACTAGAACTCACTCAGCGTAGCTGACTTTTAGTATGCATGCAGGTGAGTAGGATAAGGCAGCTCGCATGAGGGGAACACGTGGCATTGAATAAGAGGCTGGCATCGGAAGACTCAAGACGTTTGTGTTTATTTTGAAAGACAAAATGTTTATTAAGACAAGTCATGGATTGATAAGTAACGTTTTCTAGAAAGTTTAAATATTCCACATATGTTTTATTAACTCTGATGATCAAAACTATGTGAATGAGTAAATCCAACGTCCAAATGTGAGGTACCGGTAACGGGGCCTTACAAGTTGGTATCAGAGCAAATTTTGAGAGATTTAAGCATCCTATATGCTTAGACTCAAATAGAGAATGGGATTTAAGTAAGAAAAGAAAAAAGATGCCAGTCCAAGAATGCCATGTGTCACTCAAGCAAGCTCAGAAAAGGTAAGATGTATGATTAAATGATGTATGTTAAATGATGAAGAAAGGATATGTGAACGATGGGGATAGGATTAATTGATTGTATTGATTGACTAACTGTTTAAAGTAGAACCAGGACAAATAGACCCATAAAGGGAAGTGTATAGGACACGGAGTAACGTGATCAGCTAATCACAGTTGGCCACTGTTATTACATGTTAGCCTTTCTATCCTTGTACTAAATAGTTCCTTGAGTGATGACGTTTGTGTTTTCCCTTTTTAGAATACGACAGCTGGAATGGGAGAAAATGCGGGAGCGGGAGGTAGTACTGGACGACGTGTGTAACGACTCCGGCAAATTCAGGTATACCCTAGCCGGTATATACTATTTACATGTTATTTAATACTGAATATATGAACTATAATGTGTTTATACGAGTATATAAGATTCACAGTACGAATTATACTCGAATGTACAGCTAGTCGTATTGAAATTACGATTAATCGATGAACGGTTATTGAAACCCGAACGAATCGGGGATTTCATTATAGACGAAATATATGATGTTTAGTAAGGTTTACGAAGTATTAAAGCTTCGGGATAAGTGAATTATAGCACAGAAAAAGGATTTCGATTTAATGGTACGTCGGTACGTTAAACGAAACCTTTAATATCAAACCAAGCAAGAGACGATCAATCAAGCCGAAAAAGATGCACAATTACCGACAATATGATATGTTAAGTCAATAAATGTCATGGTTTAAGTTTTTAAAGTTTTTAAATCGATTTTATATAAATTTTATTTTTAAGCCGAAAAACGACCGTTTTGGCCTCGTTTTGGGCGGAATTAAACGTTTAACCGAAAAACGAACTGAACCAGATTATCCACAACATTATCCAGATTGCGTAATCTGAACTTGTGGCCAAGATTGGAGGTGTGGGCCCCACCCCACCCTCCTTACTTACACCGATCGGACCAAGGGGGGAACCCCTTGGCTCCCATTTTCTTTTTTCTATCACCACATTCTCAAAATCCTCTCAACCATTCACTCATTCAACCAAAAACCTTTGATTTTTAAGAAGATCCACAAGGTATAAACATGTTATTATGGTTTGATCTTGCTTTTTAATTCCAAAATCTTGAGAAAATGAGGTTTCAAGTGAAAAATGGGTGAAAACCCGAGATGAAACCGATTCTTGCATGATCAAGTGACGTATACAAGTTATACAAGTGATCTTGGTCCAAGAAAGGAGTTAAAAGAGTCAAAAACGAATTTTTACGGTTAAAATCTTTGTTTTGATGTCTTAACCGAAACCATGAAAGAAATGGCTTGATTGTGGGTATACCTTGCTTGGTGTGGTGTTGTTGTGCTTGTAGGTGTTGTAGCTAGTTGCTAGCAAAGGCTAGAAAGCAAGATCTTTGCGATCTAAAGCTAGAAACACAAGGTAGTTCGGTTTTTTCGTATGATTTGTAAGATTTGGACAGATTGTGGTAGACTTAGAGTTGAGTCATGAAATTTCACAGAGATGATCTACACATGAAAATATGAGATCTGCGAAATTTTGGTAATTTTTGGATAAAGGATGAATATTTGGTGAATTTAATGCTCGGTTTTGGCTAAAAATGGTGAAAAATAGCTAAACATCATGAAAAATTCTGGAAAACTTGAGATAAGCTTTTTATAACATATAAAAGTTACACACAAAATTTCAGGTCCATTGGAGAAGTTTAAGTAGGCTTTTCGGTAAAACGAGATCTAGGGTTTTCTAGCTCGGTTTTGGTGAAAATGGCATGAAAAATGAGTTTTTGGTTCTGTAAAAATTACTGGGAACTATGTGGATGGCAGGAGTCATCCCAGAAAAATTTGGGATTTTTCTAAGGTCGTTTGGTATTTTCGACATTTTTGGTGTTTAAATGACGTTTAAAAATAGATAAATAAATGTTAAATATAAAAATTAATTCTGGAAATAATTTTATAAAATTCCTTACTGTCAAAAACTGATTTGTGCAAAATTTCAAGATCCGAGACTAAACGGATAATTATTTGTGCTAAACAGAACATAAAAACAAACTTTTAAAGCTTAAAACGCGGTAAACCGGCAAAGTTCGCCTAAGCGAGCTGACTGGTGTATAAAAACCCTAAAAATGGACTATTTTCATGAAACTAAGTTAATCAAGTAAAAATAAATCATCCGAAGGTAATTCGGATGATTTGGGTAATTTTACCCGATTTAGCAGTTTCCGGTATAGTAAAGACGGAAACGGGCCCCGCGGCCAAACGGGGTGTCTAAACCGAGCTATAATTTCACCGCTTTAATTAAAATATCAGTAACAACTATTTCCGGGTCGTATGTGACCAAACTCATTTTTTTGAAAACATAAAGACGGTTAACCGTGCTAGGCACGCAAAACGAGAAAACAAACTAATGGTAATTTTGACTAAAGAACTCTAAGGGATATCACAATCTAAGTCCTGAGAAGTGTTTCGGGGTTAACATTGTCCCCGGATCGTGTACGGTACTGGGTCAACAGTGTCCCCAGACGTACCAGTTAACACGAATTTAAGTTATATTAATAGAAATTGTGTAGTAACGACTTAGGGATCGTATTACAGATCCGGGCCGGTAGCTGTTCACAGTATTACATCTTGCTCACAAAAAGGTGAGTTTCACGAGCCCCTTTTTATTGAACTGTTTTAAATATTTTCCCGGGGCGGAAAGCATGTTTTTATCAAAGTGTTTAAGTACATGCCGATCGCATGGAAATGAATGTATTTATATAATGTTTATTGTACGGGAATCGTACGGTAATGTATTAAGATGGTAATTGTCTGAGTTGCTAATATTGTAAGACCCGAAACAGTGTTCTGGGTTAACAGTGTCCCCAGAGGTTATTAAAAGTATTTCTGGGTTAACAGTGTCCCCAGAGGCTATTAAATGTATTTCTGGGTTAACAGTGTCCCCAGAGGTTATTAAATGTATTTCTGGGTTAACAGTGTCCCCAGATGTTATTAAATGTGTTTCTGGGTTAACAGTGTCCCCAGAGGTTATTAAATGTGTTTTTGGGTTAACAGAGTTTTCACTTGTAGGCTCAGCATAATTACATCATTAACTTATGATTATTAAAATGATTTGTCATGGTTTATTTAAATTAGTGAAACTCACCAACTATTCGTAGTTGACCCGTTTTCTTTACATGCTTTCTAGGTACACCCAAATTGGAATGAGTGATACGTGCTTGATGATGTGTGCTATTTTGTGGAAGCTTAAGGGTCTATATTTTGTTTTAAACATGTTAACGTACTATTGGTAAAACTTATGTGATAACGCCTAGTCGGTAACGAAACTCGGAACAATGTAATACGTTTAAATTATTGTAGTGGTGTTTTCTTTATAAGCAATGCTGTTGATATCAGATGTGTCTGTTGCATCCCGTGTACGTTTCCGCTGCGGTTACGGGGTGTTACAGAACTTGGTATCAGAGCCATTGGTTATAAAGAATTAGGATGTCTTTAAAAGATACCTAAAATATAACCAGTAGCTCAAGTGTTATAGGATCTGAATATCAACTAATAATTTATTGTGACAAGGTCTGGAAGAACTTGGATGGACAAGTGAGTTATTATGGTCCGGAACATAATAACAGACTTGTCAGCACGAGGGAATTCAGGGGAAGTCACGGGGGACTTTAATAGGTAAAATTGGCAACATATGTGCAAATATATGATAATATAGTTATGTGGTCAAGTTGTATAAGTAAGTGCATATTAATTTGATTATGATTTACACTATGGAAAGAACTACATGTTTGTTAACTTGTGTGCAGGAAAGAATGTCGAGAACTCCTAGTGTGCCGATGGAGGAGGACCCGGAGGAAGTCAGCTCCGGGAACTCTGGGAGCATACGCGTATCATCCAGCTCTGAGCCTAGCGAGGCTAGTCGTAGGAGCTCTGGCCAGTCCTCCCTAGTCAGGATTGCCAGATCCCCTACCCCGCCCGCACCACAGGCCATCCCTGTCCCGCCCGGAGTCGGACCCAGCCTCACGGCGCGGATCAGTGTCCCACATGTCCCACCTACCTCGCCCCCACCCAGACCTGCTACCCGCAGGGGCGAGTCCTCCCGCTCCTAGCCCGAGCCTGTGACTCCACCCGTGTGGGGCCTCCCTAGGCAGGAAAGGGATGCGGCGGCATGGCTCCGAGTGCTCACCGAATAGGTGAATGAGCACTCCGCCGCCTTGACAGTGGGAGTGCAGAGGCGGATGTACCTGGGGGATTGCATACTGGACCACCAGTATGCGATTTCGCAGCTGAAGAGGGAGTGCTCATACTCCCAGTGGATGATCGGCCGGATGGAGACGCGGATCCGGGTTATGCTGGCTGTGATGGTGGTGTTGGTGGCTGTTTTGGTGGGGTTGGTATACCACCGTGTTTAGTTGTGTTAGGATGGGAGTAGACAGGGACCGCTTTTTGATACTCTGTGTAAGCAGTTAGTGGTGATGCTAACATAGAGTGAATCTTGGGTAGTTATAATACAACCACTGGCCCTTAGGGGGTCTCTTTTGGGGTATATCGTTATAGATACTTTTGGGTATCATTCAAGCACTGACCCATTGTGGGTTATGTCGATATGATGCCAACATAGGCCCCATGTAGGAAAACTTAACTTATGTAATGATGACAGGAAAGTATGTGAACTGACATGGATGTAATATGTACTAATGTTTATTAATGAATGGAATGTTTGTTGTGTTTTATGATTGGAACTTGTATTAATTATATATATTTTCTTGATATTGTGTAGAATGGCACCAAAACGTTCAGCCCAATTGTCGGAAGTGGACGTGAGCCGTTTGATTGCTCAACAGTTAGAGGCGGCGATACCGGATATAGTATCGCGCATCGCCGCCAGTATTAATAATTCGACCAATCCAGCCCCTCCGAGCAATCAAACGACCACCAATAATGACGGGGAACAAAATGTTAATCCTCCACAGAATGATAACACGATTCCGAGTAATGACGCACCGCCTAGGGTGGTCGTTACAGACAGTAATGGCCCTATACCTACGGTAGAGACGAACCGTACTGAACCGATTCGTGCATCCAGGGGATGTTCGATCAAAGACTTTATGTTGTGCAAACCTCTAGAGTTTAGCGGGTCTGAAGGACCAAATGGGTTGGTTAAGTGGATGGAGAAAATAGAATCCGTTGTGAATATCAGCAACTGCCCCGAGGATTGTGTTGTTAAGTATGCTACCTGCACATTCACGGACCATGCCTTGACATGGTGGAACACGATAGTGCAGACCCGGGGTCAGGCGGCGACAAACCGCATGACCTGGACAGAGCTCAAGGCTCTTGTACTGGAACATTTCTGCCCGAAAAACGAATTGCAAAAATTAGAAAATGAATAGTGTAACCTGGAGATGCAGGGGGCAGACCATTTGGGTTATACGAACCGGTTTAATGAGTTGTCGCGATTGGTACCATGGTTGGTCACACCAAAGTCGAAGAGGGTTGAGCGTTATATTTGGGGGCTAACTCCAGTTGTAAGGAGTATAGTCAATTCTGGGGGACACCAGACGTATGAGGGTGCGGTGACGCAAGCTGGTATCGTCACGTATGATTTCGTAAGGAGCGGGTCACTGAAGGTGGCGGGAGAGTCCGCTGGGGGAAAGCGGGGTACACATGACCATAGGATCCAGGAAAAGCAGCAAGGTAAACGTGCAAGGCCCACTGCCCAGAACTACGCCATGACTAGTTCAGGCGGAAGGCAAGAACCGCAGAAGGGAACGTTTCCTAAGTGTGGGAAATGCGGTTACCACCATGGTGGCATGTGCAAAGAAGTGGTGTGCCACCGGTGCGGCAGGATTGGGCACTACGCACCGAGTTGTAGGACAAACCTGAACAACCTGAACCGACAGCCGCAACCTATCCGTGCGCAGCCATTTAGGACCCAACCAGCCCGACAACAAAACCCGCAAGGAAACCAAATGGTGACCACCAGCCGTGCTTGCTATGAATGCGGCAGCACGGATCACTTCAAAAGAAACTGTCCGAAACTGAACCAGGGAGGAAACGGGAGGCAACCCACGGGTCAGGCATCGTCGTCCAATCCGGCGCGAGGCCGAGCATTCGTGATGGGGGCGAACGAAGCACGCCAGGACCCCAGTGTAGTGACAGGTACATTCCTCGTCTCTGATCATTACGCTTCTGTATTATTTGATACAGGCGCCAATAGGAGTTTTGTTTCCGTTAAATTCCTGTCGATAGCAATCCTTCCAATTGGTGAGACCATAGAACCTTATACCGTAGAAGTCGCTAACAGTAAAACCATGATAGTTAATCGAATAGTTCGGAATTGCCCTTTTATTCTGAACGATCAATCCTTTCTGATTGACTTGTTACCGGTAGAATTGGGTAGTTTCGACGTGATAGTGGGAATGGATTGGTTAGCACGTAACAAGGTAGAAATAAACTGTGAAAAGAAAATCGTCAAGATCCGGGTGTCGGATGACGAAGAGGTATTAGTGCAGGGTGAGAAGTCGGGCAATATGATACCGTTTATATCCCACCTCAAGGTGTTAAAATATATACGCCAGGGATGCGTGGCGTATCTAGCGAGCTTGACGGCCACGGATCCTGAGGAAAAACGGGTGGACGATATCCCAGTGGTACGCGAATTTCCACAAGTTTTCCCAGAGGAACTTCCTGGATTACCGCCAACCCGACAGGTCGAATTCAGAATCGATCTATTACCTCAAGCTGGCCCTGTTGCTAAGGCACCCTACCGACTTGCACCATCAGAGATGCAAGAATTATCCAACCAGTTGCAAGAATTGTTGGATAAAGGATTTATACGTCCTAGTTATTCCCCGTGGGGTGCACCGGTACTATTCTTGAAAAAGAAGGACGGAAGCCTTAGAATGTGCATTGATTACAGGGAGCTGAACAAGTTGACAATCAAAAATAGGTATCCTCTCCCCCGAATCGATGACCTGTTCGACCAACTGCAAGGTGCGAGCTATTTCTCAAAAATTGATCTTAGATCGGGATACCATCAGGTTAGAATTCAGGAGGAGGATATCCCAAAAACCGCATTCCGGACTCGCTACGGCCATTACGAGTTCTTAGTTATGCCTTTCGGGCTAACAAATGCGCCAGCAGTGTTCATGGATCTCATGAATCGAGTCTGTAAACCCTACCTCGATAAATTCGTCATCGTGTTTATTGACGATATTTTGATATACTCGAAGAGTAAAGAAGAGCACGAACAACACTTAAGATTAATTTTAGAGCTTCTAAATCAGGAGAAGTTGTATGCAAAATTCCCCAAGTGTAACTTCTGGTTACAAGAAGTGCAATTCCTTGGTCACGTTATAAACCATCAAGGAATACACGTTGATCCAAGTAAGGTTGAAGCAGTTAAGAATTGGCAAGCGCCTAAAACGCCAAAGGAAATCCGCCAATTCTTAGGCTTAGCTGGATATTATCGTCGATTTATAGAGAACTTTTCCAGCATCGCCCAACCTTTAACCCTTCTGACCCAAAAAGATCGAAAGTATGAATGGGGTGAAGAGCAGGAAACGGCGTTTCAAACGCTAAAACAAAGATTGTGCCAAGCGCCGATCTTAAGTCTCCCCGACGGAGACGATGGTTTTGTCGTGTATTGTGACGCATCCCGGAGAGGGTTAGGATGCGTGTTGATGCAAAATAATAAGGTCATAGCCTATGCTTCTCGACAGTTAAAAATACACGAGAAAAATTACACTACTCATGACTTAGAACTGGGAGCAGTTATCTTCGCACTTAAAATCTGGAGACATTATCTCTACGGTACAAAGTGCACCATCTTCACCGATCATAAAAGTTTGCAACACATATTCGATCAGAAAGAACTGAATATGAGACAACGAAGATGGGTCGAGTTGTTAAGCGACTATGACTGTGACATCCGTTATCACCCCGGCAAGGCTAACGTCGTAGCCGATGCCCTGAGTAGGAAGGATCGGGTTAAGCCATTGCGAGTGCGAGCACTGGAAATGATAGTCCAGTCGAACCTTTCGGACCAGGTTCGAGTCGCTCAATGCGAGGCGTTGAAAGAGGAACAATTGGTAAAAGAGGGACTTTATGGTAACGAGAAGAATTTCGAACAGCGCGTGGACGAAATTCTCTATTTCAAATATCGGATTTGGATCCCGACCCTCTATGACCTTCGTGAATTAATCATGGACGAAGCGCATAAATCAAAATATTCCATACATCCGGGATCGGATAAGATGTACAAGGATGTGAAGGAGTTCTACTGGTGGCCGGGTATGAAAAAGGATATAGCCACATACGTCGGCAAGTGTACGACGTGTGCGAGGGTTAAGGCGGAGCACCAGAAACCTTCGGGAATGTTACAACAACCGGAAATTCCTGAATGGAAGTGGGAGCAGATCACGATGGATTTTGTGACACATCTCCCCAAGACGTCCCGAGGACATGATGCAATTTGGGTAGTCGTGGATCGATTAACCAAATCGGCACATTTTATTCCGATTAGAAATAATTATAACACCGAGAGACTTGCGCAGATTTATATAAATGAAATTGTGTCTCGTCATGGGATACCCATCTCAATCATCTCCGACCGAGATAGCCATTTCACCTCCAATCTTTGGCAAGCTGTACAAGAAGCGCTGGGAACGCGTATTAACCTAAGCACAGCTTACCACCCTCAGACCGACGGTCAGTCTGAGAGAACCATCCAAACACTGGAGGATTTGCTTCGTGCATGCGTACTGGATTTTAAGGGAAATTGGGATCAACATCTTCCACTCGTTGAATTTTCCTATAATAACAGTTACCATAGCAGTATAAAGGCAGCACCTTACGAAGCATTGTATGGACGGAAGTGCCGATCATCACTCTGCTGGACTGAAGTGGGCGACACACAGGTTATTAGATCAGATCTGGTCCAGGAAACGACCAGCAAAATCCTTGAAATTAAGAACAATCTGAAGGCCGCACGGGATCGGCAGAAGAGTTATGCCGATACCCGTAGAAAACCGTTATCATTTGAGAAAGGTGATAAAGTGTATTTGAAGGTATCACCTTGGAAAGGAGTAGTCAGATTTGGAAAGGCGGGGAAGTTGGCCCCTAGATACATTGGACCATTCGACATTACTGCAAAAATCGGTCCTGTAGCATACCGATTAGAACTGCCTGATAAACTGAGTGCAGTTCACAACGTGTTTCACGTGTCGAACTTAAAAAGGTATCTGTCGGATGAGACATCGGAGTTACCTTTAGAGGGTGTCCAAATAAAAGATAAGCTCAACATTGTAGAGGAGCCCAAAGAAATAGTAGACGGGAAAATCAAGCAACTTAGACACAATAAGATCTCGTTGGTCAAAAGTTAGATGGAACTCGCAACGAGGCCCAGAATATACATGGGAACGAAAGGACGAATTTCGGAAGAAATACCCCCACCTATTTCCGCAAAAGGAAGTAGTTAATGCGTAAAATTTCGAGAACGAAATTTTTATAACGGTGGGAGAATGTAACGACTCCGGCAAATTCAGGTATACCCTAGCCGGTATATACTATTTACATGTTATTTAATACTGAATATATGAACTATAATGTGTTTATACGAGTATATAAGATTCACAGTACGAATTATACTCGAATGTACAGCTAGTCGTATTGAAATTACGATTAATCGATGAACGGTTATTGAAACCCGAACGAATCGGGGATTTCATTATAGACGAAATATATGATGTTTAGTAAGGTTTACGAAGTATTAAAGCTTCGGGATAAGTGAATTATAGCACAGAAAAAGGATTTCGATTTAATGGTACGTCGGTACGTTAAACGAAACCTTTAATATCAAACCAAGCAAGAGACGATCGATCAAGCCGAAAAAGATGCACAATTACCGACAATATGATATGTTAAGTCAATAAATGTCATGGTTTAAGTTTTTAAAGTTTTTAAATCGGTTTTATATAAATTTTATTTTTAAGCCGAAAAACGACCGTTTTAGCCTCGTTTTGGGCGGAATTAAACGTTTAACCGAAAAACGAACTGAACCAGATTATCCACAACATTATTCTGATTGCGTAATCTGAACTTGTGGCCAAGATTGGAGGTGTGGGCCCCACCCCACCCTCCTTACTTACACCGATCGGACCAAGGGGGGAACCCCTTGGCTCCCATTTTCTTTTTTCTATCACCACATTCTAGAAATCCTCTCAACCTTTCACTCATTCAACCAAAAACCTTTGATTTTTAAGAAGATCCACAAGGTATAAACATGTTATTATGGTTTGATCTTGCTTTTTAATTCCAAAATCTTGAGAAAATGAGGTTTCAAGTGAAAAATGGGTGAAAACCCGAGATGAAACCGATTCTTGCATTATCAAGTGATGTATACAAGTTATACAAGGGATCTTGGTCCAAGAAAGGAATTAAAAGAGTCAAAAACGAATTTTTACGGTTAAAATCTTTGTTTTGATGTCTTAACCGAAACCATGAAAGAAATGGCTTGATTGTGGGTATAACTTGCTTGGTGTGGTGTTGTTGTGCTTGTAGGTGTTGTAGCTAGTTGCTAGCAAAGGCTAGAAAGCAAGATCTTTGCGATCTAAAGCTAGAAACACAAGGTAGTTCGGTTTTTCGTATGATTTGTAAGATTTGGACAGATTGTGGTAGACTTAGAGTTGAGTCATGAAATTTCACAGAGATGATCTACACATGAAAATATGAGATCTGCGAAATTTTGGTAATTTTTGGATAAAGGATGAATATTTGGTGAATTTAATGCTCGGTTTTGGCTAAAAATAGTGAAAAATAGCTAAACATCATGAAAAATTTTGGAAAACTTGAGATAAGCTTTTTATAACATATAAAAGTCACACACAAAATTTCAGGTCCATTGGAGAAGTTTAAGTAGGCTTTTCGGTAAAACGAGATCTAGGGTTTTCTAGCTCGGTTTTGGTGAAAATGGCATGAAAAATGAGTTTTTGATTCTGTAAAAATTACTGGGAACTATGTGGATGGCAGGAGTCATCCCAGAAAAATTTGGGATTTTTCTAAGGTCGTTTGTTATTTTCGACATATTTGGTGTTTAAATGACGTTTAAAAATAGATAAATAAATGTTAAATATAAAAATTAATTCTGGAAATATTTTTATAAAATTCCTTACTGTCAAAAACTGATTTGTGCAAAATTTCAAGATCCGAGACTAAACGGATAATTATTTGTGCTAAACAGAACATAAAAACAAACTTTTAAAGCTTAAAACGCGTAAACCGGCAAAGTTCGCCTAAGCAAGCTGACTGGTGTATAAAAACCCTAAAAATGGACTATTTTCATGAAACTAAGTTAATCAAGTAAAAATAAATCATCCGAAGGTAATTCGGATGATTTGGGTAATTTTACCCGATTTAGCAGTTTCCGGTATACTAAAGACGGAAACGGGCCCCGCGGCCAAACGGGGTGTCTAAACCGAGCTATAATTTCACCGCTTTAATTAAAATATCAGTAACAACTATTTTCGGGTCGTATGTGACCAAACTCATTTTTTTTGAAAACATAAAGACGGTTAACCGTGCTAGGCACGCAAAACGAGAAAACAAACTAATGGTAATTTTGACTAAAGAACTCTAAGGGATATCACAATCTAAGTCCTGAGAAGTGTTTCGGGGTTAACATTGTCCCCGGATCGTGTACGGTACTGGGTCAACAGTGTCCCCAGACGTACCGGTTAACACGAATTTAAGTTATATTAATAGAAATTGTGTAGTAACGACTTAGGGATCGTATTACAGATCCGGGCCGGTAGCTGTTCACAGTATTACATCTTGCTCACAAAAAGGTGAGTTTCACGAGCCCCTTTTTATTGAACTGTTTTAAATATTTTCCCGGGGCGGAAAGCATGTTTTTATCAAAGTGTTTAAGTACATGCCGATCGCATGGAAATGAATGTATTTATATAATGTTTATAGTACGGGAATCGTACGGTAATGTATTAAGATGGTAATTGTCTGAGTTGCTAATATTGTAAGACCCGAAACAGTGTTCTGGGTTAACAGTGTCCCCAGAGGTTATTAAAAGTATTTCTGGGTTAACAGTGTCCCCAGAGCTATTAAATGTATTTCTGGGTTAACAGTGTCCCCAGAGGTTATTAAATGTATTTCTGGGTTAACAGTGTCCCCAGAGGTTATTAAATGTGTTTCTGGGTTAACAGTGTCCCCAGAGGTTATTAAATGTGTTTCTGGGTTAACAGAGTTTTCACTTGTAGGCTCAGCATAATTACATCATTAACTTATGATTATTAAAATGATTTGTCATGGTTTATTTAAATTAGTGAAACTCACCAACTATTCGTAGTTGACCCGTTTTCTTTACATGCTTTCTAGGTACACCCAAATTGGAATGAGTGATATGCTTGATGATGTGTGCTATTTTGTGGAAGCTTAAGGGTCTATATTTTGTTACATGTTAACGTACTATTGGTAAAACTTATGTGATAACGCCTAGTCGGTAACGAAACTCGAAACAATGTAATACGTTTAAATTATTGTAGTGGTGTTTTCTTTTTAATCAATGCTGTTGATATCAGATGTGTCTGTTGCATCCCGTGTACGTTTCCGCTGCGGTTACGGGGTGTTACAACGTGACAGTCCTCTTCGTGTCCAACAACCTTCGGTTGAGACAACTTCCAACACCGGAGATGAAGGAAGCGCAGCTGGAAGAGACCCGAACAACAACGAAGGGGTTCAGCTGGATCCCGCAATTCAAGCAGCTATTGTTCAAGCTGTAGCCACAACGGTAAAGAATATTACTCCTGGAGGGTCTGCTGGAAGCCGTGAAAGAACTGCAGAAAGGGGCAGGTGGTGATGGTAGGAGAGATGAGGGAGAAGAGAGGGAGGCCTCGAGTGGGGTTAAGTCTGTGAAAGCCGGTGACAGTAGAAGAGGCCGAGGTGGGTGAAACTATAAGTCCTTCAAAGGATGTGACCCGCCGAAGCTAACTGGTTTGGGAAACGCAATCGCTACTCGTCAGTGGTTAACCGCCATGGATAAACTTATCCGCATTAGCGAGTGCCGTCTCGACCAAGCTGTGGGTTACGCTACTAAGTCATTCGGTGAAGAAGCAATGTACTGGTGGGAATCGGTTGAGCAGAGGAAGAGCCTAGAGGAAATCAAAGCTATGAAGTGGGAGGATCTGAAAGAACTAGTTATGAAGAAATTATGTGCTGACGCCGAGGTTGAGAGGCGGAGATGAAGTTTCTGAACTTGAAAGTTGGAAAGATGACACATCGTGAGTATACCACCAAGTTCAACTGAATGTCCAGGTTGGTACCCGATATGGTCAACACTGAGGCTAAAAGAATTAAGTGCTATGTGAGGGGATTTCCCCAGAAAGTCCGCACGCTAGTCAGGACGAGTAAGCCTACTACTTTTGACTCTGCGGTCGAGCTTGCAGAGATGGTTTATGTAGACCTGGCTGCGGATGATGTTGTGGTAGAAGAAGAAATGAAGGCTAAGAACTGGGTTTCTCCTGTTAAACGACTCAGTACTCAGTTGTGGAACTCAAAAGAAAAGAAACAGAAGGTGTGGGAAAGGAAGTCGTGAAATACCTACAGTAAGATGCACGGTGGCGAGTGCAAGTGGGGTACTGGTTCTGATGTGTGCCATAAGTGTGGGAAATCCCATGGAGGGGAATGTCGGTTAGGGGCAATGCATGTTACAAATGTGGGAAGGTGGGGCATTTTACTCGGGATTGCCATGCAAAGCCCTCATGTTATAGGTGCGGTCAGACTGGCCACCTAGCGAGGGCTTGCACGGGCGGTCAACTGGAGGAAGTGAAAAGAAGGATGTTGATTAGGATAGACCAAGATCTAGAGTCTACATGCTGACTCAAGAGCAAACCAAGCAGATTCCGGATGTCGTAACAGGTACGTTTCTAGTAAACAGTATTTCCGCTTCTGTATTATTTGATTCAGGTGCGAACAAAAGTTTCGTAGCCACGCCCTTTAGTAAATTAGCAAAACTGAAATGTTGCCAAGTGTCCTAAACTTTTATACTAGAAACCGCTAGTGACACTTCGGTTAAAAAAATGAAAAAAGTTAAGGACTGTAAGATAGAGTTAGAGATACATGAGTTCCCTGTTACCTTGTACGTTATGACCTTAGGAGGGTTCGATGTGGTTTTGGGAATGGATTGGTTGTCAGAGTATGAGGCTCAGATAGTGTGTAAGAGTAGGATAATAAGGTTAAAGTCCTTGGATGGTGGAGCGGTGACGGTCTATGGTGATAAGGAAAGTTTTGGGCTTAATGTCATTTCGATGATAAAAGCCGAAGGCTTATTACGACGTGGATGCGGTGCCTACCTGGCGTATGTTGTCAACGCTACGGCCGAGACGAAAGAAATGAAAGATGTTCCTATTGTGCACGACTACCTAGAAGTATTCCCAGAGGATCTTCCGGGGTTGCCATCGGAGCGAGAGATAGAATTCCAGATAGACTTAGTACCAGGAGCCCAACCCGTCGCGAAAGCGCCTTACCGTCTAGCACCGTCCGAGATGAAATAATTGATGTCCCAACTGCAAGAACTCCGCGATAAGGGTTTTATTAGACCAAGTGTTTCCCCGTTGGGCGCACCGGTGTTATTCGTGAGGAAGAAGGATGGAAGTATGAGAATGTGCATAGACTATCGGGAGTTGAATAAGCTTACGTTAAAGATTAGATATCCCTTGCCAAGGATTGATGATCTGTTCGACCAGCTGCAAGGCTCAAGTTGGTTCTCACGAATAGATCTCAGATCAGGCTATCATCAGTTAAAGGTGAAAGAGGCAGACATCCCTAAAACAGCGTTTCGGACGCGGTACAGACACTACGAGTTCCTCGTAATGTCATTCGGTCTAACGAATGCTCCCGCGGCATTTATGGACATGAAGAATAGGGTGTGTCGGCCTATGTTGGATAAATCGGTAATCGTCTTTATTGATGACATATTGATTTATTCAAAGAACGAGAATGATCATGCTGAGCATTTGAGAGAGGTATTGGAGACTCTGAAGGAAGAGAAGTTGTATGATAGGTTTTCGAAATGCGCGTTCTGGTTAAGAGAAGTGCAATTATAGGTCACGTGATAAATCCCGAAGGGATTACCGTGGATCCAGCTAAGATTGAGGCGATAACAAATTGGAGGACTCCGCAGAATCCGACAGATATACGAAGCTTCTTAGGGTTAGCTGGCTACTATAGGAGATTCATCGAAGGTTTCTCCAAGATAGTCGCACCGTTGACCAGTATGACCCGAAAGACAGTAGTATTCAGTTGAGGTAAGTTCCAAGAAGAAGCCTTTGATGAATTAAAGAAGAGACTCACACAAGCTCCAACCCTTGCTTTACCCGATGGTGATGAGGATTTGGTTGTTTGTACCGATGCTTTGTATCGTGGGTTAGGTTGCGTATTGATGCAGCGAGGGAAAGTGATAGCTTACGCGTCTAGACAGTTGAAAGTTCATGAGAGTACTTACCCAACGCATGACTTAGAGATAGCAGCTGTAGTACATGCCCTTAAGATTTGGAGGCACTACTTACATGGTACTAAGTGTACCATTTACACCGATCATAAGAGTCTAAAATACTTCTTCGAGCAAAAGGAGTTGAACATGAGACAGAGGAGGTGGTTGGAGTTGATTAAGGATTACGATTGCGACATAAAGTACTATCCTGGTAAAGCTAATGTGGTAGCTGATGCGCTAAGTCGTAATAATGAGGAAATCCTTGCAACAGTAAAGTCATACCAGTTGATTATAAATTCAAGTCTATTTGAAGAAATCATCAAAGTACAGTCAGAGGTGTTATTAGATGAAGTGTTAGTGAAGAAAGAGAGAGTTTTCGGCCAGCAAGATGAGTTAATGGAAAATACTCATGGAGTTAAGACTAGATTTGACCGCATGTGGATCCCACGCCGTGGAGATCTTAGAAGTCGAATCTTAGATGAAGCTCATAAGTCAATATACTCGATTCATCCAGGATCCAACAAAATGTACCCAGATTTGAAAAGAGACTACTGGTGGCCAGGAATGAAAAATGATGTTGTGGATTACGTTAGTAAGTGCTTAACTTGTTTACAAGTCAAAGCCGAACATCAGAAACCTTATGGGAAGATGCAACCGCTCGAGATACCTGAGTGGAAATGGGAACACATCACCATGGATTTCATAACTAAGCTGCCCCGTACAGCTAAGCATCATGATACTATCTGGGTGGTTGTGGACCATTTGACCAAGAGTGCTCACTTTCTGCCTATGCGAGAGGCTATCTCGTCAGAAACGTTAGCAATCTTGTTCATAAAAGAGGTTGTATCTAAGCATGGAGTACCGTTATCAATCGTGTCTGATAGGGATACTCGGTATACTTCGAGGTTTTAGAAGAAGTTCCATGAAGCTATGGGAACGAGATTAAAGATCAGTACGGTGTATCATCCTCAAACAGATGGACAGTCTGAAAGGACGATCCAAACCCTTGAGGATATGCTACGTGCTTGTGTTTTAGACTTTGGTGGAAGTTGGGACAATCACCTGCATCTGGCAGAGTTCTCCTATAACAACAGTTACCATTCAAGCATTGGTATGCCACCATTTGATATGTTTTACAGTAGATGATGTAGAACTCCCGTATTCTGGGGAGAGATTGGTCAGAAAGAAATGGGAAGCCTTGAGGTCATTCAAGAGACATCTTCAAAATTTGATCAGATTAAAGCTAGAATGAAAGCTGCTCAAGACAGACAGAAGTCGTATGCCGACAAGCGGCGACGACAGATTGAGTTTAACGTTGATGATAATGTGATGCTCAAGGTCTCGCCTTGTAAAGGAATCATTCGTTTTAGAAAAAGGGAAAAGTTGAGTCCGAGATACATTGGACCATTCAAAATCATAGATCGTGTGGGTGAAGTAGCTTATAAGTTGGATTTGCCCGAAGAGTTAGAAGGAATTCACTCAACCTTCCATGTTTCTCATCTGAGGAAGTGTCTAGCTGATGACACGTCGCACGTGCCATTAATAGACATTGAGTTTGATGAACAGTTGAACTACATTGAGCAACCGATAAAGATAGTTGACCGCAAGGAGAAGCAACTTCGACACAGGGTCATACCCTTAGTGAAAGTGATATGGAAACACCGCAAGGGATCAGATGCTACTTGGGAAGCTGAAGATGAGATGTGAAAGTTTTACCCGAATTTGTTTATGTAGCAGTTAGGTTTCGGGGACGAAACCGCTTTAAGGAAGGAAGACTTGTAACATCCCAAAACTCAAATAATAATATTATATATATATTATTTCTTATAATAGACAAGTTTACTTAAGTTTTTAAAGAAATAACAAAATAATAAAGATGGAAAGGAAGTAGGCTAATTAGATGGAGCTAATCATGGACCAAAAAGGAAATATGGGTCTTAGGTCCATGTGCTTAAAGGAGTATAAATACCCCTTAAACCCTAATTCTTTTCATTTCGATCCATATTTTCCATCTTATTCTCTACACACCTTAAAACACACACTTCAGCCAAACACACCTCCAAAGCCGTCGGCCATCATCCGAACCCGAAACCAAGCTTTATAATATTAAATATTATATAATACAAGCAAGCTAACAAGTC
Source organism: Bidens hawaiensis (assembly GCF_021521415.1). Classification (NCBI taxonomy): domain Eukaryota; kingdom Viridiplantae; phylum Streptophyta; class Magnoliopsida; order Asterales; family Asteraceae; genus Bidens; species Bidens hawaiensis. The sequence goes on along the minus strand of NW_027492023.1, from coordinate 110,572 downwards.
CAAGATCATGTATCAAGCTAACCATGGTTCGGAGGGAATCGTAAAGGTACGTTTTAAGCTTAAAGGTTACATTTTTATAGCCCGTTTGCCCTAAGGATTGATACGAAGGAAGATCAGTCATCCATATGCAATAAAAATGTGAACTTGATGATTAAAATGGACTTAATCAATTTGTTAGTTGAATATCTAAGCTAAAATGGGGTTGAAACGGGTAAAGGGCTAAACTTTATATCTAGAATGGGTTAGATCATAATGATGTATTGATATTAGGTGTAAAACGGCTAGGGAAAATGGCAAAAAGGTGGTTAAAGGTCATCATATGGACTGTTAGCAGTTAACTGGGCTAGGCAGGAAATGAAAAAGATACAAAAATGGGAACTGGGAGCATCAGACAAGGGTTTTCGGTCAAATCGAGTTTTCGGTTGAGTTCTCGGTGTCCGACTCGGGTTCTCAGTTAACCTATTCTCGGCCAGATGTGGGTTTTCGGTCAACCCATGTTCTCGGTCACCCACTTCTCTGTTGGGCCTTGGATATGACCTCAGTTGGGCCCATGTACCATAATGGACAGTTGGGCCTGAATTAACTGAGTCCACATGATGCTAAGCCCTTATATAATTTAAAAAAAGCTAGCCCATTATCCTAAACTAAACAAACGAGCCCAACTAGACAAATTGTTGGTTAACTAAAATACCGACTAAATTGATTATACGATTAATTGACAAAATATATTTAACAGTTAGCCGGGCTCAGTTAAAGAAAGGAATAACGATTAACGGAGAGCGTAACAGGATCTAGGTGAGTTTCTAGCCCCACTTATGTTATGTTTTTGGGGCTGTGTGCATACTCTATGTGAACTGTTAATACACTTACTTTAATTGGTAAGTGTATGTCTTATATGATTACGTATGAATGAATGCTTGACAATGCATGAACGATCTTCGGATATTGCATGTACCGTCAAGGGATAGTTTACGGATATGATTCATATATATATATATATATATGAAATATAAACGATATATTTACGTATGGAAGTTATAATTACGAAAGTATAGAAAGGTATGGAAGGTATGGTTAGAAAGGGAACGAACCCTAATAACATCCGTGAATGTAGGGAACGGACCCTAATAATATTCGCGAATGTAGGGAACAGACCCTAATAATATCCGCGAATGTAGGGAACGGACCCTAATAATATCAGCGAATGTAGGGAACGAACCCTAATAATATCCGCGAGTGTAGGGAACAGATCCTAATAATATCTGCAAATGTTTTAGGATGAAGTAAATGTATATGTTTATGTATAAAAGGAAAGAAGGAAAGTATGATAGTATGAACGTACGAGGAATGGTATAGAACTATGTATGTATATGTACCTTCGGGTGTGTATATAAGAATGTGTATGGATGTATTGTATGTTATTTAATTAACTAGAACTCACTCAGCATAGCTGACTTTTATGTAACGTTTTCTGAACGTTTTCTGAAAACTTTTCTGATAGTTTAAATATTCCGCGTATGTTTTATTAACTCTGATGATCAGAACTATGTGAATGAGTAGATCCAACGTCCAAATGTGAGGCACCGGTAACGGGGCCGTACAAGAAACTGGCACTTTACGCAAAACATGATCATGTTGACAAATAAGCATAACCATGTCTTCATACACTATTTACCCACCCAATGCACACTTTCACACATGGCCATGCCTTTGGAATGGCATGATCATGTTCCACCTTGTTCAGATGCCTCAACAAAGCAAAGCTCGACCACTACTTTTCTTTCTTAGATTTTGTGATATTCAAATTCATCTTAGGCCAGCTGTTTTTATTAGTGTGTACACTCCTTCAACATCTCGTAAATTGCAATGACCAATGGGATGCTAGATCTGGTATTTTGTTTAAACATGATCATGTTCTGCTCCAAACATGATCATGTCTCTCTTATCTTTATAAATAACAACGCCCAAAAAGAAGAAAAGGGGAGTCCCAGGGAGTTTTGAACACACTTTTTAACTTCTAAACCTTGGTGATTTCCATCTGATTGCAAGCACTTAGAAGGATTCCAACATCAAGAGAAGCATCATCCATCATCTACATCATCTAGCTTGGATTCTTGGTTTGATTGTTCTTGATTTAACCATGAAGCTTGTTATCTTTTCAAACTTGTATGTTGTTCGTGAGCTTGTTATCACTTTGATTTAGACGAAGTTTAGTAATAATTGATGGTATTTATGGATTATTGGCAAGTATTGTGTTAGTGTTATAGCCATTTCATTATTATTCTTCAATGGTTTTGTATATTTAAAGGTTTGTTATGTCATGATATTCAAGACTTGTGGTTGTTTGGTTGTGTAATGTTGGAAAACTCATGATTTAAGCATCCATTCATGGATTTGTATGTTTTTATACTAGTCTATGGCTTTTGAACTAGGAATGGTGAATGAAGTCTTGATTGTTGATTGTGCATGATAAACTCTTGAATATGCATCCTTATGCTTATGTTTGGAAAGACAAAGTATTTGTTATGATTTGTCATGTTAAGTGCTATGTCTATCTACGGTTTGTTGACACGAACATCTAATTTATGTAATCTTGATATGAACATCATAAGTTGAAGAATTGTGAATGATTATTGCTTAGTTTAATAAACTTTAGGTGGATTATTTGTTTTTCATGTTATCTTTCCAAAGAGTTGTTGGATTAGTCACCCGTGATAGGAAACTAGCCCATACCACCATGAAACATTGACATAATCGTATCACTCGTCTTACTTGAATGACTTTAGATGGTTAGTTTGTATCTTTCATTCTAACTTTCCAACAAGTCACATGACTAGATTTCTTTAGCGAGATTCTAGTTACTTGCGTTTTGTGATCTTGCCATGTATCTATAATTGTTGTCTTTTATGAGCTAAACGGATTCAAGATTAAAGTGATATTATTCCTTGATCGTTTTCTTTTGTGTTCTTTAGCTTAGTTGTTATATTTTGAATGATATTTTAGTTAAAACCAACCAACTTGTTATTTTAGCCGGTTAGACATTACAAAGATTTAGTATCAAGAATTATTGTGTCCATGGATCGATACTTGGTTCTTACCAATACTATACTACATATACGATAGGTACACTTGCCTAAGTGTGTGTGGTTTAATTTTAAGGTGAAAATCATTTCTATAAATTTAAAACTCAATTGTGTGGAAAATCATTATTAAAAATATATATACTTCATGCACATAAAATTTTTGGCGCCGTTGCCGGGGACACAGTGATTTTTGAGAACTATCCGAGTTGATGATTTAGCCACTTTGTATATACATGTTATTTTTATTTATTTATTTTTTCTTTCTTTTATTTTCTTGTTTTTGTATTTAGTTTATTTTTATTTCATGTTTAATTGGTACCCGTGATCTTGTTTGTTTGAGTGTTCTTTGTAGTGATTCCTATGGAGCAACACTGCTATGGAGATTATTGTCAAGGATACCATTATGATAACGGGTATTATCACATGGAGGTTTGGTGTGAGATATGTGGAGAACCCCATGACAAACATGATTGTTATTATTCAAGTGGGTGTCCCACATATTTAAATCAAGAACCCTACCCTTATTCCCAACCATTTGAGGGTCCCAGCAATCCGCCTTCCTAACTTGAGCTTTGGCCGAGATTTCTTGAGTATTGGGCACAAACAATGAAATGTATCGACGCGATGCTCGAAAAAGACATGCAAGATATAAGGTTACCGATACTGATACTTGACACTCGTGAATCCGAGGAACAACTCCGTAGAATAGAGGCCCAAAGTATTGTGATCAATGAACTTTGTGCTAACTATAGTCGGGAGAGTTTGCCTTTCAATGCGAATCACAACATATATTAGGATGATGATGACATTAAAGAACCAAAATCCTCATCCATTGTTGTGTTGGAGAAAGCTCAAGAACCGCAAATCTCAAGCTCACAAAGTACCGCAAATGTCCCACCTCCGGTTCATATTATTCCTTCTTAGGAGGACAAGTTTGGGAACGAGTTGTTGGGTATAACACTCATGGAAGTGAGTGAAGAAGAGTTTGACCCAATTGGTGATATTATTGAATTAGAAGCATTATTATTTGGAAAACCAATCATGGAAGTCAAGAAAGAACCGCACAAAGAAGAAAAGTTGCAAGTGAATGGGTTCACCAACAAACCAATACTATGGCGACATCCGATTCACTATCTTGCATAAAGGAATGCCCGTCCATGGATGAACTTAATGATGGATCGCCGTCCAAATCGTAAAGACCGCGAGAGAGGGCATGGAGAAAACCGGACCAACAAAAATTCAAGGCATATCAATGGTTAAATGAATACTATAAAAATACACAAAAATTTCGAGATGATCGCCTTCTTCACTATATAAATTGTATCAAGTTTGGTCCGGGCAAATACAAGTGTTGGTCGCACGACCCGTTTTTATTTTATAAGAACTTTTTGTGTTTACCATTGGTTCTTACTAACCAACGGTAAATATGCTAAAAAACGGGTCGTACAACATTTTCAATATCAAAGAGCCACCCGTTCCTGAAAGGTTTACCCCAAGGACAACTAAATACGGGGTCTCGTAAATAAACAAAGCGTGGGACGCTTTGAAAATTGCATTGGACAGAACAGGGGTGAAATTGTGAGATAGGGACGGAATCCACAAAGTTCTGGTGGTGTTGGATGTCTGATGGAGCCACACATGATCATGCTTAGGATTAGACATGATCATGCGTCTTTTCAAATTTTCTGCAAGCATGATCATGCCTAGGGTAAAACATGATCATTTCTTATTTATTTTGGGCTAGTACACACTGACTTCTTGTTGGCACCACACTGTGAGACGTTGTGCTTCGGATTTATATTGGTGACGATCTTTGATAGGATAGTTTTCTATTTCTCTTTCGCGTTACATTCCATTGCATTACTTTTCCTTTTGCATTATATATTTTTATTGTACATCGAGGGCGATGTAAAATTCAAGTGTGGGGATGCTAGGAATTTAAGCTTTGTTTGTCCGAACTAAATTTAATTTTTTTTTTATTTTTTTTTGCAAAACTCCTAATAATATTTTTGTGGCAATTAAATTAAGTAAGTAACTATTAAGAACTCTATAAAATTCAAATGTTTAATTGTATTGTCCTGAAGCACCAAACATCTTTAGAAAACAAATCAAGTCCGAAAATATTTAAAAGTCATACCTTTAAGAATGACAAACATAAGGATTCACATGTATTACTTTGCAATTTACACCCATTCCGCCCGTTTCAGTGAGTTAGCCTCGTCAGTTGTTTTTCTCAAGTTTTTGGGGGCAATTGAGTGAGCCGGGTGGTTATTGCAAAGTAGAACTTGTTTTTGGCATGCATTTCAAGATCATAGACATATACATTGTATAAAGCATTGAGTAATTTAGGATAAACCCCATGTCTAGCCATTTTTCACTTATTTTTTCCCATACGCGGCATTATTCCCCTAGTAGCCCATGTCTAGCCTTTTTGCCATGTGTTTCATTTTTCGCCATATTTTATCACCCACTTAGCCATAAAGCCTTTTACTTCTCACCCATTTTTATGTTAGAAATCCTGTTCGGCTAAGTTTAGTTATTTTTGTTTCATTTTTATGTATTTTGTCACTTGGGAAACCTAGCTGCTATCTCCCAAAGTGTAATCTTAGTTTGTATTTATTTGTATCTTTAGTTAAAAAAAAAGAAAAAGAAAGAAAAGCAATTAAATAAGAAGCATATTTCACCATAATTAGGTGAAGTTTAGTATCAAATGAGCATTTTTTAGTTCCTTAGCTCTCGGCTTGTAAAACCACTTGGTTCAATTATTTAATTTGTGTTCTTAGTTAACTTAGTTCCAGATTTTCTAGCCTTTTAGCCACTTACCCCAAAAATTCCTCACCCTAACCCTAAGCCAACATTACAACCCTCAAGTACTCGTGTTTTATGCTTTGTATGTGTCGTTGTTGATTGATATTTGACCCTTAAACAAGCCTATGCTTTGCTTGATCACCGTCTTAGCATAGAGTGTTCTCAACATACACCATTACATTAATGATCACTAAATATAACCGAGTGTGTGTGAACATTGTGTGGTTTGCAAAGTTTGCATGTGATGACAATACATGCCATGCTTTTGGACTACGTCTTCATCTTTATAGGCTTGATTGGTGAAACATTAACTATTGGTTGCTTTCTTGTAAATCCTTTAAGCTTTTGATACTTTATTAATGTTGGGTTATTCTTAATTCTTTTTGTCATTGGGAGTTTTGTTTCATTTTCTTTTGCTTGAGGACAAGCAAAGTTCAAGTATGGGGATGTTTGATGTGCTTAAAATAACACCTATTTATTGCTAGATTTTATCCCCATGTAACGCACGTTTATTGGAAATATCATGAAATTATATACTTATTTATCTATTTGTGAATTTTCAGGACTTGGTTGATGATTTATAAGATTATGGATATTTTGTGAAGAAAAATAGAAGAAACTGGCACGTTACGCAAAACATGATCATGTTGAAAAATAAACATAACCATGTCTTCATAGACTATTTACCCACCCACTACACACTTTCACACATGACCATGCCTTTGGAATGGCATGATCATGTTCCACCTTGTTCAGATGCCTCAACAAAGCAAAGCTCGGCCACTACGTTTCTTTCTTGCATTTTGTGATATCAAAATTCATCTTAGGCCAGCTGTTTTTATTAGTGTGTACACTCCTTCAACATCTCGTAACTTGCAATGACCAATGGGATGCTAGATCTGGTATTTTGTTTAAACATGATCATGTTCTGCTCCAAACATGATCATGTCTCTCATATATTTATAAATAACAACGCCCAGAAAGAAGAAAAGCAGGGAGTGTTGAACCCACTGTTTAAGTTCTAAACCTTGGTGATTTCCATCCGATTGCAAGAACTTTGAAGGATTCCAACATCAAGAGAAGCATCATCCATCATCTACATCATCTAGCTCCACTTATGTTATGTTTTTGGGGCTGTGTGCATACTCTATGTGAACTGTTAATACACTTACTTTAATTGGTAAGTGTATGTCTTATATGATTACGTATGAATGAATGCTTGACAATGCATGAACGATCTTCGGATATTGCATGTACCGTCAAGGGATAGTTTAGGGATATGATTGATATATATATATATATGAAATATAAACGATGTATTTACGTATGGAAGTTATAATTACGAAAGTATAGAAAGGTATGGAAGGTATGGTTAGAAAGGGAACGAACCCTAATAACATCCGTGAATGTAGGGAACGGACCCTAATAATATTCGCGAATGTAGGCAACAGACCCTAATAATATCCGCGAATGTAGGGAACGGACCCTAATAATATCAGCGAATGTAGGGAACGAACCCTAATAATATCCGCGAGTGTAGGGAACAGATCCTAATAATATCTGCGAATGTTTTAGGATGAAGTAAATGTATATGTTTATGTATAAAAGGAAAGAAGGAAAGTATGATAGTATGAACGTACGAGGAATGGTATAGAACTATGTATGTATATGTACCTTCGGGTGTGTATATAAGAATGTGTATGGATGTATTGTATGTTATTTAATTAACTAGAACTCACTCAGCATAGCTGACTTTTATGCAACGTTTTCTGAACGTTTTCTGAAAACTTTTCTGATAGTTTAAATATTCCGCGTATGTTTTATTAACTCTGATGATCAGAACTATGTGAATGAGTAGATCCAACGTCCAAATGTGAGGCACCGGTAACGGGGCCGTACAAGAAACTGGCACTTTACGCAAAACATGATCATGTTGACAAATAAGCATAACCATGTCTTCATACACTATTTACCCACCCAATGCACACTTTCACACATGGCCATGCCTTTGGAATGGCATGATCATGTTCCACCTTGTTCAGATGCCTCAACAAAGCAAAGCTCGACCACTACTTTTCTTTCTTAGATTTTGTGATATTCAAATTCATCTTAGGCCAGCTGTTTTTATTAGTGTGTACACTCCTTCAACATCTCGTAAATTGCAATGACCAATGGGATGCTAGATCTGGTATTTTGTTTAAACATGATCATGTTCTGCTCCAAACATGATCATCTCTCTCTTATCTTTATAAATAACAACGCCCAGAAAGAAGAAAAGGGGAGTCCCAGGGAGTTTTAAAAACACTTTTTAACTTCTAAACCTTGGTGATTTCCATCTGATTGCAAGCACTTAGAAGGATTCCAACATCAAGAGAAGCATCATCCATCATCTACATCATCTAGCTTGGATTCTTGGTTTGATTGTTCTTGATTTTACCATGAAGCTTGTTATCTTTTCAAACTTGTATGTTGTTCGTGAGCTTGTTATCACTTTGATTTAGACAAAGTTTAGTAATAATTGATGGTATTTATGGATTATTGGCAAGTATTGTGTTAGTGTTATAGCTATTTCATTATTATTCTTCAATGGTTTTGTATATTTAAAGGTTTGTTATGTCATGATATTCAAGACTTGTGGTTGTTTGGTTGTGTAATGTTGGAAAACTCATGATTTAAGCATCCGTTCACGGATTTGTATGTTTTTATACTAGTCTATGGCTTTTGAACTAGGAATGGTGAATGAAGTCTTGATTGTTGATTGTGCATGATAAACTCTTGAATATGCATCCTTATGCTTATGTTTGGAAAGACAAAGTATTTGTTATGATTTGTCATGTTAAGTGCTATGTCTATCTAGGGCTTGTTGACATGAACATCTATTTTATGTAATCTTGATATGAACATAATAAGTTGAAGAAGTGAATGATTATTGCTTAGTTTAATCAACTTTAGAAGGAATATGTGTTTTTCATGTTATCTTTCCAAAGAGTTGTTGGATTAGTCACCCGTGATAGGAAACTAGTCCATACCACCATGAAACATTGACATAATCGTATCACTCGTCTTACTTGAATGACTTTAGATGGTTAGTTTGTATCTTTCATTCTAACTTTCCAACAAGTCACATGACTAGATTTCTTTAGCGAGATTCTAGTTACTTGCGTTTTGTGATCTTGCCATGTATCTATAATTGTTGTCTTTTATGAGCTAAACGGATTCAAGATTAAAGTGATATTATTCCTTGATCGTTTTCTTTTGTGTTCTTTAGCTTAGTTGTTATATTTTGAATGATATTTTAGTTAAAACCAACCTACTTGTTATTTTAGCCGGTTAGACATTACAAAGATTTAGTATCAAGAATTATTGTGTCCATGGATCGATACTTGGTTCTTACCAATACTATACTACATATACGATAGGTACACTTGCCTAAGTGTGTGTGGTTTAATTTTAAGGTGAAAATCATTTCTATAAATTTAAAACTCAATTGTGTGGAAAATCATTATTAAAAATATATATACTTCATGCACATAAAATTTTTGGCACCGTTGCCGGGGACACAGTGATTTTTGAGAACTATCCGAGTTGATGATTTAGCCACTTTGTATATACATGTTATTTTTATTTATTTATTTTTTCTTTCTTTTATTTTCTTGTTTTTGTATTTAGTTTATTTTTATTTCATGTTTATTTGGTACCCGTGATCTTGTTTGTTTGAGTGTTCTTTGTAGTGATTCCTATGGAGCAACACTGCTATGGAGATTATTGTCAAGGATACCATTATGATAACGGGTATTATCACATGGAGGTTTGGTGTGAGATATGTGGAGAACCCCATGACAAACATGATTGTTATTATTCAAGTGGGTGTCCCACATATTTAAATCAAGAACCCTACCCTTATTCCCAACCATTTGAGGGTCCCAGCAATCTGCCTTCCTAACTTGAGCTTTGGCCGAGATTTCTTGAGTATTGGGCACAAACAATGAAATGTATCGACGCGATGCTCGAAAAAGACATGCAAGATATAAGGTTACCGATACTGATACTTGACACTCGTGAATCCGAGGAACAACTCCGTAGAATAGAGGCCCAAAGTATTGTGATCAATGAACTTTGTGCTAACTATAGTCGGGAGAGTTTTCCTTTCAATGCGAATCACAACATATATTAGGATGATGATGACATTAAAGAACCAAAATCCTCATCCATTGTTGTGTTGGAGAAAGCTCAAGAACCGCAAATCTCAAGCTCACAAAGTACCGCAAATGTCCCACCTCCGGTTCATATTATTCCTTCTTAGGAGGACAAGTTTGGGAACGAGTTGTTGGGTATAACACTCATGGAAGTGAATGAAGAAGAGTTTGACCCAATTGGTGATATTATTGAATTAGAAGCATTATTATTTGGAAAACCAATCATGGAAGTCAAGAAAGAACCGCACAAAGAAGAAAAGTTGCAAGTGAATGGGTTCACCAACAAACCAATACTATGGCGACATCCGATTCACTATCTTGCATAAAGGAATGCCCGTCCATGGATGAACTTAATGATGGATCGCCGCCCAAATCGTAAAGACTGCGAGAGAGGGCATGGAGAAAACCGGACCAACAAAAATTCAAGGCATATCCATGGTTAAATGAATACTATAAAAATACACAAAAATTTCGAGATGATCGCCTTCTTCACTATATAAATTGTATCAAGTTTGGTCCGGGCAAATACAAGTGTTGGTCGCACGACCCGTTTTTATTTTATAAGAACTTTTTGTGTTTACCATTGGTTCTTACTAACCAACGGTAAATATGCTAAAAAAACGGGTCGTACAACATTTTCAATATCAAAGAGCCACCCGTTCCTGAAAGGTTTACCCCAAGGACAACTAAATACGGGGTCTCGTAAATAAACAAAGCGTGGGACGCTTTGAAAATTGCATTGGACAGAACAGGGGTGAAATTGTGAGCTAGGGACGGAATCCACAAAGTTCTGGTGGTGTTGGATGTCTGATGGAGCCACACATGGTCATGCTTAGGATTAGACATGATCATGCGTCTTTTCAAATTTACTGCAAGCATGATCATGCCTAGGGTAAAACATGATCATTTCTTATTTATTTTGGGCTAGTACACACTGACTTCTTGTTGGCACCACACTGTGAGACGTTGTGCTTCGGATTTATATTGGTGACGATCTTTGATAGGATAGTTTTCTATTTCTCTTTCGCGTTACATTCCATTGCATTACTTTTCCTTTTGCATTATATATTTTTATTGTACATCGAGGGCGATGTAAAATTCAAGTGTGGGGATGCTAGGAATTTAAGCTTTGTTTGTCCGAACTAAATTTAATTTTTTTTTTATTTTTTTTTTGCAAAACTCCTAATAATATTTTTGTGGCAATTAAATTAAGTAAGTAACTATTAAGAACTCTATAAAATTCAAATGTTTAATTGTATTGTCCTGAAGCACCAAACATCTTTAGAAAACAAATCAAGTCCGAAAATATTTAAAAGTCATACCTTTAAGAATGACAAACATAAGGATTCACATGTATTACTTTGCAATTTACACCCATTTCGCCCGTTTCCGTGAGTTAGCCTCGTCAGTTGTTTTTCTCAAGTTTTTGGGGGCAATTGAGTGAGCCGGGTGGTTATTGCAAAGTAGAACTTGTTTTTGGCATGCATTTCAAGATCATAGACATATACATTGTATAAAGCATTGAGTAATTTAGGATAAACCCCATGTCTAGCCATTTTTCACTTATATTTTCCCATACGCGGCATTATTCCCCTAGTAGCCCATGTCTAGCCTTTTTGCCATGTGTTTCATTTTTCGCCATATTTTATCACCCACTTAGCCATAAAGCCTTTTACTTCTCACCCATTTTTATGTTAGAAATCCTGTTAGGCTAAGTTTAGTTATTTTTGTTTCATTTTTATGTATTTTGTCACTTGGGAAACCTAGCTGCTATCTCCCAAAGTGTAATCTTAGTTTGTATTTATTTGTATCTTTAGTTAAAAAAAAAAGAAAAAGAAAAAGAAAGAAAAGCAATCAAATAAGAAGCATATTTCACCATAATTAGGTGAAGTTTAGTATTAGAGCATTTTTTGGTTCCTTATCTCTCGGCTTGTAAAACCACTTGGTTCAATTATTTAATTTGTGTTCTTAGTTAACTTAGTTCCAGATTTTCTAGCCTTTTAGCCACTTACCCCAAAAATTCCTCACCCTAACCCTAAGCCAACATTACAACCCTCAAGTACTCGTGTTTTATGCTTTGTATGTGTCGTTGTTGATTGATATTTGACCCTTAAACAAGCCTATGCTTTGCTTGATCACCGTCTTGGCATAGAGTGTTCTCAACATACACCATTACATGAATGATCACTAAATATAACCGAGTGTGTGTGAACATTGTGTGGTTTGCAAAGTTTGCATGTGATGACAATACATGCCATGCTTTTGGACTATGTCTTCATCTTTATAGGCTTGATTGGTGAAACATTAACTATTAGTTGCTTTCTTGTAAATCCTTTAAGCTTTTGATACTTTATTAATGTTGGGTTATTCTTAATTCTTTTTGTCATTGGGAGTTTTGTTTCATTTTCTTTTGCTTGAGGACAAGCAAAGTTCAAGTATGGGGATGTTTGATGTGCTTAAAATAACACCTATTTATTGCTAGATTTTATCCCCATGTAATGCACGTTTATTGGAAATATCATGAAATTATATACTTATTTATCTATTTGTGAATTTTCAGGACTTGGTTGATGATTTATAAGATTATGGATATTTTGTGAAGAAAAATAGAAGAAACTGGCACTTTACGCAAAACATGATCATGTTGAAAAATAAACATAACCATGTCTTCATACACTATTTACCCACCCACTACACACTTTCACACATGACCATGCCTTTGGAATGGCATGATCATGTTCCACCTTGTTCAGATGCCTCAACAAAGCAAAGCTCGGCCACTACGTTTCTTTCTTGCATTTTGTGATATCAAAATTCATCTTAGGTCAGCTGTTTTTATTAGTGTGTACACTCATTCAACATCTCGTAACTTGCAATGACCAATGGGATGCTAGATCTGGTATTTTGTTTAAACATGATCATGTTCTGCTCCAAACATGATCATGTCTCTCATATATTTATAAATAACAACGCCCAGAAAGAAGAAAAGCAGGGAGTGTTGAACCCACTGTTTAAGTTCTAAACCTTGGTGATTTCCATCCGATTGCAAGAACTTTGAAGGATTCCAACATCAAGAGAAGCATCATCCATCATCTACATCATCTAGCTTGGATTCTTGGTTTGATTATTCTTGAGTTTACCATGAAGTTTGTTATCTTTTCAAGCTTGTATGTTGTTCTTGAGCTCAAGATGAGCTAAACTCTTTATTATCACTTTGATTTAGATGAAGTTTGGAAATAATTGATGGTAGTTATGGATTATTGGCAAGGATTGTGTTAGTGTTATAGCCATTTAATTATTATTCTTCAAGCGTTTTGTGTATTTAAAGGTTTGTTATGTCATGATAATCAAGACTTGTGGTTGTTTGGTTGTGTAATGTTGGAAAACTCATGATTTAAGCATCCATTCAGGGATTTGTATTTTTTTATGCTAGTCTATGGCTTTTGAACTAGGAATGGTGAATGAAGTCTTGATTATTGATTGTGCATGATAAACTCTTGAATGTGCATCCTTATGCTTATGTTTGGAAAGACAAAGTATTTGTTATGATTTATCATGTTAAGTGCTATGTCTATCTAGGGCTTGTTGACATGAACATCTACTTTATGTAATCTTGATATGAACATAATAAGTTGAAGAAGTGAATGATTATTGCTTAGTTTAATCAACTTTAGAAGGAATATGTGTTTTTCATGTTATCTTTCCAAAGAGTTGTTAGATTAGTCACCCGTGATAGGAAACTAGTCCATACCACCATGAAACATTGACATAATGGTATCACTCGTCTTACTTGAATGACTTTAGGTGGTTAGTTTGTATCTTTCATTCTAACTTTCCAACAAGTCACATGACTATATTTCTTTAGCGAGATTCTGGTTACTTGCGTTTTGTGGTCTTGCGATGTATCCATAATTGTTGTCTTTTGTGAGCTAAACGGATTCAATATTAAAGTGATATTCTTCCTTGATCGTTTGCTTTTGTGTTCTTTAGCTTAGTTGTTATATTCTTCATGATATTTTAGTTAAAACCAACCAACTTGTTATTTTAGCCGGTTTGACATTAGCAAAGATTTAGTATCAAGAATTATTGTGTCCATGGATCGATACTTGGTTCTTACCGATACTATACTACATATACGATAGGTACACTTGCCTAAGTGTGTGTGGTTTGGTTTTGAGGTGAAAATCATTTCAATTTAAAACTCAACTGTGTGAAAAATCATAATTAAATATATATATACTTCACGCACATCAGTGCTCCATCACTAAGACTGCGAAATAGGGGTACACCAAGTCTCTTAGCCGTTACATCTGCTAAATACAAGACTACATATGCGAACAACCGTTAGTTAGTATTACGTACTGAGAATCCTTGATCCTGACAGGATCTGGAACACATGCTAAGGATAACTGATCAGTGAATATACTAGGATAACGTATCCACAGTGTCAAATTTGTGTACCCTAACAATTGCCCCCCAAACGGCAGTTGTGATAAGATCATATCTGTCATTTTTCCTTTGAATTCAAACTTCAGCTTATCCTTCTTCTAACGTGTTTATTTATGCTTTTCAGCTAATAACTTTGCTTTGTTGGCCAAGCTTCCCGGAGTTGAAAAGAGAGTTAAGAAGTTCCTTGCACTAGATCCAGAGATTAGGACCTTCCAAGCCAAGTTTATTGAAGCTTTTCAGTAGACGATTTCAGAATCTATTTGCAACATGTCAAGTAAGAGTTTCATTAATATTTGTTAATATTAATTGAGTATAACGAAAAACTTATCTTTAAATTATGCTTTGTAGGTGCTAAGAAATCCGGTAAGTCTACATCTTAATTCTCCCTTGAAGACATTGATTGTATGATTGTTAAAAAGGTGACTACAAAATCCACACCGATGCATGAGCCATGCTCTTCAACAAATCCTCATGGGATATGGCACAGCGGAAGCAATCCTTGGCAGCATTGGGTGGTGGCGAAGATGAAGCAGGCGAAAGCACTGATACTGTTGTTGGTGGTCAGGAGGCTGAGATGATGGATGCGGGGAATGATGCCGCTGCTGAAGAGGAGGCTGGCAAAGTGGGCAATGAAGGATAGAGAAAACAAGGCCTGAGCCCACTTTTTATTTGCTTGTTTGTGTTTTCTGGATAATTGATTATGGTCTGTAATAAAAAATATCTAATTAGGATATAGGATCCTTGATCCTTAGATAATATTAAGGGGTGACAAAGGTGGATGGATCCTCCTTTCGTGGGGATGAAGCCTTTGATGCCCCTTTCCTTTATTTTTCCTGCACTTTATGAACAATTAGTAACACCTGCTTAACCCGGGTGGATGGTCCATCTTTTCGTATGGTGAAATCCGGGTTAAGGATTTTGGTAAGTTCAGGTGAATTAATAGTAATAAAAACTCAAAACTTTTGACTATTTGCGTGTTGTTTATTATTCTGAAATCGCATTTGTTATAGTCTTAGATTTATTAAAAGTTTTGAAATAAGTTTCAAGGATAAGCTATCCTTATAAAAACATATTAAGAATCCTGGATCCATATATCTATAAAGATAAAAAGAATAAAACCGAATAAATATAAATTGATTAGTAGAGATCATACCATAAGTTTGACGAGACCTAAAATACCATAAGTGTTGATATCTCCATGATCCTTGTAGTTTAACCTAGATACCTGATGCATATTACTTATCATATTAACATGGATTAAACCCAACAAACTGGGGACAAGCCCAAGTTAAACTAGGGACAAGCCCGTGAATTGGAGACAAGCCCGTGAACCAGGGACACGCACAAATACTGTGGACAAGCCCAAACTAGGACTGGCCCAAAGATACAGATGTTAACTGGGGACTCGCCCCAACAGGGATTTAGCCCAAACGTGAGTGACATGAAAACACCAAAACCTTAGGTATGGTACGTCTACCATAAATCGTAGGATCCTCCATATAATTGAAAGCAACGAAATTGTAAGCCACTAAGCGTGTACCGGTCCCGCTGCCCCGAACTATACATTGGATAACATGCGCTACGGGCGAGAGTGTAGAAACTCTAATTCGTAAGAAAGTTGAAAACCTTTAAACCTTGGAAGATATGACCATCGGGGGTCATACCTTAATTGTGGGCTAGGCCAGGGAAATATCAATGTACCTTGAGTGTGAGGGAGAGGTGGCCAACCTCTTAGTGATTGAACCTTTTATTGGAATCTGCATTGTTACTATATACTTGGAAAAGATAAATGTTAAGGATATATTATCCTTAAGTTAGTAATGTAACTCAAAAATAAAGAAATAATAGAATAAAATTTTACCAACTTGAGGATCCATGATCCTGGCTAGACAAAATACTTCTTAAGATGGACGGCATTCCATGCCCTTGGTAGTCTGTCACCTTCCATGGTAAGTAAATAATATACCCCCTTTCCTGCTTCTGATTCGATCAAGTAGGGACATTCCCACTTAGGTGCTAGCTTTCCATCTGCGGGATTAGTTGTATTTTGAAAATCTTTCCTTAAGACCAAATATCCTTCTTGAAATTTTCTAATCCTGATATTCTTGTTGTATGCCCCAGCTACCCTTTGTTGATATGCTGTCATTCTGATCTTGGCTCTCTGAGCTCATTAATAGTATCCAAGTCTTGGAGAAGAATTTCCTAATTGGCATGAGGATCACGGATGCTTGTTCTAGCAATAGGAATCACCATTTTTGTAGGGATTACAGCTACTGACCCAAACACCAATGAGAAGGGTGTTTGACCTGTTGCATTCTTTGGTTTTTATCAGCCCAAAGGACATAAGGAAGCTCCTCAGCCCACTTGCCTTTCTTGGATCCTAGTTTCTTCTTCAAGTTGTTGATGATAATCTTGTTACTCAATTTTGCTTGACCATTGGCTTGAGGGTGAACTGGCGTAGAAGTAATCATCTTGATGCCCCAACTGTCACAAAAGTTAGTGGTTCTTTTTCCGATAAACTGGGAACCATTGTCACAAATAATTTCTGAAGGATTACCAAATCTAGTAATAATGTTTCTTTTAATGAAGGATATCACCTTTTTTTTGTGGACTTGTACAAAAGCTTCTGCTTCTATCCACTTTGAGAAGTAATCAGTCATGGCAAGCATGAACACTTTTCCTCCTGGTGCTTCAGGTAGCTTACCAACAATATCCATGCCCCACTTCATGAAAGGCCATGATGAGGATATAGGATACATAGGTTCCGCTGGTTGGTACAGAATGTTGTCGTGTTTTTGACAAGCATCACACTTCTTTGAATACTCCATGGCATCTTTCTTCATGGTTGGCCAGAAGTATCCCATTCTTAGAATCCTAGAGAATAGGGCTCTGCCTCCAGTGTGATTACCACAATCACCTTCATGAAAGTCTTTGAGCACCTCTTGGATTTCAGGTTCCTCAACACACCTCAAGTATGGACTTGCAAGAGATTTCCTATACAAAATATCATGTAATAAAATTTATTGTGATACCTTAAGTTTGAAGGATTTAGGATTTTCTTTGGAGGGAATTTCTCCGTCTTGAATGAATTTCTTGATCGGGAGGATCCAAGATCCTTGATTGTTTGAGGATAATGGATCCCAGAGCACCATCTCCTTGTTAGTTGTTATCTCCATAACTTCTTGTTCTCTTATTGCTGGTGGGAGTATATGGATTATTAGAATTTTCGTGGCTTCCGGGACCTTCAAAGATGAAGCTAGATTTGCTAAGGCATCTGCCCCAACATTTTCTTCCCTTGGTACCTGTATAATACTAAAAGAATCAAAGAACTTTGACAGTTATTTCACAATGTCAAGATATTTAGTTAGTTTGTCTCGTTTAACAGCATATGAGCCATGTTTTGGACAATAATCATAACGATAATCACGAGATAAGAAACTTTACACGATGGCACAATGTCTTACCTTAATAGGTAGGGCTTTCGGATTCGTATATATAAGTTTCTTTCGATCGGATAGGATATCGCTACGACACTCAGGTATTATACCATCTTTTTATATTATATAGATAGAATTTTCAGAGAGAAAGATAGAGTTTTGGAAGAAGAAGAAAGTGTCCCATTTCCAACCTATTTATAGAAATTTCTGGAGCCCGTCGCGATAAGCGATGGTCCTAAACAAAGATCATCGCGTATCGCGAAGAATCTAATTGTGTCGTCGAGTCAGCCCTAGGCATGCTACGTGTCTCGTCTGTGTAACCTCCACAAAAATACTAAAGCGGCCCTTAAGCGGCGATGCGAGCGTGTGAAGTGCAAAGTGCGCCATCAAAGCGCCACATTGCGCCCATCGAGCTTCGCCCGCACCCGTGCGTGTGCACGTTCGGGTGCTTCGCACCCTCCGCTAGGACCACTGGGTGTGATTGGTCTTATAAGAATATTAGCATATGAGTTTTCTTTCTTATAAAGAACTCACTAGTTTTATAATCTAGCGATGTAGGACAACAACTTACACTCCTATTTATACCATGGTGGAAGCCTCTCCTTTTCTTTCCTCCACCAATGTGGGATGGAAATTTTCTTCATTTTATTTCTTTACTTTTATTTTGTGGTTTGTTATAGTCTCTCCTCCTTATTTTGAATCTCGTCCTTGAGATTTATTGGAATAAGTGTGGGTACTTCCATTTCATTTCTGATTCCAATTCCCAAGTATATTCTGGTCCACGTTTTAAATCCCACTTCACTTTGACCAGAACTATTCTTTTGTGCTTGAGATTCTTGATCTTTCTATATTCAATTTGCAAAGGTTTCTCAACGAATTTCAACTTTTCATTTACCTTTATAGCTTGAAGGGGTACTTTTAGTGATTTATCAGCTAAGCATTTCCTTAAGTTGCTTACATGAAATACATCATGTATACCTGACATTTCCTCTGGTAATTCTAGCTGATAAGCTACTGGTCCAATCCGTTTGATAATTTGAAATGGTCCAACAAATCATGGATTTAACTTTCCTCTCTTACCGAATCGGATTACTCCTTTCCATGGGGATACTTTCAGTAGCACCCTGTCTCCAACTTGAAATTCCAATGGTTTGCGTCGATGATCCGCATAACTCTTCTAACGATCTCATGCAGGTATTAATCTCTACTTGACTTGATTTAACTTGTTAGTACTTTCTTGTATGATTTCAGGACCTAATAGTTGTTTTCCTTCTATTTCTGCCCAACACACTGGAGTTCTGCACCTTCGTCCGTAGAGGGCTTCAAATGGGGCAACATTAATACTTGTATGATAACTGTTATTATAGGAGAATTCTATTAGTGGTAAATGGTCATCCCAATTTCCACCAAAATTTATTGCACATGCTCTTAGCATGTCTTCCAATGTTTGTATGGTCCTTTCACTTTGACCATCAGTCTGTGGATGGTATGCCGTGCTCAAGTTTAACTTTGTTCCCATAGCTACCTGGAAACTTTAATTTCCAAAAATGAGAAGTAAAACGGCTATCCCGATCCGATACAATGGATAATGGAACTCCATGTAAAGAGACAACTTTTTCTACATACAACTTAGCTAATTGTTCCATTTTTAAAGCTCCCTTCATTGGTATAAAATAAGCTGATTTTGTTAATCTATCCACAAACACCCAGATTGTGTCATTACCTCTTATTGTGGTAGGTAATTTGGTAACAAAATCCATTGTTAGTAATTCCCATTTCCATTCTGGCATTCCTAATTGTTGAAGTGATCCTGATGGCTTTTGATGTTCTGCTTTAACTTGTGAACAAGTTAAGCATTTTGAAACATAAATAGTTATGTCCTTTTTCATTCCTATCCACCAATAGATTTTCTTCAAATCTTGATACATTTTATCTCTTCCAGGATGCATTGTGTATTTGGACTTATGGGATTCTTCGAGAATCTTTTCTCGTAATCCTCCTATGATTGGTATCCAGATCTTGTTCCCCATTTGGAGAATTTCATCATTTCCTTTGACAAGTAGATCAATGGTACCATTTCTTTTCTCATAAGCAATATTATTTTCTTCTATTGCTTGTTTCTGAGCATTCTTTACTTCATCAATTAAATTGATTTGGAGTTCTAACCTTAAAGCTCGCACTCTTTTAGGTTTCACATGCTCTTTTATCCTTAATGCATCGGCTACTACATTAGTCTTACCTTCACGATATTTGATTTCACAATCATAGTAGCTTAGAATTTCCATCTAGCGTCTTTGCCTCATGTTAAGCTCCTTTTGCCTAAAGATATATTTTTAACTTTTATGATCTGTAAATACAGTAAGTTTACTACCATATAGATAGTGTCTCCAAATCTTTAAGGCAAAAATTATTGCTCCTAATTCTAAGTCATGTGTTGTATAATTCTTTTCATGCATCTTTAGTTTTCTATATGCGTAAGCAATAACTTTTTCATATTTCATTAGTACACATTCCAATCCTGATTTAGAAGCATCACAACAAACTGTGAAATCTTCAGTTCCTTCTGGTAGTGCAAGTATTGGGGCATTTGTTAACTTTTGCTTCAAAGTTACAAAAGCTTATTCTTGCTAAGGTCCCTATTAAAACTTGACATTCTTACATGTTAACTTGGTTAACGGAACTGCTATTCGGGAAAAATTTTGAATGAAGCGTCTATAATATCCAAATAATCCAAAGAAACTTCGAATTTCTGTAGGAGTTTTAGGAATTTCCCAATTAGTAATAGCTTCTATTTTGGAAGGGTCCACATGAATACCTTCATGGTTAATCAAGTGTCCTAGAAACTGTACTTCTTGTGACCAAAATTCACACTTTGAGAATTTAGCGTAAAGCTTCTCTTTTCTCAATAGTGTCAAAAGTGTATGAAGATGTTTGACATGTTCTTCACTGGTTTTGGAATAAATGAGTATATCGTCTATAAAAACAATTACAAATTTATCCAAATATGGTTAACATATTCTGTTTATCATATCCATGAATGCAGCTGGTGCATGACGGTAAACTCATAATGACCATATCTTGTTCTAAAAGTTGTTTTAGGAGCATCTTCTTTTTGCACTTTTAATTGATGGTATCCTGAGCGTAAATTGATTTTTGAAAAATATCGAGCCCCTTGGAGTTGATCGAATAAATCATCAATTCTTGGTAAGGGATACCGATTCTTAATTGTGACTTTATTCAGTTCTCTATAATCGATACACATACGCATCGACCCATCTTTCTTTTTGACAAACAATACAGGTGCTCCCTAGGGTGATGAGCTAGGTCATATAAAACCCTTTTCTAGCAATTCATCTAATTGCTTCTTTAATTCTAACATCTCTGTTGGCGCTAATCTATATGGTGCTTTAGCAACTGGCGCTATTCCTGGTATTATATGGATTCTAAATTCAACTTCACGATCAGGCGGTCGTCCAGGTAAATCTTCTAGAAAGACGTCAGAATATTCTGATACTACCGGAATTTCTTTTAGCTCTTTTTCTTTGGCACTAATGGTTACAGAAATCATATATACTACGCCTTGTTTCCTTAGATAGCTTGCCGCTTTCATTACTGATATGAACTTTCTAGGCTTGAGCATTTTATCTCCTTGAATAGTAATGATTTTTCCCATTGGCGTGCGGATTTCAATAGAATTTGTATTACATAGGATTCGAGCATGATTGGTTGCTAACCAGTCCATTCCTAATATGACATCGAATCCAGCCAGATTCATTGGGAGTAAATTTGCTTTAAACTTGTGGCCTAGTAAGTTTATGTTTTCTTCTTGAAGTACTTCATGAATATGAATGGAATTTCCATCGGCCATTTCTACCGTGTAGACTTGATGAAGTTTGATTAATGGTTGATTTAGGGCTTGGCAAATATTCGTGTTTATAAAACTTTGATTTGCTATGGAATCGAACAATACTTTAGCGTAAACATTATTGATAAGGAACGTACCCGCAATGACGTCTGGAATCAATGTTGCTTCTTGTGCAGTAAGCTGAAAAGCTCGTGCATTCTTCTTAGGTCCATCTGTGTTATTTTCTTTGTTGTCATGCACCTTTATCAGCTTTGGACATTCTGGACGGATGTGGCCAGGTTCTCCGCAGTTGTAGCAAACACGGCTTTCCTTTTTTTCTACATTCTTCATCTGTATATCCAGCGATTTTGCAAAAAATGCAATACTTAGTATTCTTAAAAGCGCATCTCCTAGAATGCCTGTTTCGGAAAATTCTACAGAAAGGATGACCATAAGATTGCCATGTTCCTTTCTTTCGAAATTCTTGGGTAATCTTCTAGGCTAAATCTTTCTTTTTGTTTTCTTCCTGAGTTCGGATTAATCCGTCTGTCATGGTATTGGCTAGCTCAATTGTTTCTTCAATAGTCTAAGGTCTAGCTGACTTTACCAGATCACGGATTTCACTTACCAATCCCAAAATATAACGAGAAATTAGCACTGATTCTGGCGAAGCTAAAGCAAGTACCATTCTCGTGTATTCAAATAATTTTGTCGTATATTCACGACACTTCACACCTTCCATCTTTTGATTTAAGAACATAGTAGCAATCTTTTCTCTTTCGTGAGGAGGACAAAATTTCCTTTCTACTATATCTTTAAACTCTTCCCAGGTCATAGTATAAACTATGTTGTTTCCCTTTAACTGAAGGACTGTGTTCCACCATTCTATTGCTTCATTAATGAAGAGGTTAGAAGCATATAATATTTTATCTTCTTCATCACATTTACTGATTCTTATGATGGCTTCTGTCTTTTCTAACCAGCGTAGTGCTGAATTAGGTCCTTCGTTTCCAGAGAATTCGGTTGGTTTACAGGCCAAGAAGTCATTGTAAGTACAACCGTGAACTTTTAACTTTTTGGGTAATGGGTTTCTACTTCCTCCATTCACACTGTTACTATCCTCAGTGTTAGACTTTCGTTTATTACTCTCGGTGTTATGCCTAATTACCTAAACGGGTTGCTTAATAGCATCAGCAATTAAAGAAATTACTTCAGTGATTTTCTGAGCTATCATATTTTCAATAGCATTCATATTCAGGCGATTTTCTTGATTGAAAATTTCATGATTATGCTCGTTTTCATGATTTTGCTCGTTTTCGTGATTGTGCTCGTTTTCGCTATTGTGCTCGTTTTCGTGATTGTGCTCATTTTCGCTATTGTGCTCGTTTTCACGATTGTGCTCATTCGACATCTGAATTACATATAAGAAAGGAATTATTAATATCGTAATTAAATAATAAGGTAAGCAAGATATTAATAACACATAAGCATAAATAACACATATGCAAAGAATATGTCAAAATCGTCGATCATTGCGACATTACTCTTTTTTATATATATATATATGCATCACTATAATTTACATCTACACTATATATATATATATATATATATATATATATATATATATATGCGTCACTACACACTTTTCTTATATACATACACATCTTTTTTACACAAAAGAAATTACGATAATGAACATATAAATATTATATATATGGTTTATATATAGGGTTCTCGGTCATAATATTTCCAGGTCAGGTTGTCCCCAATATTTCTCAGCCTATTTCCGGTATCCATCAATTCTTCCCCGTACTGATGGAGCTGAGTCGTCATTTCTGGTGTCATATTGGGGTAGTTTGAAGTTTCAGCCTGGAACGGTGCATACGGGTTTGTCATCATTGTTTGATACTGCCAGTCATTTGTCCACCATTCCTCTAGTTGAGCTTGGCTGATAATATCATCAGAGGGGAGTGTACTATTCGGGTTTTGAATTGGCATGTTCAGGTTGCTGGAGCTTGCTGCACCTATATCATTGAATTTTGGCTGAAAAATTTCGCACTCATCTAGGCATCTCTAGTCGCTCCTGCATTGGTATTGTTAAAGGGGGTTGTGGTTGAGTTGGTTGTGGTTCGGTTGGTTGTGGTTGAGTTGGTGGTTCAGGTTGTGGTGGTGGTTGTGTGGCTGCAGTTCTTTCTTTCTTACCTCTTCTCAATCCTCTTTGCCAGTCTTTGAGTCTTCTTCTTCTTTTGGGCTTTGGTTTTTCAACAGGTTGTTCCATAGGTTGTGCTTGAAAGATCATGGGTTCTGTGTGTTGTTCACTAGATTCTCCTTCCTCCATATCCATAGGGTTCACAGATATGTTTTCGAAAGCTTTTACGAGCTCACTCATGCTGTTAATCATAAACAATGAAACAATGAACTCCAAAAGAAAATAGTATTTATTTTCACGTCTGGTTAGAATCTTATATGTATGGTTTACACATAGGTTAATGCATGTATTTCCTAACTCTTAATTTTAAGATTAGGTATTATTAAAATACCCATATTGCTTAAACCAGTGGCTATGATACCACTTCAGCTGCCACAGACCCCGACCCCTATACCTGGGAGGGAAGTTGTAAACATTGATTGGTGGTATCGGTGTTTATTAAATTATTTTGCAGCGGAATATTTTTATCAGAACTGTAGTTAGGAAAAATGATCAAAGTTATAAAAACACCATGATTATTATTATTATAAATTGAAAATTTAAGCCATAAAATTTATAGGGATAAACCCTAATTTACAAAACACGTTTCTTTATTCTTGTAACAAGCCACTTATTTAAGCTGGAAGCCCGCAGGCATTATTCCTTTGTCTCTAAAAAGTCACCTGAAACGTGTTTAAAATATTTGATCAGCAAGAAATACTGGTGAGTACATTCATTCGTAAATAACACTTTTACATTTACAACATTAAGATGTTTTTACACCTGCCTGCTTACAAATTACCGAAAGGTACTTGTCACTCGACCGTATCTATGACTGTGGTCATATTACTTATTGGCTAAAACTTGTCCAATAAGTAACGTGTAATAGCCCAGTACGCAAGCCTTGTATACAAAACCCCACAATACCAATAGTAACCATCTCGTAAGTCTACAGAGACTTAATCACTGTAATGTATTTAAAATACTTTAAAAACATATTTGAAAACATTTAGACCATCTGCCATGAGTTTTATAGGTTTTGAAATCATCATGACAGTGTCAGAAAAATAGTTGTCTCACGCAAATGTGAGTGGTACAAAAACTCGAATGTCTCACCTTGCAAGTTTACAATTAAAGAACGCCTCTTGGTATTAAGCACCTAGGATGAACACAATGTAGTATATCTAGATAAGTATAAATCCTAATCATAACAATAATCACGAGATTAGAAACTTTACACGATGGCACAATGTCTTACCTTAATAGGCAGAGCTTTTGGATTCGTGTATATAAGTTTCTTTTGATCGGATAGGATATCGCTACGACACTCGGGTATTATTCCATCTTTTTATATTATATAGACAGAATTTTCAGAGAGAAAGAAAGAGTTTTGGACGAAGAAGAAAGTTCCCCGTTTCCAACCTATTTATAGAAATTTCTGAAGCCCGTCATACGCGATGATCCTAAACAAAGATCATCACGTATCGCGAAGAATCTACTAGCGTCACTGACTAATAGCGTCACCGAGTCAGCCCTAGGCATGCTACGTGGCACGCCACATGGCATGCTAAGTGTCTCGTCTGCGTAACCTCCACTTCGCCATACGCGATGTGTTACTTTAATAGCCCATCACGTATCGCTACGCCGCAAAGTTTCTGGATAATGTGACACGTCATCGCGTTACGCGATGAGGCTAATCCAAACCTGTCACTATCACGATCGGAAGATTATTAAAAATCTTAAATTTCCACAAAAATACTAAAGCGGCCCTTAAGCGGCGATGCGAGTGTGAGAAGTGCAAAGTGCGCCATCAAAGCGCCACATTGCGCCCATCGCACTTTGCCCGAGCCCGTGCCCGTGCTCGTGCGCGTTCGGGTGTTTCGCACCCTCCGCTAGGACCACTGGTTGTGATTTGTCTTATAGGAATATTAACATATGAGTTTTCTTTCTTATAAAGAAATTACTAGTTTTATAATCTAGCAATGTGAGACAAGAACTTACACTCCTATTTATACCATGGTGGAAGTGCATCGATCCACTGACAGAAGAATATGAGGTTTCTTTAGTATTTATTTAGTTTATAAATTTATATAATAATACTTTTGAAAGATACATAACATATTTTTAGGAGATTAGTTAATTATGAAGCAAATAATAAATAGAAAAAATAGAAAACACAGGAAAGAAGTGTTTTAGGCTTTCAAAGCACAGCCCAAAATGCTAAAGTAGTTGGAAGACTAATTATTTTTTGCTTAGGCGGTTTGGTGAGTTTTATAAAATAATCCATATATGTTTTAAGCGGTTTAAGGTATGTTTGGCAAAACTAGTTGTTGGCTGTTATCTGAAAGCTGGAAGCCGAAGGATGGAAGCCGATGGCTGGAAGCTGGTAGCAGGTAGATGTTAGTTGTTGCCTTTTAAATATTTTTAGGTGTTTGCAGAGTAACAGAAGATTTTTAATAAAACTAGTTGAATGCCCACGTTGTGCGGCGGAATGGGCGCACAACCTAACATCAACCGCATAATCAGTGTCAGTACAGTACATGATTCACCTGATGACAGTGCATACATAATCCGAATGTAGACGTGTAATTCATGGAAAGGCGGTAAGCGTGTAACTGATGTCGAAAATCAAGAAACAAAGCTGAAATATACAGTAATTTCAAATATATATTTTTTTAAACCAACCTATTTTGATCTTAATCCCATTCTGAACAGGCATTTTTCTAATATGAAACATGTTCTGACCTGAATCCCTTCGACTCAAAAGCGTACCGACACGAACCGAACTAATTTAACTCTTTTTGTATCGACTCATTCTGATCCTAATTTGGTCTAATACGTGACTCGAGCTCACCTGACTCAACTTGTTACCGATCCTAACCGATAATCACGTAGTAAGTTAATTTTTTTTAAGTTAAAGTAGTATAACAATATCATACTCAAATTAAAGAGAATAAAATACTTGTTTTTATGATATAACTTTTTTAAAAAATTATTAACGTGTGAAAAAGTTACGGTCCTTAAAAAAGTCTTGGGGTAGTTAGTTTTGAATAAGGGTTAAATGTGTAACTATTATATAAATTAACAAAAATTGATAAAAGTTCAAGTACCAAACTTGTAATTCAAATGTAAAAGCTTGTAGCTAGCTTTTTCTCAAATGCTAATAATAGTAGCGTTCAATTACGGAGCTTTTTCTACCAGCCTAAAAGCTTGAAGCTACCTTAACCATTTTATTGAATATGAGCTTTTTCTTACAAGCTTAAATCTTGAAGCTCTTAAAAGCTTTTAAAAGCTCCTTGTCAAACATACCCTTAATGTAAGGACCGCCCAAAAGTTTAGTAAACCGCCCTAAATACTTTAGGTGAACCGCTCAAATAGCCCATGTTTGTATGCATAAGTTATTAAATTGTACTTGTTTTTTCTTGTATTTTTTATCTTCTATGTGTATTTGATGCTTAAAATAATTAATAATAATAATATTGTCACTTAATACTTAATAGTGTCACATGTGTTTTGAGTAATATGTACGTCACACCTAGGCGTTTCCGCTTATGTTGGGGTGTTTAGTGACGCCGAAGGTACCTGCCATTAGGGTAAAGAAGATGATCAGATGATAGATAAAAGGGTTTGCTACAAGTAACATGTGGTTTTTCAAAACACCTACCCAATCAGCCAAGGATTGGGCAATCCATGGCGTGTTGGTGGGGTGTTTTGGAAAAATGGGGTTTTTTGTCTTTTTGTTGTCTTTTTATATTATTTTATTGTTTTTTTGTCTTTTTGTTGTCTTTTCTTATATTTTATTTCTTTTGTTTTTTTTACTTTTTTATTAGTAATCTTTTAAAAAAATATTTTTTATTTTAAACCAAGTTTCGTGTAAAACCAAGTAAAAGTCAAACTTCTCGTTTTAACGAGCTAGTCACTGTTCAAATCACCAAAAATATTTCCTAACATTTTTAACTTATGTTTCATTTTATATTATTTAAATTTATAAGTTTGTGGTGTGTTGGAACCAAACTTGGTTTAATATCAAGATCGAGTGGATTTACATTCGCTTAAACCCGAGTTTAGGAGTTTAATTAATAAAATTTCTGAAACTTTTTTAAGCTACTGATTTTATTGAAGTAATTCATAAATTTAAATAGAATTGTTTGACGAGTTTGAATAATACAAGGATATAAAACTAATTAAACAAAATTAAATACTCATAAATACAAGTTTTCATCAAAAGAAAGTTCCGAATTACATTCCCGAGTTGGGTAAACATAAACGAATAAAAATACGAAAAAATCTGAGATGTTACCACTGTTAGGGCATAGAATTTCTGCTGATGATCCTCTATCCTTGAGTAACTTATGGATAAATAATCCTTAAGATATGTTCAAGGTTGCAAAGGATTGAGGATCCTTGATATTATCTTTTTACTAATAATTGTATTTGAGTGGTGTTATGTTTGTTAGATATAACGACTGGACGACTTGGTCACCCTATTTTAGCACTACTGGACGACTCCCGCACGTGGTTAAAGAGAAGGGAACGGCTAGTGGGAAGAGTGGCGTGATTATAGGAAATCTTGTTAGTTGTTATTTATATTTATAACGAGATTATTGATTAGCTAGGGATACACTTATACTCTCGCACACTTTAGCATCTCTGAGAATTTTCTCTAGCACAGCACTCACACTTAGAAACATTGTAATTCTGATCGTAATATCCACCTTTGTAACCCGATTTCTTGATTAATAAAGAGGTGATAGACAATTGTCATCACCC
Organism: Bidens hawaiensis; assembly: GCF_021521415.1. NCBI lineage: Eukaryota > Viridiplantae > Streptophyta > Magnoliopsida > Asterales > Asteraceae > Bidens > Bidens hawaiensis. The sequence goes on along the minus strand of NW_027492023.1, from coordinate 81,794 downwards.
AGGGTTTTTATGCCGGCGATCCTCTAAAGATCAAGGGCTTTTCCTCGTAACAAATCTTTGTGTTTGTGTTTGCAACCGATTCATTACTTTCCTTATCAATTTAGCACTAAACCTCACCAAACGAATTTGGTTACATTATCCTTGTTAGATTTTTTACCAAAACAATTTGGCGCCCACCGTGGAGCAATTGGTGCTATAATTCAGATTATTCCATATCAATTTTCAACCTTTCATACCCACATCATCACCAATGGCCTCTCAACAATCTTCTGCTTCATCAACTATACCTTTATCAGTTTCACTCCCAACAAGATCTTCACTGCCAATGCCTCCTCCACTCACGGGAGCACCAAGGGCTATTGCTGCTGGAAACAAGACGCAACTACAAGTCTTCCAGAGCCCGAAAACCACTGCTGTCACTTCGGTGGTTAATACTAACAATGATGTTTCTGCTATGTTTTTGCATGTTAAATCATACATGGAGCAGCAGAATAAGACTAACCAAATGATCCTTCGGGAGATAGAAGACCTCAAGAGGACTAAGAGGCCAGCGGAGGATCAAACTCCACTGATGCCTAGGATGCTGGATTTTACCATTCCAGGATCCTTGGCTCAACCTGCTCAAGGATCATCTATCCTTCAATCGGGATACATGGGTCAACAAACTCAAGGATCCTAAGTTTTCCAACAAGGATCATCCATCCTTAATCCGGGGTCCATGGGTCAACAGGCTCAAGGATCCTCGATCTTTCAACAAGGATCATCTATCCTTCAGTCAGGGTCAATGGCTCAGCAGCCTCAAGGATCCTCGATCTTTCATCAAGGATCATCGTTCCTTCAACCAGGATCCTCTAGGTTGTGTCACCAAGGATCCCATAACTTCCAGCCTCAAGGATCAGAGGTCTTTGGAGGTCCATGAGGGAGACATTATCCACATGCAAACCATTGCCTCTGCTGGGCCAACTCCTGTAGCAGACGCTTCTTACCTCAGCTATTTTTCTGGAATGCCGACATTCACGCAACAAAGAGGTAACATATATAATCCTTTATCCTTAAACGATAATCGTGGTTCCATGCAGGATGTAGGTATCAACCCAGCTTTGGCTAAGGAACTGTAGAAACTTAAGGATATGATATCCAGTGTATCAGGGGTGGTCCGTCTAATCCCTGAAATACCATAGGAAGCCACAAGTTGTCCAGATTTGCTCCACCTATCTGTGATGTTGAAATCCCAAAACGATTTTAGACCCCCAACATGAAGGTGTATGATGGAACAACTGATCCCGAAGAGCATGTAGCTCAATACATGGAGAGGATGGAGATCAATCCAATTCCAGAAAGACTCAAGGAGGCTTGTCCATGCAAGGATTTCGATCCACACTAATAGGATATGTATTAAAATGGCTGCTAACTCTTCCTCCATTTTTTGTTACTTCTTTTTCACATTTAGGTAACTTGTTCAACGGCCAATTTTCTTGCAGTAGGAAATTTGAAAAGTTAACTAATGACTTATATAGAGTTGTCCAACCCAATGATAAATCCCATAGGGATTTTTTCAAGAGGTTTGGTAGGGAGGCCCTAGAGATCCCTAGTCTTGATATGGCTACGGCTGTGGAAGCCTTCAAGATGGGGCTAAATAGGGGCTCCCCCTTTTATGAAGATCTTGTGATGACTCCTTACAGGATTTTAGATGAAGTAAGGAATAGGGCACTTAGATTGCTGGAGGATGACAAAAAGGATCCAAGAAAGGTAAGGGGCTCAAACGAAGCAAGAATCTCCTGACAAGAAACAAGGATCTTCGTTCAAGAACAACAACTCGAAGCCTTACTCCAAATTCAACAATCAAAACGTTCGAGCAGTTGAAGAAGGAGATGATGATGAAGATTACCCAAGCATCTCAGATTATTGCTTCTCTGTGGATACACATGGCTTGATTTGTGCCATGAAGGATCTAGGAGAGAAAGCAAGGTAGCCTCAGAAGAACGAGAAGTCAACGACCTTCAGAGATAAATCCAAATGATGTGCGTTCCATGAGAATTTTGGCCATACGATGGATGACTGCATTGGTTTAAGGAGAGAAATTGGATACCGCCTAAGCAAGGGCCATTTTAAGGAACTCTTGGGAAGAAAAATGTCAAGGATCCAGGATCCTGAAGAGGTCCCTCAAAAAGTGACTCCGCCCCCACCAGATGCAAAAGTGATCAACTTCATCTCCGGTAGTTCAGATATATGCGGAACTTCTTTCTCTTGGGCAAAAAGGCACGCCAAAGTAACCAAGCTGGAGAATGGGGAACGACCAGTCATATCCACAACTTTAACTACTGACAAAAGAATCTTCTTTGATGAAGAATATAAGACAAGCATCCAGTATCCTCACCACGACGGTTTGATTGTAACTTTGTTTATTGCTAACCATTATGTGCGCAGGATCCTAGTCGATGGTGGAAACTCGGCCAACATCATCCAACATGATGTACTCCAGAAAATGAATATCCCAGACTCGGAGATCATCCCGAGGACGTCGGTGCTAGTTGGTTTCAGTAGCGAAACCAAGAAAACATTGGGGGACATCAAACTCCCAATATACATTGAAGGGTTAAACTCTTACCAAAAATTTTGTGTTATTGATAACCTATCTTGTTGCAATGTTATTCTGGGCAGGCCTTGGCTACATGGAATGAAGGTTGTAGCCTCGACTTACCATCAGTGCATCAAACTGCCGACTCCTTGGAGAGTAGTAAGAATATATGGTGACCAAGTGGAAGCCAAGAATTATTATTCTTCATCCATGAAGCCAATAGCAAACCAGATGATAGCATAGCAACCACAGCAGCATCCAAGGAACGTGCTGGAGGATCGAGAGAGAGATATAAAAGAAGTATCCTTAGATCCCGAGGATCCAGACGAGAAAGTTTTCCTAGGATCCAGTATCCCAAACGAGATCGAGGAGGATATAGTATCCTTCCTAAATCGACGAAAATCCACATTTGCCTTCAGACATTCAGACATGACAGGTATTTCTAAGGAGGTAATTACTCATAAGTTAGGCCTTGATCATTCTATTAAACCCGTCCATCAGAAGCGAAGGAAATTCACTCCTGAGAGGAACGCAATCATACAAGAACTTGAAAAACTTCTTAAGGCCGGTATGATCAGAGAGGTTAAGTATCCTCGATGGTTGGCTAATGTGGTTGTTGTTTCTAAAAAGAATGGAAAGTGGAGGGTGTGTGTCGATTTCACTGATTTAAACAAGGCATGCCTCAAGGATCCTTTCTCGTTACCACATATAGACTCCATGGTGGATGCAACGGCAGTACATGAGATGCTTACATATATGGATGCTTCCTCTGGATTTCAACATATTCAGATGAAACCATCTGATCAGGAGGATACGGCATTCATAACTCCTACCGGCATATACTGTTATATTGTTGTGCCATTTGGACTAAGAAATGCAGGGGCAACATATCAAAAACTGGTCAATATGATGTTCAAGGATCAGTTAGGCAAGACCATGGAAGTCTACATAGATGACATGGCGGTGAAGTTGAAGAGAGCTGAGGATCACCTAAGAGATCTTGAAGAAGCATTCAATATCCTGGATCAGTACAATATGAAACTGAACCCGTCAAAATGCCATTTTAGTGTTAAGGCTGGGAAATTTCTAGGATACATGGTGACCAAGAGAGGAATAGAAGCAAGCCCAAGCAGATAGAAGCCATCATTAACTTGAAATCTCCTGTGAACGCTAAGGATGTCCAAAGACTGATGGGAAGAATAGCTGCTCTCAACATATTCATTTCCAGATCCTCAAAGAAGTGCAAAGACTTCTTTGATATCTTGAGGAAAAATTAAAAAGTTTGAATGGACTCAAAGGAATGAGGATGCACTAAAGGCTCTTAAGTAATATCTATCCTCAGCGCCGCTTTGATTAAACCATTAGATGGTGAGCCTTTATCCATGTACTTAGCTGTGTCAGGTAATGCAGCTAGTGTTGTTCTGGCTAAGGATCACGAGGGACAACAGCACCCGGTATATTATGTAAGTAAAAGCCTCTTAGATGCAGAGGTCATGTATTCTCGGCTTGAAAAATTAATTCTTGCTTTGATTATGGCCTCAACCAAGTTGAGACACTATTTTCAAACACATACTATCATTTTGAGAATTAATTATCCTATCTAGAATGTGCTTAGAAAACCAGAATTTTTAGGAAGGATGGCCAAGTGGGATATGAAGCTGAGTGCATATGATATTCAGTATGAGCCCAGAACAGCCACTAATTCACAAGCACTCGCAGACTTTGTGGCTGATTTCAGTAGTGACATGCAGAATGAAGCTGACCTAGAGGTTCAGCAAGTAGAAGAAACCAAGGATCCTTGGATCCTATTTACTGATGGAGCATCCAACGTAAGAGGAACAGGATTGGGTATCCTACTAAAATCGCCACAGGGGGACATAATACCCAGTCCATTGCGTGTGCATTCCAATCCACCAACAATGAGGCAGAATACGAAGCACTTATCGCAGGTTTACTCTTAGCCAAACAGATGAGGATCAGGTATCTTCAAGTTTATATAGACTCTTTACTTATAACTAACCATTTTAACGATTCTTATACCGTAAAATGTGAGAATATGGTTAAATATTTAGAAATTGTGAAGGAATTAGCAAAATCCTTCGAGTTGTTTAGTATCATACAGGTACCAAGAGAAGAAAATGTCAGGGCAGATGCCTTAGCAAACTTAGCATCATCATTGAAGATCTCAGATGATGTAAAGATACCTATCATTCATATATTGTCTTCAGCAATTGGAAAAAAGGAAGCTGTGGAGGTAATAGTGGATTGCACAGAAGAACTTAAGGATCCTTCATCCTCTCCAAATGCAGGATCTTGGATCCTTCCAATCAAGAAGTTCCTCCAAGATGGAGAAATTCCTATGGGGGAAACCCTAAATCTTTCAGGTTAAAGGTATCACAATTCATTATTTTACAAGATATTGTATATAGAAAATCTCTTGCAGGTCCCTATTTGAGATGCATTGAGGATCCTGAAATACAAGAGGTACTCCAAGACGTCCACGAAGGCGATTGCGGCAACCACACAGGGAGGAGATCATTATTCTCCAGGATACTTAGGACCGGATACTTCTGGCCAACAATGAAGAATGATGCAATGGAGTACTCAAAGAAGTGTGATGCTTTCCAAAAGCATGGAAACATCCTTCGCCAGCCAGCAGAACTGATGTATCCTATATCCTCTTCATGGCCTTTCATGAAATGAGGAATGGATATTGTTGGCAAGCTACCAAAGGCACCAGGCGGAAAGGTCTTTATGCTTGCTATGACAGACTACTTCTCTAAATGGATTGAAGCAGAAGCATTCATACAAGTCCGAGAAAGGAAAGTTATATCCTTCATTAAAAGAAACATTATAACTAGATTTGGTATCCCATCTGAAATTGTTTGTGATAATGGATCCTAATTTATTGGGAAAAGAACTACTAACTTTTGTGACAGTTGGGGCACCAAGATGATTACTTCTACACTAGTTCACCCTCAAGCTAATTGCCAAGCAGAATCAAGTAACAAGATTATCATCAACAACTTGAAGAAGAAACTAGGATCCAAGAAAGAGATGGTGGTTCCTACAGCCAGAACAAGCATCTGTGATCCTGAAGCCAATAATGAAATCCTTCTCAAAGACTTGGACATTGTTGAAGAGCTGAGAGATCTAGCCAAAATCAGAATGGCAGCATATCAACAAAGGGTAGCCGGGGCATACAACAAAAGTATAAGGATCAGAAGATTTCAAGAATGAGATCTAGTCTTGAGGAAAGCCTTCCAAAATACAACCAATCCGGTAGATGGAAAGCTAGCACCTAAGTGGGAAGGCCCCTACTTGATCGAATCAGAGGCAGGAAAGGGGGCATATCACCTGCTGACTATGGAAGGCAACAGGCTACCAAGAGCATGGAATGCTATCCACCTCAAGAAGTAATTTTTCTTATCAGGATCGAGTATCCTTATAGGATCAAGGATCCTAAAATTGGTAATATCTATCTGGTCACTTATTCCTTTCAGATTCTTATTAATTTAAGGATAATATATTCTTAACGTTTATTTTTTCCAAGTTTTAAGTAACAATGCAGGATACTAGTAAAATGTCTAATGATCAAGAGGTTGGCCACCTCTCCTTCACATTTAAGGTATTTTACTATTTCCTTTGGCCTAGCCCACGATTAAGGTATGACCCCCGAAGGTCATATCTTCCAAGGTTTAAAGGTTTTCACCTTTCTTATAAATTAAAGTTTCTACACTCTCGCATGGAGCGCACGTTATCCAACGTATAGTCCGGGGCAGCGGGACCAGTACACGCTAACTGGCTGACAATTTCATTGTCTTCGGCTATATGGAGGATCCTACGATTTATGGTAGACGTACCATGCCACCGGTTTATAACATTTTCATGTTATCTCAAGACAAAGGTTTCTAGCATTTTCATGCTTATTAAGGTTTTGGCATTTTCACGTCACTTACGTTTGGGCTAAATCCCTGTTTGGGCGAGTCCTCAGTTAACATCCGTATGTTTGGGCTAGTTTCCAGTTTGGGCTTGTCCCCAGTTTTTGGGCTTGTCACCAGTTTGGGCTTGTTCCCAGTTTTTGGTCTTGTCCCCAGTTTGGGCTTGTCCCCAGTTTTTGGGCTTGTCCCCAGGTTATTTGGGCTTGTCCCCAGTTCACGGGCTTGTCCCCAGTTACATAGGCTAGTCCCCAGTTGCACGGGATTGTCCCCGGTTTATCTTATGGGCTTGTCCTTAGTTTTTTGGGTTAATCCCAGTTAATTTCATAAGTTATTTGCATCAGGTATCCTAAGTTCAAATATGAGGATTACAGAAGCAACAACACTTGTGGATTCAAGATCCTTAATTTAGCTTTACAAGAATCACGGAAGGATCAATACTTATAGTAACCCAGGTCTAATTAGATCTTATGGTATGACTTCTACTTGTTAATAAAATTTACTTGGTTTAAATCTTTATAAGTTCTTTTATGAAAGGATCCAAGATCCTTAATTCGTTTTTACAAGGATATTCTATCCTAAAAGCCTTTTTGCTAAAGAATATTTCTCAAAACTTTCAACAAGACTAAAGTTGTATCAAACTTACTTTCAAAATAACAAATAACAAGTGAATAGTCAAAAGATTTAAACTATTATTATGTCACTTGGACTTACCCAAAAACCTTAACCCGGACTTCACCATTCAAAAGATGGACCATCCACCCGGGTTAAGCAAGCGATACTAACAGTTAAAAGAGTGCAGGAAAATAAAGACAGGGGCATCGAAGGCTTCATCCCCACAAACAGAGGATCCATCCATCTTTGCTACCCCTGGATATTGTCTTAAGGATCATAGATCCATTATCCTAGTTACTATTATCCATTACAGACCATTATCCAATATCCATAAAAACATAACCAAACAAAATAAACAGCAGGCTCTTCACCAGTTGCTGCAGCTTCCTTCCCCTCGTCCATCTCACTCACATCCTTCGATCTACTCGCTCCAGCTCTGGTTCCATCCGCTGCTTCAGCATCCTCTTCATCCTTGCCTCAGCACAAATGTTCCAAAGATTGTTTCCACTACGCTATGTCCCATGAGGATTTATCAAAAGCTGGATCATTAGCCTCACTCACCAATTTGATCATGGCCTGAAGAACTGATTTGGCCGCCCAGATCTTTGCCTCGTTGGTAGCAGGGGTTATCTCGTCCTGCATCTGAACAAATATTGTGGATGCATGATCCTCGGCTTGCTTCTTCTCCTTGGTCATATTGGTGAGTCCCTTATCCATCGCGGCGGCTGTGGACCTCATCCCAGCAAGAGTCTCCTCGTATTCTCCAATGATCTTCTCATGGAGGCTTCGAGCAGAGTTAACAGCCTATACAAGAAAACGAGATTAGAAGAATACTTGATCTATTGATAAAGGCTATGAGGATAAAGGATCCTTACAGCAGTGAGCATTTCGAGAAACTATTTCTCGGTGTCAAAAGGGGTTCTCGGGTTCCGAGCTTTTATTCCTTTTGGCTCCTGACTTGGCTCGGGTTGTGACTGGATGTGGCTCGTACATTAGAGTGGACTTCAGAGTCTCCTTTTTCACGAACATAAAGTCAATGTCTTCGAGGGAGAACTTGGATACGGACTTGCCGGACTTTTGGGCACCTATAAGCAAGGATTCACAGATAAGTTTTCAATCATTTTTTAGTTTATATTAAACTTGGTTTTGAAGATACTTACTTGACATGTTTGATTCTGAGTTTGATTCCTGAAAAGCTTCTACGAACTTGGCTTGAAAAGTTCTAATGTTAGGATCCAGTGCAAGGAATCTCTTGACCTTCTCTTCAACTCCAGGAAGCTAAGATAACAAGGCAAAGTTATCAATTGTACAAGAAAAAAAAAGTATTAGTAAAAGGATCAAGTATCCTACCGCTAATGCCTAAGGATCCTAGATCCTACCCTTCCATATCCACTTTTTGTGCGAAAATATATATATATAAATAAAACACAAGTCGCAACTAAGCTTTAAAAACCAAACAATCTATCCTGGTTCACACAAACGGCAATTGTACCGGTCGCGTATAGCACAGATGAGGAAAGACCGGATATCGAACTCGAAGACACGTGAAAACGTTTATAATCACTAAACTCTAACCAAGACTCACCAAAATATTTAATTGATTTTTTTTAGATTTGATTTAACTACTTAACTTAACTAAATGAAAACTTTTGACAAAACTTCAGAAACTTTGACTGCAGTGATAAAAACGTCTACCTAGGTAAGAATCATATTGAAGGAGATGACAAGACAATGGATTGAAAACTCTCACGACACCGGTTCTAAAGGATGACACAACTAAGGTTCGCTCAAGAAGGTCACATCACCTCTCGGTCTCACTAACAAACTCTAACTTATCTTAGTTGATTTTAAGAACAAACCGGGAAAACAAATTATTAACGTGTTCTAATGCCGACTCACCGCTCGGTCTCACCGACACACTAGCCTAATGGAAACGAATACTACGCAACCAAGGATAGAGGAACAATTCAACTTAACTTAAACTAGACCAACTAATCGCTCAAACACCCAAACCCGACAAGAACAAAACCCGCTCTCGCGCGATCTTAATTCTAACAGGTAAAAGTAATGAGACGAGTTTACTTCTTATCACCTCTCGGTCTCTAAGAAGGTGTTTCACAACTGATTTTATCTAATTAATTTACCAACTTATCCCTACGGTTGTACTTCCCGCAAATAAACCCTAAACACAAAGTAAAGAGCCTTAAACATGCAACAACTAATCAAAACCAATTCAATTAATTAAAGCACGAGGTTATTAGGTATAATCAAACAAAACACAGCCACTAAACACAATCTAATTTACTGTTAAATCAAACTTTACATTAACAATTTAAGCCATGATCATTAACAATCCATATTACTAGTCAAAACCTAACAATATTCATCAAACCTAGGTAGAACAAACAAGATTAGCTACTCATTAAGTTTAGACAGCAGCATACATTCGAATTAAACATCATATAACTCATCATAAACATAAGAAAACTCATTCAATGATCAAGAACAATCAAACACAAGTCAATCTCTAAGTTACTTGCAAAACAATCCAACAAAAAGATCAAGTTCAACTAGTTAGGGTTCTTGAACAAGAGATAAAGTTTATGAATGAATACTTATGATTTATGGCTGAGATTATGAGTTTAGATGATGCCTAGCAGCTGCACAAGACTCTCCTTGGTGTTCTTCTTCCTCTCCAGCCGTCACAACCACCAAACCCAAGCCGCCACAAGCTTTTTCTTCTTTCTTCTCCCTTGCTGCCGATCGCAAATATGGGCAGAATTGGGGCTGCTGAATTTCGGGATTTAGGGCTGTTCTATGGCAGAAAATTAAGTTAATTAACTTAATATAATATCATGTAAGGCTTCTAGCTTGTGGGCTTGGGTCGGGTCTTGAGTTGTAGTTTTGAAACTTGACCAAAAAGACCCCTAGAGTCTTCCAACTTAACTCTTTTTTCACCATTTTTCATAAACCTACAATTAACATTTAAACTTTGTAAATTATTGCACTTAACCCCCAATACTTTCATAAAATAAACAATTAAGCATAAAAACCATGATAAAATCATAAGTAAAGTAAGTGTGTTATACAACACATCATACATCCCCACACTTAAGACTTTTTCGTCCCTGAAAAAGATTTGACTGCAGTTGGATCAGAATCTGAAAATCAAAGTCAAATCAAACATATAGGTTAGATTTTAAAGCTCAGCAAAACGCAAAAACCGCGATCATCGATATTGTTGTCCACCTAAACCCATGCCTTAATCTTTACCGGGACAAATAAGATCCGACAATAATATTACTTAGTGGTTTACACAATTAAGACCCGCTTATTTTCAGCTTTTACCGGACCAGACTACCCCAACTTGACTTAAACCTCAAAATTAGCAGAATTAAAACTTTGTTGCTTAATATTTATGAATAGTTAAGACGATCAAGGGTATTGTTTATCCACCTAAGCTTAAGCATCAAAGTCTACCAAGCAGCCATTAGGTACGATTAAGGTTCAATTTATTAATAGCTAGTGTTCCCCACAACATGACATACCCCCGTTATCAAGCAATACCCCAAATCCATCACCATAGGTGAGTATGCAAAATTTCATCTGTAGGGCTTACATGTAGCGTGTCCCTTGTGGTCCGTTTCTTAATGGTAATGAGACGCGAGCAAGGGGACCCCACATGGCTAACAGCGTGGATGATCAAGTCTGTAGTGTATTTATACTTTTGTACTTTTTGTGATCATGTTTATAGACTTATAAGGGTTTGCTCTTTGGCTTTATTTTAAATATCCACAACCCCACTTAGGAATTGTGAATACCCAAATGAATAGATTGCATACAGACCCATGGTCTCCGGACCCGAAGCATCCCATCAATACAGGATTTAAGGTTATAAACCATACGCTAATGAGGTGTAAAACACTAAACTAGCAGTTTAAGATTTATATCACAGGCTACACGGCATACTCTAACGTTAAACCTACCCAAGCATCATATGATAACGTATTCAAATTTTTAAAAACTCACGATACTTCCACTTTTTCATACCAAAATTTGAGGCTTGAGTATGGCCCGACCTTTCATTGCTTATTTTCCACGGACAAAACGCTTTACCCACAAAAGATTTCCGTTTAACCGTTTTATCAAATTTGCCCTTTCATTTTCAAGGCTGAGCCTACCGACACATCCCAAGTTAAGTGTGTTTTCTTTTATTTATCTCATATTATTAGTAGTTTGAAAAACCGATTTCCGATAAATATCATCATCTCCCACTTTAATGCAAAAGAAACTAAAAACAATGGACATTTTTTTAAACAACATACGAAAACGAAAAACAAGTGAAAACTTTTTATTTTTTAAATTTTTTTTTTTACAACTAAGTAAAATAAATTCCCATCCCCACACTTAGAACGAAATCGTCCTCGATGAGAACAAGGAAAAGAAATAAAATAAAAATAAAGCGTAAAGCATAAAATTAAAACTTGAAAGAACAGAAATTAAAATAGGAACGGGTTACTCCCCTGGTTTAGTTGCAGATTCTTCATCAGCTGTGTATGACTCGAACGAACGACCGTATAGCATTTCATTCGCGGCCGCAACCTCGGGTGAACCAGTTCCAAAACGCCATCAGAGCTACCATGCGCATAATAATACCTGTAACAACCCAAACTCGCTCGCATGTAGCGGCGTACAAAACATAAAACAAAAACATAAAAAATAAACATATATTTGTGTTTTTGATTTTTTTTTAAATATAAATAAAAATAAAACAAATAAAAACAGATAATAAAGAGAATCATAATACAAACTCTACAACTCGGCTGTCTCCCGAGTGATGCATCCATCATGACTATTCCTCGGTGAATGAGTCAAGGTAGAACACCTCGACTGTCTGATCAGTTATCGGCTCTCCTATGTAGTGCTTCAATCTATGGCCGTTCACCTTAAACTTCCCGCTTCGATCTTGTATCTCAATCGTGCCATACGGGAAAACCTCAGTGACCGTGAACGGTCCGGACCATCGGGATTTCAACTTTCCCGGGAATAACCTCAACAGTGAGTTATACAGTAAAACCTTATCCCCACACTTGAACTGCTTATTACCATTCAATTTCATGTCATGCAGTTCCTTCGTATGCTCCTTATACCGAAATGATTGTGCATATGTGTGATCCCAGAGCTCCTCTAATTCGTGTAATTGATGGAAACAATTACCCTCTGCGGCGGGTAAATCAAGATTAACCCTTTGAAGGGCCCATGAAGCGCGGTGTTCCAATTCAACAGGAAGATGACAAGCCTTCCCATAAATCATCCGAAATGGTGTGGAACCAGTCGGAGTCTTATATGCTGTACCGAAGACCCACAGAGTGTCATCTAATTTGTCGGGCCAATCCCGACGATTTGAACCAACCGTTTTCTCGAGAATACGTTTGATTCCCCGATTACTCACTTCTACTTGCCCACTAGTCTGTGGGTGGTAGGCGGTCGCAAGCCGATGGGTGACCCCATAACGCTTCAACGCCTAATCCATCTGCGAGTTGCAGAAGTGAGTACCTCGATCACTGATCAAGGCTTTCGGGAATCCAAAACAAGCAAATTGACTTTTTAGAAAACGGACTACCACTCGGCATCATTGGTGGGTAGAGCTTTGACCTCAACCCACTTAGACACGTAATCGATGGCCACGAGTATGTATTTGTTTCCACACGAAGATGGAAACGGTCCCATGAAATCAATACCGCATATATCAAAAACCTCACAAACTTGAATGGCATTCTGGGGCATTTCGTTTCGCGAAGAAATGTTGCCGACACGCTGGCAACGATCACAACTCTTAACGAACAGATGAGCATCCTTAAAGATAGACGGCCGGTAAAAACCAGAATCAAAGACTTTCTTTGCCGTAGAGCTCACACCGTGGTGACCTCCAGTCGGTCCCACATGACAATGGCTCAAAATTTGCCATCCTTCCTTGACATCTACACACCTTCTAATAAGCTGATCAACACCAATGCGGAAAAGATATGGATCGTCCCAAAGGTAAAATTTGATGTCAGCAAAGAATTTCTTCATTTGCTGGTAAGGCATCCTTGGGAGGTATCCGTCAGCGAGATAGTTCGCGAAATCAACAAACCATGGAAAACCTTCCTCTTGTGTAGTAACAAACATCAGACTCTCCGTCGGAAACGATCGTCGATCCTAACTCCCGAATCTCCTAAATCAACTCCCTTTAGACGTGAAAGATGATCAGCCGCCACATTCTCGGCCCCCTTTTTATCACGGATCTCTATATCGAACTCTTGAAGCAACAGGATACATCGGATAAGACGAGGCTTAGCATCCTGCTTGCTGAAAAGAAATCTAATAGCGGCATGATCCGTATAAACAATCGTTTTGGATAAAACTAGATAGGACCTAAATTTGTCGAAAGCGAACACCACAACTAAAAGCTCTTTTTCGGTGGTGGTATAGCTTTCCTGTGCACCATTTAAGGTCCGGCTCGCGTAGTAGATCGGATGGAAGTGTTTATCCTTCCGTTGTCCAAGAACTGCTCCGACTGCGAACCCGCTCGCGTCACACATCAACTCGAATGGTATCAACCAGTCGGGAGCAACCATGATTGGGGCGTTAACGAGTTTGTCTTTTAGAAGATTAAACGCCTCGATACACTGCTTAGAAAAAACAAATGGAGCATCCTTCTCCAAAAGTTCCGCCATGGGTCTCGCAATTTTAGAAAAATCTTTGAAGAACCGGTGGTAGAACCCGGCATGACCTAGAAAGCTACGAATTGATCTCACAGAAGAAAGCGGGGGAAGATTAGAAATGGTCTCGACCTTTGCCCGGTCAACCTCTATCCCCGCACTTGAGATCCGATGACCTAGAACAATGCCCTCGCGAACCATGAAATGACACTTCTCCCTGTTAAGGACTAGGTTGGTGTCAACGTAGCGGGACATCATCCTCTCGAGATTTGATACACAATGATCGAGGGAACTCCCAAATACGGAAAAATCGTCCATGAACACCTCCATGGAGTCCTCGATCATATCATGGAAAATGGCCACCATACACCTCTGGAATGTGGCCGGAGCGTTACAAAGTCCGAACGGCATACGTTTGTAAGCAAACGTTCCGTAAGGGCAGGTGAAAGTGGTTTTATCCTGGTCGTCGAAAGCTATCGGAACCTGGAAGTACCTGGAGAAACCATCTAGGAAGCAGTAGTACTGCTGACCTGCTAAACGCTCTAACATCTGATTAATGAATGGGAGAGGAAAGTGGTCTTTCAGGTGGCATCATTCAATCGGCGATAGTCGATGCAGACTCGCCATCCGGTCACAGTCCTCGTGGGAATAAGCTCGTTCCTCTCGTTGGTGACGACAGTCATGCCACCCTTTTTAGGAACCACTTGGACTGGACTCACCCAAGCACTATCAGAAATGGGGAAAATGATCCCCGCATCAAGGAGTTTAATGATCTCCTTCTTTACGACCTCTTGCATTTTCGGATTAAGCCGCCATTGCGGCTGGACAACAGTTTTGAAATTTTTCTCCATGAGGATTTTATGAGTGCAAAACAAAGGGTTGATACCCTTGATGTCGATAATCTTCCATGCAATAGCCTCCTTGTGCTCTCGTAGCACCCTCAACAACTTCTCCTTCTCGACCTCGGTCAAAGAAGATGCAATGATAACCGGAAGCTTCCTCTCTTTATCTAATAATGCATACTCAATGTGGGAAGGTAAATCCTTAAGCTCTAAGGAAGAAGGAGGACTCTCGACCAAAGGTCGGTCCATCGGATCGTCTCGTACGATCTTAGCAGACACGCCAGATTCAGGGGTATGCGACTCGGTGTTGTCATTTAAGGACTGATTGGTTACGGCAACCATTTCAATCTCTGGAATCTCCCTATCGAGAATTTGGGTGTCGGAGGCAGATCCTCCACAAATTTCGCTGAGAAACTCCCCAACATGCTCCATGATGGTATCAATGAAGTATAAGGAGTCATCAGAAGACTTGGGGTGTTTCAGAGACTGTCGAACGTCAAATGTGACGTTCTAATCCCCAACTCTTAAGATTAATTTACCCTCGCAGACATCGATCAATGCCTGTGCAGTGGCAAGGAATGGTCGGCCCAAGATGAGTGGGACACTATCGTCATCGTTCATGTCCAGGATGACAAAGTCCACCGGGAAGATGAACTTGTCGACACGAACAAGCATGTTCTCGACCACCCCTCGGGGGTATTTCACAGAACGATCAGCAAGTTGGATACTCATACGGGTAGGCCTCGGTTCTCCTAGACCCAACTTGCGATACACGGAATACGGCATGAGATTAATACTGGCACCAAGATCTGCCAGCGCATGGACGACCGTATTATCACTCAAGATGCAGGGAATTGTGAATCTCCCAGGATCGGACATCTTTTCTGGTAACTTTCTCTGCAAGACTGCAGAGCAACCAGTACTCAAAGGAATGGAAGAGACTTCGGCTAACTTCTCTTTGTTCGAAAGAATATCCTTAAGAAACTTTGCGTATTTGGGCATTTGCGTAAGTGCCTCAAGGAAAGGAGTATTAAGATGAAGTTGCTTCAGAAGATCAAGAAATTTGGAATTCTGCTCCTCGTCTCTATCCCTACGGACTCTCCCGGGATATCGGAGTCTAGGTTTGTAGACTCTCGGTGGTGTGCTGGGTAATGGTTGGTTCTCGGCCTGTGCTGAACCTCCGGGGCTGTGCCTCTGATGCACCTTGGCCGGTGGAGACTCCAACTGAATCTCCTCGTCTACCTGCTCCTCTACATCTACCGCAGGCTCGTTAACGACTCCTCTCGTCGCCTCTTGAATCACGGGCTCGCTACGTGCCCCTGCATCGCTCCTTGTCGTCACAGCCTTCGCGAACGCCTTCGGATTTTGTTCAGTGTTACTTGGAAGTGTACCTGGCGACCTCTCATTTAGACGACTTGCTATCTCTCCTATCTGACGCTCAAGATTTTGAATTGATGCATTTTGATTTCTCATGAATGACTCGTGCTCCCGGAATTTCTCTTGAGTTTCTTTGTGACGGGAGTCCTCTCGAGTCATGAGTTGCGACAGCATCTGTGTCTGCTGTGCCATCATCTCCTCTAACGTGGGCTTCTTCTCCCCACTACTCGTTCCCTCACCGGAATCCTGGAATAGGCTCTGACGTTGCTGGAAGCCGGACTGATTTCCATTCCTCCAGTTGGAATTTTGGTTACCTCTCCACCCCGAATTATAAGAATTGAAAGAATGTTGATTTCGGTTTGGATTGTTAACGAAGTCAACTGCCTCCTCCTGGAAACCTACAGGGCACTGAACAGTATCATGTCCCCCTCTACAGATCTCGCATAACTTACTTTTCACCTGCAAGTCCTTCACGATCTTTGCTAACGCTTCAACTTGTGCCGCAAGTGCGGTGCTCGTGTCGACCAAATGCATGCCGCGTGCTAGGGAATCGACGGTTTTGGTACTCTTAACTGGTGGTCGCTGGTATCCACTCATGGCTAAACCGTTAAACAAGCCAATGCACTCATCCGTGTCCATCATTGTCAGTAGGCTACCTCCTGCAGCTATGTCGAGCATACTCTGAGTTGCGTACGTCACTCCGTTGTAGAACTTCTCAACAACCGCCCAGTCTTTTAGGCCGTGATTTGGACATGACGCAAATAGATTTTTGAACCTTTCCCATGCCTCGTAGAAGCTCTCGGTGTTCTCCATCTGGAAAGAATGAATTTAGTTACGCAAACGAGCGGCCTTAGCCGGAGGATCGTATTTTTCAAGAAATTGGGTCTGCATGGCAGCCCAAGTAGCAATGGATCCCTGTGTGAGGGACTCAAGCCACAGACTCGCATGATCAACGAGTGAGAACGGAAAGATCCGGAGTTTGATGGCGTCTTCGGATACGCCGGCAAGATGAAACGTGTCGCAAATTCGTGTGATGCGAGTGATATGAGCATGTGGGTTCTCATGGAGTAACCCGTGAAATTGAGCAAAATGAGCAATCGTGTTCAGAACATTAGATAGAATCTGCCAAGTCGTTTGAACTCCTATAGCTGGTGGAGTAATGCTGGATCTTGCGCCAGCATTGACCGGACGGGCCCGGTCTGCAACTGTCCTCCTCGGTGGTGGATTCGCGTCGCCCATAATCCTATCCCTAATGACGGGTTCAGAAAAAGTAGGAGAAGAGAACGTATTACCGACGGATGTAGATGAACTGGAAGACGGTTTTGTACGACGTCTCTCAAAAAGCTCTCTCTCTGGTTCGGGAAATCCTTCAATTTCTGGTGGTCCTAGAGATCGAGTACATCGCATACAACTATTAAAATAAATAAAAGAAACTATAATTAGCTAAACTATTTTAAACTAACAAACAAAACAAATAAGAAAGACAAGTAGTAAACAAGGCAAGTCCTAACTCGAGTCGTTCTTAATACGCCTCAAACCGCATCCCCGACAACGGCGCCAAAAACTTGTTGGGTCAAGAGTTTGACCCAAATGAGGAGATTTGACCTAATTGAAGTATATTGAAGATTGGAATCTTCTCAACCTCCTCAGAAACTGCTAAGTATTGAACCCGGGTACACCTTGGACCTTCGAGTAAGCTTTTACTTAGCCGAGTACGAGATTTTTCCTTCCGGGCACGGTTTACTTCAAATAATCTTCTTAAGTGGATATCCGAGCAAGGTATGCTTTTTGGTGATTTCCGAGTAAGGTTCATCTATTTGGCATATCCGAGTAAGGTTCACTTTGTCAAGCAGGGTTGTTCTTCAAGACCAAGTATTTTACTCTTCGAGTAAGGTATGGTCAACCAAGTCCAAGAAGCCAAGTAATTGGAAGACCGGGCAAGGTATTCTTTAATAATTATGGTCCGAGTATACTTGATGAGTTGATGGAATATCTCTAAGTTATATCGAGTAAGGTTCTGCTCGAGTAAGGTATGTACTCCCAAGTACGCCTTATCAATAAGTTATTCAACTAACAAAGAGCCGAACAGGATCATAGAAGAACAAGGTTACTCGTGAGGATTTGTCGAGCAAAGTTTGATATGTCCAAGAAGATTGAAGTCTACTCGGTGAATATTTTACTTGGTAAAAGATTCTTTAAGTAAAGTCTACCCGGAAACTGATTCCGAGTACACTTCTATGTTTACCAAGTCTGAAGGAAGGCCGAGTACGCTGCGTACTCGGAGACTGAAGTTTAATGAAAAGCCTACCCGGAAGACTTGTTTTACAATTAGTATAATTTTTGAATATGTAAATTGAATATGTACTATCGGATAGGGTTTCTAGAAGGAATGACAGCCTGTCCTAGGTTGGCAGGCCTATAAATAGAATAATTAGGGCACCCGCCAGCAAGAGACACTGATACACGAATGACAGAGTGGATAAGACCGACACATTAATTAAGAGAATATTTTGTGTGTGACGGCTATCCTAGGATTCCTCCTAAATCCTAATCGATTATCCTTTTGTATGATTAACATTAGATAAATGGAAATCTTTTGAGTGAATCCTTCGTGTGTCCTCGTATTTTGAATATTCATTGCAACCGTATGTTTGTTATTGATTCTGCCTTTAACAAACGGTCATCTTTCTAAACATAGTAACCCGTCATTAACTCTCTTGTCAACACGATTAATTTTGTGTGAGTTATGACATGATTGATTAAGATCCGATCCGAAACGGACATGAAAAACTTGATGTGCGAAAATATATATATAAAAATAAAACTCAAGTCGCAACTAAGCTTTAAAAACCAAACAATCTATCCTAGTTCACACAAACGGCAAGTGCACCGGTCGCGTATAGCACATATGAGGAAAGTCCGGATATCGAACTCGAAGACAAGTGAAAACGTTTATAATCACTAAACTCTAACCAAAACTCACCAAAATATTTAATTGATTTTTTTTTAGATTTGATTTAACTACTTAACTTAACTAAATGAAAACTTTTGACAAAACTTCGGAAACTTTGACTGCAGTGATAAAAACGTCTACCTAGGTAAGAATCATATTGAATGAGATGACAAGACAATGGATTGAAAACTCTCACGACACCGGTTCTAAAGGATGACACAACTAAGGTTCGCTCAAGAAGGTCACATCACCTCTCGGTCTCACTAACAAACTCTAACTTATCTTAGTTGATTTTAAGAACAAACCGGGAAAACAAATTATTAACGTGTTCTAATGCCGACTCACCTCTCGTTCTCACCGACACACTAGCCTATTGGAAACGAATACTACGCAACCAAGGATAGAGGAACAATTCAACTTAACTTAAACTAGACCAACTAATCGCTCAAACACCCAAACCCGACAAGAACAAAACCCGCTCTCGCGCGATCTTAATTCTAACAGTTAAAAGTAATGAGACGAGTTTACTTCTTATCACCTCTCGGTCTCTAAGAAGGTGTTTCACAACTGATTTTATCTAATTAATCTACCCACTTATCCCTACGGTTGTACTTCCCGCAAATAAACCCTAAACACAAAGTAAAGAGCCTTAAACATGCAACAACTAATCAAAACCGATTCAATTAATTAAAGCACGAGGTTATTAGGTATAATCAAACAAAACACAGCCACTAAACACAATCTAATTTACTGTTAAATCAAACTTTACATTAACAATTTAAGCCATGATCATTAACAATCCATATTACTAGTCAAAACCTAACAATATTCATCAAACCTAGGTAGAACAAACAAGATTAGCTACTCATTAAGTTTGGACAGCAGCATACATTCGAATTAAACATCATATAACTCATCATAAACATAAGAAAACTCATTCAATGATCAAGAACAATCAAACACAAGTCAATCTCTAAGTTACTTGCAAAACAATCCAACAAAAAGATCAAGTTCAACTAGTTAGGGTTCTTGAACAAGAGATAAAGTTTATGAATGAATACTTATGATTTATGGCTGAGATTATGAGTTTAGATGATGCCTAGCAGCTGCACAAGACTCTCCTTGGTGTTCTTCTTCCTCTCCAGCCGTCACAACCACCAAACCCAAGCCGCCACAAGCTTTTTCTTCTTTCTTCTCCCTTGCTGCCGATCGCAAATATGGGCAGAATTGGGGCTGCTGAATTTCGAGATTTAGGGCTGTTCTATGGCAGAAAATTAAGTTAATTAACTTAATATATTATCATGTAAGGCTTCTAGCTTGTGGGCTTGGGTCGGGCCTTGAGTTGTAGTTTTGAAACTTGACCAAAAAGGCCCCTAGAGTCTTCCAACTTAACTCTTTTTTCACCATCTTTCATAAACCTACAATTAACATTTAAACTTTGTAAATTATTACACTTAACCCCCAATACTTTCATAAAATAAACAATTAAGCATAAAAACCATGATAAAATCATAAGGAAAGTAAGTGTGTTTTACAACACATCAGAAAAAAAATTATTCCTCTAGAGTGAATCATTCTAGGTAACCTTGGAGATGGGGATTACTTGACGAGGTTTATATTAAAAAAACAAAGCGCTTGGAACCATGAGTAACCAAGGTGTACATGTACGCTAGTTCCGACAAGCCGAAGTCGACGCCTTCTTCCTCTATTATCCTTTCTACAGCACGAAGAACCCTCCATAACATGGGCATGGCCTGGATGTAACTAATTCCGGTCAAGGTAAAAAAGCTTTGGGTAAAATCTGGAAATGGGTATCTAAAGCCTATTAGAAACGGTTGGGCTGGAAAACAAACCTAGTTCTTTGACACACAGTTGCTGCAAGTTGTGGAATCAAAGGGTCGAAAAATTGTGTTGGCTGGAAAGAGTGGTCGGATGCTGTCAATCTCTGGATCTGTGAACTTACAGATCTCAAAGGACAGGGTCTCGAGGATACCTTGCGGATGAATTTCGTCGGGGTCTGAGTGGTCGCAAGAAGAAGAGGAGACAGAAACAGTAGACATGACTGAGAAAAAGAAATTGAAAAGAAAAGAAAGAAGGATACCTGAATGGATGGTGGATTATGTGGTTATAAAAGGGTTAGAGATGATCACATATATAGGCGACGGATAACCATGAGTTTATTGATAATAACTGCCTCTGACAACCGTCTAATCGTTCTATCTTTTGCAGAGATTCGAAATTCAAAATGACAGCTGTAATGCATAAACACCCGCCATATTGGGGGCAATTGTTAGGGCATAGAATTTCTCCTGATGATCCTCTATCCTTGAGTAACTTATGGATAAATTATCCTTAAGATATGTTCAAGGTTGCAAAGGATTGAGGATCCTTGGTATTATTTGTCTACTAATAATTGTATTTTAGTGGTGTTATGTTTGTTAGATACAACGGCTGGACGACTTGGTAACCCTATTTTAGCGCTACTGGACGACTCCCACACGTGGTCAAAGAGAAGGGAAAGGCTAGTGGGAAGAGTGGCGTGATTATAGGAAACCTTGTTAGTTGTTATTTATATTTATAACGAGATTATTGATCAGCTAGGAACACACTTGTACTCTCGCACACTTTAGCATCTCTGAGAATTTTCTCTAGCACAGCACTCACACTTAGAAACATTGTAATTCTGATCGTAATATCCACCTTTGTAACCCTATTTCTTGGTTAATAAATAGGTTATAGACAATTGCCATCACCCAGGGTTTTTATGTCGGCGATCCTCTAAAGATCAAGGGCTTTTCCTCGTAACAAATCCTTGTGTTTGTGTTTGCAACCGATTCATTATTGTTCTTATCAATTTAGCACTAAACCTCACCAAACAAATTTGGTTACATTATCCTTGTTAGATTTTTGACCAAAACAACAACGACGGTAGAACGACGACGGCGATGATGCTGGGGATAAGCCCACCACACGCAGACGCGACGACGAGGGTGTTGCTGCAGTTTAGATTTGTTTTTGTGTTTTGTTTATTTTTTTCAAACTTGTTATGTATTTAATAGTATTATATAAATTTTGTTTTGTTTACGTTGTTTCGTTTCAATTTTAAAATTGTTGTTTCGTTGTAATTTTAAAACCGATGGATTGAAAACAAAAAATTATTGAAAATAAAAATTGGTTACACCCCCACTAACACAAAATCAAAACAAACAAAATCAAAAATAAAAATACAAAAAAGACAACAAAAGACAAAAAAAAACAATAAAATAATAAAAGAGAGACAGCAAAAGGACACAAAAAACACATTTTTCCAAACGAGAAGTCCGACGTTTACTTAGTTTTACCCGAACTTGGTTTAAAATGAAACAACAATTTTAAAATTGAAACGAAACAACGTAAACAAAACAAAATTTAAATAATAATGTTAAATGCATAGCGAGTTCGAAAATTAGAAACAAAACACAAAAACAAATCAAAACTGCAACACCACCCGCGTCGTCGTCTCTTCTGCGTGTGGTGGGCTTATCTCCAGCATCGTTGTCGTCGTCGTTCTACCGTCGTTGTAACATCTCAGATATTTCGTATTTTTATTCCTTTATATTTACCCGACTCGGGAATGTAATTCAGAACTTTCTTATTAATAAAAACTGGTATTTCTGAGTAATTAATTTTGTTTAATTCATTTTATATCCTCGAATTATTCAAACTTGTCAAACAATTCTATTTAAATATATGAATTACTTCAATAAAATCAGTAGCTTAAACAAGTTTGAGAATTTTTATTAATTAAAGTCCCAAACTCGGGCTTAAACGAATGTAAATCCACTCGATATTGGTATTAAACCAAGTTTGGTTTCAACACACCACAAACTTAGAAATTTAAATAATATAAAATGAAACATAAGTTAAAAATGCTTGGAAATATTTTTGGTGATTTGAACAATGACTAGCTCGTTAAAACGAAAAGTTCAACTTTTACTCGGTTTTACCCGAAACTTGTTTAAAATGAAAAGTATTTTTTTTGAAATATTACTAATACAAAAGCAAAAAAAATCAAAATAAAAGAAATAAAAGAAAAGAAAAACAATAAAATAACAAAAAAGACAACAAAAGAACAAAAAAAACACATTTTTTCAAAAGACCTCATCAATAAGTCATGAATTGCCTAATCATTAATTGATTTGGTGGGTGTTTTTAACTTTTTTTTAAGTGTATCTAATAGGACCCTATATAAAATGTCAAAAAGTAGATGTTATATGGAATAAATGGCTGACAAGGTGGTAAAATTTGGAGGCAAGTTCTGAAAATATTGACACGTGTTATGCTATTAGTGGATGAGAAAAAGTTTGTCTGCAGTAAATAAAAATAAGGGCCGACCCTAAAACAATGGACATTTTGGGAAATATAAACTTTTTTGGACGAAATTTTAACTATGGATGTGAAAATGGATACTTTGATATTTTTCCCTTAATTTGGAGAGGGGGGAGGGGATGATAAGCATAAATGTAATACCCAATATCTGTTTACTTTCTAACTTCGCAAGCCACATGTCAAATTCCTCCATCACTTTAAAAATCGGTAACTTTTTATACGACAGTTTTAAAAAAAATATATATCATAACAAAAAAATGTTTTTTATCTTTAATATGAGTACCATATTGTTTACAAAAACGTAAAAAAATGTTCTTTATCATTAATAACAAACGCTTTTTTTCTTAATATGAAGTCGTGGGAAAGAGTTATTGAAGTTAGAATTAGTCTGGAAACTAATTTTACGGTAAACAAATTAGGTTTCATGCCAGGGCGATCCACAACGGAGGCAATACACATCCTGAGAAAACTTATGGAAAGTATAGGGACAGTAAACGTGATCCGCATATGGTGTTCATTAACCTAGAAAAGGCATATGATAGTGTGCCACATCAACTGTTTTGAGATAACATTGATGGTAGAGGAGTCCCGTGAAAATATATAGATATAATTATGGATATGTACGAAAAGACTGCACACAAGCGTATGTGCTTCCGTGGGGATACTTGGCTTATTCCCTGTGAAGGTAGACCTTCATCAGGGATCAACGATGAGCCTGTTTCTTTTTTGCAATAGTCTTGGAAGAGTTGTCAAAGTCAATCCAGGAGACTGTCCAGTGGTGCATGATGTTAGCAAACGATATTGTGTTAGTTGCTGAGAGAAAACAAGATCTTAACACGAGGCTAGGGGAGTGGCGAGCAAATTTAGAGAGGAACGGTTTAAAGATTAGTCGCTCTAAGACCTAGTATATCCATTGTGAATTTGGTGGGGGTAACAACGACAAGGAAGTTAAATTCATCATTGAAGACCAAGTCGTTCCGTATGTAAAGATTTTCAAGTATCTAGGATCGTTTGTCTAGATTGATGAGTAAATAGAGAGTGGTGTGGCCCACCATGTCCAGGTAGGATGGTCTATATGGAGTATTTACAGGAATTTTGTGCGACAGAAGATTCCCAACTAAAGTACAAGGAAAATTTTATAGGGTTGTAGTTAGATTTGTGGTGTTATATGGAACAGTTTGTTGGGCCATCAAGAAGACACATGTGCGTAAGATGGTGGTAGCAATGATGAGAATGCTAAGATGGATGTGTGGGCACCCAAGGTTAAACCGAATAAGCAATGATGTTTTTCGGGAGAGATCAGGTGTGACTAGCATATCAGATAGATTAGAGAGAGTAGATTGAGATGGTTTGGGCATGTGTAAATAAGACATACTACGGTGTTTGTCAGATAAGTGGATAACATTACTATAGAGGGAAGTATGGGTAGAGTGTGGCCCATATTGACTTATGATGAGAGAATTATATATGATTTGATAGATTGGCACCTCTTCAAATACACGGTCGAGGATATAGTTTTTGGAAATGTAGAATTGAGGTTAAGAAAAAATGTATAGTTTTTGTTACATTTAGACTTTAGGGACTTTATTCTACCGTTCTTTAGTGCTAAATTATATACTATTGTAAAATTTCTATTTATTATTCTATTTCCCATTATTCATTACAATTATCACTATTTTTATTTATTTACGTTTTACTATGACTATTGTCATTATTATCACCATTACCTATATGTTTATTGCAATAATTTGTTTTTTTACTTTGTTATCTAGAGGTTAGTGTTTGAACTTTGTGTTTTTTTTAATTCAGTTTTATACATATTTTTCCAAGTCAGGGGCCTCTCTGAAAACAACATATTTATTCTTTGGGATAAAGGTATGGTTTTTCTACATTGCAACTTCTCTAGACCCTGCTAATAACTTTGTTATTAGTGGGAATTTTGCAGGGCATGTTTGTTGTTGTTATTGAATTATATTTCTCCGTTGATTCTACTGCAATTTCTTCAACCGCACCCTTTGATTCACATTGCTTCAATCGATTACTTTAAGTCTTCAATTGCGAGTTCAAAAAGAAAGAAAATCAACGGATTATGGCACACAAATTTTACAATGTATATGCAGTTGAACTGTCTTACATAATATGGTATTCTTAATTATTTCCTGTCTTGTAATGGTTTCAAAGAATCCCATCCCCACAATTGCAAATATCTATCAGATTTCCCCAGCAGGAGACTTAGCAACTTCAAGTTTTATCTCCTTAGTGCACTGGTGGCTTATTGAGTAACTAACAAAGAATAAAATATAATGTACAAATTGTTAATTAGAAGCAACTAAAATCATTCAAAGATAATAACATATCCTCATTAATTTGGAATTTTTTTAGTGGCTTTATCAAATGCATAGGTTATTCCCACACCATATAAGTTATTTGGACATCATATGCGCCTATACGGCTCGTATTGGGGCTATACAAGCCGTATATGTGAAAAATTTGTATTTTTTGTGATGGAGAGTTTCATATGTTTGAAGCCTATACGGCTCGTATAGGGGCTATACGACCCGTATAGACTGGAAAAGCTGTCATCCGTACATTAGTTAGTCATGTGAGGGTTATAGTATAGCCCCTATACGAACTGTATAAAGTTGTAACGCGCAATGGGGGTGGTGTTTGAATATAACGAGGCATAAATATTACAACCCTTTATCAAATAGGGAATTAGGGATCAGGGAATAAGTGGGCTATGGGGTTTTTTGTTTTGTTTAGAACTCTTCTTTGTTTGAGCCCAATCATATGAGTAAATATATTGTTTTAATGGGCCAACTTTGAGACCTAGAATACGGCTTATCTGGGATCAAAAGTGGGCCAACCCTGATGAATAAGTGAGACCAGACGAGACATTAAATAATAAATACTACTATTAATTTAATATCCTTTGATCACAACAAAGATAAAAACAATATTCGATTAAAAATAATAAAATACTATCATTAATAGTCATTGTCATCTGATCAGAACCTTCAAATATGCTCAACCATATATATATATGCAAAGAATGTTATACGTTTCTCTATGTAATGCGTATTACCTCATGAGGACCTCGTGTGGAACACTTGGCGTACTTTGAATGAATGCCATTGGCAAGATAATACAAGAACTTATACCCTACTCCATTGCAATAAACGAAGACCCAAGTGCAACTCCGTCGATGATGTGGTCAAAAATATGCGACTAGTCTGAAGCATTGATATCATTGAGTGATCTGGCAGTTTCAAATAATGCATGCCAAATTCAAATATATCATTCACCTCATATATATATTGAAGTCACTACACGTCGATGTCCTCCAATTTCTCTTGTTATAGAGATCCAGGGCTGGCTCAACGAATGTGAAAACCTAATTCAAAACAAGAATTTGGGGTCTTTTCATTACACTTGCTAAGAATAAAAAATTGTTTATCACAAATTTTGAACTCATAACTTATGCTTTAGTATTAAGCAAGTCTACCACCACACCAACACATTACTTTGAGTTTAGTTTACCCATTATAATATATATATATATATATATATATATATATATATATACATATATATACATATATATATATATAGGGTAAGGATCCTAAGAGAACCCGTTGCAAATTGAGAGCTTTGAGAACCATTTTGGACCACTAAAAACACCTTTAAAAAATATTTTAAAAAATCATAAAACAAAAAATAACAAAATTTTAAAAAAGTAAAAAAACCAAAATTCTTATATTTCTGTCCGGTTTCATTAAAAAATAAAAATAAATAAAAAAAATAAAAAAAAACGTTGTATTATACACATATGTGTAATTTTATTTACTCTTTAGTTACGTAATATACACATATGTACGGTATCATTTATCTTAAATTATACACATGTGTATAAAAAAATCATGTAAATGTACATATATGTATATATTATACATATGTGTATATAATTTGCTAAACCGAGTTTTTTTTTTAATAAAACCGGGATGTTAAAATAAAAATTTTGGTTTTTTACTTTTTTCATTTTTGTGTTTTTTTTTATTTTATGATTTTTTTTATTTTTGGGTTTTTGTGGTTCGAAATGGTTCTCAAAGTTCTCAATTTCTAAAAAGTTCTCTCATGATCCTGATCCTGATCCTATATATATATATATATAATGTTTTTTTTATTTACTTTGGGGCCTTAATTAGGTGTGATTGTGTGAGCCTAAAGCCTTAACTTGTTTTTGCTGTCCCACGAGCCACCACTGTAGAGATCAATAACATATTTACAACAATCATAATAATAATAGTTAATTGTAAACATAATTGATATACCTTCACAAATTTTGTGAAGACGATATTGTGATATTCATCCCATGAGTTAGTACTAGTGTCTTGCGCTTTTTGACAAATTGCGGATGTATGATTTCTTATAGCACTAAAACCTTGTTTACTTCTTGTCATACCTTTGTTGAAAAAATGATTTAAACCCTCGCTCCAAATTGCTAACTATTCATAAGAATAGTTTTCAACTCGTGTGAACGACGCCTAAACAAAACTTCAGCATACGAGGAGATCGTTAACAGCCTCACGATCCTGGTTAAGTCGAGCTTTGTCTTGTAAGTGGACATGAACTTCCAGAATGATGAATATAAATTGGACTCCAGGTGAACCGCACCAATTAATATCTAATGCCCAATTAAGAATCCAAGGATGACGAGGAGGATAATGATAAGTCCTTGTATTTAGAGAGTGATTAGAGTAAATTTAAAAGTATAAAGTAGATATGAAGAAAATATAAGAATTCAAATTTTGAATTTTAAAATTCTTTTTTTTTAATTGAGTCAATATAAGCCTATCGTATCTAATTGCTTTAATATTTTCTTATTCAAAAGCCTCTAGCTCACATTCTCCGAATTCAAATTTTGAATTTTAAAATTCTTTTTTTTTAATTGAGTCAATATAAGCCTATCGTATCTAATTGCTTTAATATTTTCTTATTCAAAAGCCTCTAGCTCACATTCTCCATAAACACATGTTGATCCTCTCACGCAACAACCTAGACCGTCCCTTTCAGGTCCATCAATTCCATAACACATGGTCTTAAAAAACTCATCACATTTTCCCATATCAATATCTTATATAAGTTTATCATTTTGTTTTACAAAAATGGTGGTTTAAGAATCCACTTTAGGCCCTAAGAAAAAAGTTTTGAGTTTTGCATTAGTTGATCTTTGGGAACTAAAGGTGCTTTTGTTTTTTTTTCGATTTTGTTTTTTTTTTTCTAATTTTATCATTTGGACTTAAAGTTTTGGGAGACGAATTTTTTAAGCCGGAAAAAAGTCCATAATAATGAATTTAAGTCTAATTCTATTTGTTAATTAATAAATGATTATCATACATTTGAACTAAAAAACTTGACCAACGCTATTATGCTAAAGTCAGTTGCATCACATGCCCTCGGGATTTAGGATATCTATTTCGGAGTAGTGGCCTCAAACAATGACATCAATTTGCTCAGCAAATCGCTGCTATTTAACCAAGTCTCAGAGGGCAATGCGCCAAAATATAGTTTTGTCGTGAGTTGGCACAATACACGAAAGGGTACTATCTTGCATATGAAAATATATCGAGCTACGTATTAGTCAAAAGTTTTAGATATCCATGAAACCTTATATGATGTCGAGAGAGTCTTTGATGTCCTTCAAACGAGCTTTGTTGGAATTGTACAAGGTCAATTTGAGCTTGAAGTTTATAAACAATAAGCGATATAAAACATGCATGTATTATTATATTACATTATATAATTATGTCATGTCATATCTAAACTAGTCGGATGTTGAGGGCAAGAAAGAGGCACCAACTTACGAACATGTATATCCGATATAACTTCAACATCAAATGTAAAAATTCATAAGTTTTCGTAACAGTGAAGCTCGTTAACGACTTCAAGTTATCTAGTGAAACATATCTTGTCTAACAATGACTAATATTTATCTTTTGTTTTCTTTTCGCCATGCTTGCAGTGCGCGCATATAATGTATATATGTGTGAACCCTCGGGTGGGCACAAGTGAAATTTCACTAATTTTGACGTTATTTTATTAATCTCGTGAAAATAACGTTAAAAGTGGCGGAAGGTTAATCAGGCATCATGTGGTGGCGTTGATAGCCGAAAGACAATGGTACATGCACCAATCGGCGGTGTCCCGATGGTTGAGTGTTATGTGCATTATGTCAAAGCTTGATACAAAACTACTATCGAGCCGGGGTCTCACCGGAAACAGCCTCTCTATCCTTAAAGGGTAAGGCTTTCTACATATTACTCTCCTCAGACCCTACCATAACTTTGCTATTTGTGGGATATATTCAATGTTGTTGAGACCGGACCGGACCGGCCGGTCGAACCGGTTCAACCGGGATTCGGTCCACCGACCGGTCCGGTTCACCCAGTTCGCTCCGCAGTCAAAGAACTGGCCTGTTCGAACCGGTTCGGCCGGTCGGACCGGTTGAACCGGTTTTGTATGAAAAAAAATATTTTTTTTTTTTGAAAAATCATTTTTTAAGCTTGACCCGTCATTTTTTGACCAAATTTGTTCGGCCGGTCCGACCGGTTCGACCGGTTGAACCGGTAGGCTGTCCGGTTCGATGTCCGAACCGGTTATGAAAACATTTGATATATTGAGTACGATGATGATGAACTTTTAATTTACAAATAGATACATACTTCATGTACATCATTTGTGGGACGCTAGAATCATTCTTTAGTACAAATCAAATCTCTTAAGATGTAAACAACGTGGAAGGAGAGCTCATAATGGTAACGTGGGACATGGATATTCTGGAGTAACTGTTTTTTCCTACAAAAAGTCCGTCTATAAATTTCTTTCATTATTTTATTGGTTATATGTAGATATACTTTTTTTTAGTGTGACTTCAGTATTATTTGTAAGAATATCAATTTAGTATTATTTAATCCTTATTTATAACCAACGTTCTAATACAATTTGTGATATATATATATATATATATAAAAGTTTTGGTGAGCTTTTAAAACTTACTTATTTGTTATTTATTTGTTGAAAAACAAATGTGTTAGATAAAGCTCCTCTAAAAGCTTTAAAATGGAGTTTTTCAAAAGTGACTTTTGTTTTTCTAAAAACATATAAGCAAATAAGCAAATCTAAAAGTTCACCCAAACACCTCCATAATATATTTCATAAGAGCATAATAATTTTTAAGAATACTTAATCAAGTATAATATCAATAATATGGGATAATTTTCTGTTTTTTTTTTTTTGTTACTTTAGAGAAGAGTTTAATTAAATTTATCTTTATCTAGTATACATTTCCTACAAAAATAAAGATAAAAATTGTATGTTATATTTATTGAAGAATAACCAATAAATGGTACAAAACAAATATAACTTTATACAACAAATAGTAATTGTGTGTTACATTAAATTCAAGAAATGGATCTCCTCTTGGGAATTTAATTAACAAAAAAATTGGTAACATCAAAATTAAAAGTTGATTGAGATGGGCATATAAATGAAAGGATACATGTGCTTTGTACCCATTGATATTGGCTTAAAATAAACTATGCAAGCAACATATATGGCCACCTCTTTCTGTTCCACTTCCCTCAAGTTTCCACTCACTTTCCTTGCGCTTGTGGCCTTGTGCTTACACCTTCATAACCACAAATTCTGCGAACATACATACATACACACATGAGATATATATACCTTTCATCCATGTTTAATATAACGTATTCAAAATAAAATTATAACTAAAAGGCATATGTTACCTATTAAAATATCATGCCAAACTTTTGAAGCACCAAAACGATTTGAGGTTTATTTCATGACAAACGTTGTATAAATTTAAACTTTAAAGATTTAATTTATTAACTTGTGATGTTTTCACCACTAAGTTTAACTGGTTTTATGGCTATTCGAAATGCTCTGAATTCAAGGTGTTTTAGAGCAGTGACGTAGCTGGAAATTTCTCCTATGAGTTCGGAATTTTTCGGTGCTCGAATTTATTCGACGTCAAATTTTTCGAGCCTGGAAGGGTCGGGTCAGTCATTTGTTGAAATAAATAAACTGCAATATCATACATTAGGTTAGACTATCCACTAATACATACTCTCAAAACTTTTTTCTTTTATACATTACATAACCTTAACCGTATGCACAACACCCCAAGACATATATTAAAAAGGATCTAGAACTCACCTGGTGGCGTTACCATAGGGTCACAAAGTAATCTTCTTTCTGAAACTGAGCACTTGATTAACTGTACAAGGTTCATGATTTAACCCAGTAAATTCTTTCAACGTGTCAAGTTATCGCCTCCCCTCCTTGTTCTCGTAAAAGCATATTGTCACATGTACCAAGTTCTCACAGGGTCTACTAAGTTGTCGCTTCCTAGAAGTGATATCTTCTAACTTAGGTTCAAACCATTCATCATCAAGCGTTATCTCTAGTATGAGTGATAACTAATGTATCAACGATTACTTTGCCTCAAGCGAAAACTATGCTTGAAGTGACAACTAACTTTCACGCGACAACTTAACTACCACGATAACTATATCAGACCAAATAACCAACTTTAGACACAACTAGACTATAAGCGATGACATAATTCTCAAGCGGAAACTATCGGACCGGGAAAGAACTTTCTAATTGAATTGAGAACTTCACTATGAAATAAAAAAAAATTAAAAAAAATTTAAAACCTTACAACTTTATCAATCCTTAATCCAAGATGCAAACTTTTAATGTTACGAGGCATTTTAGTCATTTTATGTCGGTTTCAATTTGTGTTGCGTTTATGCATAATTAAGGACTTGTGTATATGTTACATTCGTCATTTTCAAATCCAAGACCCGACCCTTTTAGAATTTTTGATATAATTCAGATCCACATTTATTTGTGTTTGATTATGATGTTTCTCATGATTTATTGTGACAATTATATTTATAATTATAATGTAAAATTTATGAGTTCAATTCAACCGTGGGTTCCTTGTTTATGCCTTTATTTCATTTTTATTCAAACCATTTCAGTTCGTTTCTGTTTTATTTGAACTTACATGATAATCATAATAATAATTTATCACTATTTCTATGTTACAACTTGTTAATAATGAGTAATTCATCGTATTTATAGCTATTTAACTCCGTCTATTTTTTTGACACAATTATCCAAATTGAAACATATTCTTGAGGATTCTGCTATAAATAGTGATCTATTTTGCTCGTCTTAGTCCCAACACAATTCACTATAAATTGGTGTTACTCTCGAATTACATTTTCTGCTAGTTTGACTTTCAAAAGTCAATTGTTGAAGTTCAAAACTTTTTCTTATTATTTTCTTGGCATTTCCTTAGGTATGTTCAAGTTAGTTTATATGCAATACCATGGTTAGAATATGATGTCATGTCAAAAACAATTTGACCATGGTGTTAGTTCGTAAAAAACGAACCCGGTTCGCTTATGTTGTAGTTTGCTCAAACTTTGGAGTTTTTATTTTTTTTAACATTGAAGAAACACTAACCGGACCCCGGGCAGATTACGGATAACCTGGGGGTTAGATAGATGTTTCCCACGAGGGGTGAGACTCGGCAAAGATGGTTCTTCTGATAACCTGCAAAACAAACACCGTGAGCTCGTCACTGAGAAGGGGGGGTTCCTCCTTGTGACCACCCTCCGGCGTGAGAATCAGACTAGATTGCTCTTTAAATATAAATGTATATTAAGAGATTGCTAGAGCAGATATCAGGTATAATATGTAATACGAGATAGTATATGATGATAATATGATAAGATGAGATGATCATACCATTTGGGGTATTTATAGCCGAAGGTAGGTTTCCAAGAAGGTGTGGCCGGCTGAATAGTATTCCTGTTCTACCAACTGTGGCCTACGCACGTGCCCTGCTGGTAGTTGGTGGGTAGGCAGCGGCTGACAGTGACCAGGCCTGCTGTGTACTATTCCTTTTCCACCAACTGCCGGCTATGCACGTGGTATGACAGGAGTTGGTGAGTAGGCAGCGGCTAATAGTGACATACAGTACAAGAGCATGCTGCTCGCCATACTGTTATCAATAAGCTGTCGTATCTTTGGTCAGATCTTTTGCCCATACCTCGTCAGGTACAGTACAGAAGATCTTCCCGTATCGTACGGACTGGCTTAGTTGGGCGGGAGTATTCCCCCTCCCGCCTTTGTGCGGAATTGTTCCCGGCTTTGCTCATTCCTTCAGGTGACAACTGAATGAGAGCTAAGTGCCTTGTGCGTGTAGCCTTGCTGCGCGGGTGGCCTTCCCTGATGGCTTGTATCCGCAGCTGCGGGAACAGGCAGAGTACTTCACCATTGGGAGGCATTTCCTGCGGGAACAGCTTGCGTACTGCGCGTAAGGACGTCACGTCTCTAAGCATGGTGGGTCCTGCGGATCCAGTTGGTTTCTGCGCAGACGTCTCTCTTCAAGGTGAGTCTTGCGGGTCCAACTGGGCTCTGCTGGGACCTACCTCTTCAAGTCCCCCCCAGTCCAATGTTCTTCTCATGAATGTTTAATAAAGTGAGGTGAACTTTTGGACTTAAGCAAAGGGTTTTGAAAAGGGGTTAGTTTTAAGGTTTTCCATGGGGATTCTTCCCGCGGAAGTCCTTATGTCACTTGCAGAAATTCCCGACTTTCCTGCTTGATCTTTGGGTATGATGCGGGTAGGTCTGTAACCTCCTCGCAAGTCAGGAGCGTTGAGTCCCACTTGTGTGGATTTTCCATGAGGTTTTGGTAGTTTTGAACATAGTGATCAATTATGTTAAAACCACCAATTCCATCCTGGAGCTTCAAACAATGTAGTTCTCGACGTTCCCGCTATGCGGAGATGTTATTTCCGTTTCCGCAAGCATTGCCCAGAAGATCCTTCTTGGTTTCAATTCCCTGCGGAGCGCTAGGTATGTGAAGGGTTTTGCCTTGACACTGTACCCGCGCTCGTCTTACGGTTACTTTACTTCCAAGGTATTCCTGGCGTCAATTCCCTGCGGGTGCTAGGTATGTGAAGGGTTTTGCCTTAACACTGTACCCGCACCCGTCTTATAGTTACTTGGTTGCCGAGGTATTCTTGGCTTCTATTCCCTGCAGGTGCTAAGTATGTGAAGGGTTTTGCCTTAACACTGTACTCGCACCAGTCTTATGGTTACTTGGTTGCCAAGGTATTCCTGGCGTCAATTCCCTGCGGGTGCTAGGTATGTGAAGGGTTTTGCCTTAACACTGTACCCGCACCCGTCTTATAGTTACTTGGTTGCCGAGGTATTCTTGGCTTCAATTCCCTGCAGGTGCTAAGTATGTGAAGGGTTTTGCCTTAACACTGTACCCGCACCCGTCTTATGGTTACTTGGTTGCCAAGGTAAGGGGTATTTTCCCGCATACTTTTGAATCTTTTTGAATTTTTGAAATTCGAAGGGTTGGTGAAAGGATAAGAACAGTCCAAACCTCTGAAACGTCGTGCGACGGTTTCTTCTGACTGTGTCAGGACGTGCAGGAAGTTATGGTGACGTGACAGTACATGGTCATTCCAGACGCTTTTTCAGGCGCGTGGGCGCGATTTTTCGGGCGCGTGGCTGCGAAATTAATGGTACGCGTCCTTTCAACAGCTGTTGCCAGCTTGCTTTTTGCCACGTGTCATAGTTTCATTGCACCTTCGATTTCTCTCTCTTCCGCATTAAATTCATCGCATTAATTGCGATTAGTATATAAAGGGGGAGAGGGTTCTTTGTAATCCACACTTTCACTTTTCTCTTCATCTTCAAAACGATTTCCGGCGAATACTCACCTTTTCAGTCGAGCATTCTCTTGAAATCGTTTTCTTCTTTTATCTGCAAGATGTCTTCTCACGATCTCGAGTCTACAGCCCAGGAGGCTGGGGTGTACGCCGATGACAAGAGTACTGCTGGCGAGTGCCAGTGTGCTCTGCCTGTCGATCTATATCAGTACATCGTCAGGAAGTTCATGCTCGAGTCTCTCGAGCCTGAGTTTCCTGAACCCCATCAGACGGTGTATGATGCCCCCGGAGGCAAGATCGGGGTATATGCTGCATTCTTTGTCTATGGGAATCTTAGGTTCCCGTTGACAAAGTTTGTGTACCGTGTCCTGGAGAGGCACGGTGTGCACCTGACCGAGGTGCACCCGATGGCGATCGCGAAGATTCGCCACTTCGAGTGGGTGTGCCGGATTCTGGGCATTGAGCCCTATGTCGACCGCCTGATGACCTTCTACTCTTGGAGGTGCATCCAGGGGTGGTATACGCTGATAACCCGGATCAAGGGTTTGAAGATTTGCGCAACCGAGCGCAGTCTTCGTTCGTGGAAGCGGGAGTTCTTCTACATCTCCGCTCGCGCCATCCCCCTTGCCATGAAATTCAAGAATGGGCAAGCACTTCCCAGCCTTCACGACTCCAACTACCAGGAGGCGGAATGGTTCTCGAAGATATCCCGAGTCCAATCTCCGGTTTACCGGTTTGCGGAGTCCGGGATGGTGATGCTCGGGATGAGCCGGGTGTGGAAGGATGCGGATGCAAAAGATCCCAATCGTCCTTGAATACGGTTCGAACTCTGTTCCTTACGGTATGCTCTGTTTCTTTTTGTTGATTTAGAATATCTTCTAACTTTTTTCCTGTTTATTTCAGAGGGGAACGACTTGCAGTCGCTCCTGCATCCGCGGGAGGCTGACAGTGTCACACCCCGGCCCTGAGCGGCGGAAACAGCCGGGCGCGCTCGAGTGGGAATTGATACTTAAGCACGGGCCATTGCAAACATTCAAGGATTTTCATTGCGCATGAAAAGTTTAATACAAATACATTACATTGTTTAAAAATTACATAAAACATCCAAGTATAAAAATTGTTGAAGATTTCCACGCCATATCCCCATGCGCGGCGGGAACAACCACGCGCATCGAAGGGATAGAACTAAAATCTTCCAAAAAGCTAGTTTAGATGTTCAGCGTGAGGTGCTCTAAGTGTGACTCCATGCGCTACCTAGTTATCTCCTGAAAGACACGTAAAAACATTTGAATCAGTATAAACTGAGTGAGTTCACAAGTCTTAGTAACTTGATAAATCGTATTGCATCAAGATCTTGATACAAATCATTCTGAAACATAATTCTGATAGCATCATTAAAACACATGCTTGGTAAAACATAGTTTTATCAACATATTCTGATAAAATCGTTCCGCGGGTTACGCGCGAACATTTCTGGGAACTGTGCTCGTCTATGCAAAGTGGCGCTGCCACTACGAGCTAAAATAAGTAATACCGTCCCGCGGGTTACGCGCGAACGTTTCAGGAACATGTGCTCGTCCATGCAAAGTGGCGCTGCCACTACGAGCTAAAATAATAATTCCGTCCCGCGGGTTACGCGCGGACGTTGTGCCGGAAAACAAGGCGCTCGTCCATGCAAAGAGGCGCGACCCCTACGAGCGGGCTCAAACCCATAGTACTGCCCCATGACCATACTAGGCACTCGTCCATGCAAAGAGGTGCGACCCCTACGAGTGGGTGGATCAAACCAGCAGTCCCTACCCTTAGAGTTCCAATGGTAAAGTGATCACTTACTCGAGTTCTAGCGCACATACATCGAAAACCTTAGATAACCGTTTGCATTACTCATCATGAAACATAACTTAAACACATAATCGCTTGCATAGCTTGTAAGTATACCATGATAAAACATTATTTAAGTACGTGTCCCTCGCCCCGAAAACAGTTTAAAAATAGTGAAAATAGTGAAAATAGGGGCTGTGAGACTCACCTGTGGTTCTTGTTAAGGGATTAATCGAGATTCGGGTTTTCTTGGTGTTGGCCCCGGAAATCGAAGGTCTAGAATACGATTAAATAACAAGTATATATATTAAGATCAAGAAATAGGAGAATATAAGGGTTGGATAGTAGGTCTCAAGGTTATATTCTCGGCTTACCTAGTAACAGGATCGGAGCTGGAAACAACGGATGCTTGGGAGAGGATTAGTGCAAGTTTGTAGTTCTTTGAAGTGTGTTTTGGGTGATAACTTAGGTTACATATTTATAGGCAAACTCAAGGGAACACAATCCCTTGCTTTAGGGGATTGAAATCTTTTCATATCTAGGTGTAATGATGATAAAGTATGGAAATTATTATTGTTTATTGTTTATTTAAAAGTGGAGGAGTGGTTAAAAGATCTTGATTTGATTTGGACAGGACATGCAGGTCTGGGGTTGGTGAGAATAGGGTGGCTGACAGTTGACTTTTCATGTTACAGTGTGCTTTTTCAGGTACTTTTGTCAGTGTACAGTAAAAAGTGGAAAATCTCTGAAACACGCTACTGTTTCCTTTTGGGCGGGAGTAATCTCCTCATGTCTGGAGAATAGACTAAGTGTTCTGTGCGCATCACTTTGTGCGCATAGCTTTCTGCGTGAAGGACATTTCTTTGCTGCGGGTAGGTGCGTAACCTTCTCGCAGTTAGGGATATTGAGTTTCATTTGTAGATTCTCCAGGTGGTCTTGGTATTTCAACATAGTGATCAGTCATGTTGAAGTCAATTCCATCTTGGAGCTTCAGTCAAACTAGCTCTCAATGTTCCCGCCATGCGGGGAGGTTAGTTCCCTTCCGCACGCGCATAAACGATTTAGGATGCACCCTCCTTAGCATCATGCGGGGTGGTCAACCCATAGACAACATAACGTTAAGTTACATGAAAACATAAAGCCAAAACATTCGCGCATGGCGCATATAACATGCTCACGCTGGTTCTTAACATGGTGCGCTCGCGCAGGTTGCACATAACAAATACACGCGCTGACTAACATGGCGCGCTCGCGCAGGGCGCACATAACAGATGCACGCGCTGACTAACATGGCGCGCTCGCGCAGGGCGCACATAACAAATGCACGCGCTGACTAACATGGCGCGCATAATATTTACAATCACCTAATTATTAGGTTGATTACTTAGTTTAAGGGATTGGGAATTTACCGGGTGTCACATTCTCCCCTCGTTAAACGAATTTCGTCCCGAAATTTAGGAGACGTTGCTGGCAGAAGCCATGCTCTGAAAGAGGTGTGGGTATTTCTTGCGTATTCGGTCTTCTCTTTCCCAAGTGAATTCAGGCCCACGCCTCGAGTTCCATTGAACCTTTACTAACTTGATTTTGCTCCTGCGTAACTTTTGTTCTTTCCAATCGGTTACTGCTATAGGTTCTTCTACGAAGTGCAGCTGTTTGTCGATGTGAATCTCTTCCATCGGCAAAATCAACGTTTCGTCAGATAAGCACTTTTTGAGGTTGGACACATGAAACGTATCATGAACTCCACTGAGTTCGGCGGGTAAACGGAGTTTATAAGCAACCGGACCGATCCTTTCCAGGATCTCGAATGGTCCAATGAAGCGCGGATTCAACTTTCCTCGCTTGCCGAAACGGGGGACTCCTTTCCATGGAGAGACTTTCAAAAGTACTTTATCCCCTACTTGAAACTCCAATGGTTTCCTTCGCACATCTGCGTAGCTCTTCTGTCTGTCGCGCGCTGTCTTAAGGCGATCCCTTATCTGAAAAATCTTGTCTGTTGTTTCTTGGATCAATTCTGGACCAGTCATTTGCTTGTCACCTACTTCAGCCCAGCACAGTGGGGATCTACACTTGCGCCCATACAAAGCTTCGAACGGCGCAGCCTTAATGCTTGTGTGATAGCTGTTGTTGTAAGAAAATTCAACCAATGGGAGATGAGTATCCCAGCTACCTTCGAAATCGATTGCGCACGCGCGTAGCATATCTTCCAATGTCTGGATTGTTCACTCGCTTTGCCCATCCGTTTGAGGATGATATGCCGTACTCATGTCAAGACGAGTACCTAAAGCCCCTTGTAACGATCTCCAAAACCTTGATGTGAACCGACTATCTCTATCAGAAATGATGGACACTGGGACTCCATGTTTTGAAACTACTTCTCGAATATACAGTCGGGCTAACTTTTCCATCTTATCGGTTTCCTTGATCGGCAGGAAGTGCGCGGACTTAGTTAGCCGATCCACAATAACCCATATTGTGTCATAACCCCCAGGTGTCCTTGGCAGTTTGGTGATGAAGTCCATAGAGATTTGTTCCCACTTCCACATGGGAATTTCTGGCTGCCGAAGCAACCCTGATGGTTTCTGGTATTCAGCCTTCACCTTCGAACACGTCAGGCACTTACTGACATACGTCGCGATGGCGCCTTTAAGATTGGGCCACCAATACAGCGTTTTAACATCTTGGTACATCTTGTCTGCGCCAGGATGTACGGAATACCGCGTCTTGTGAGCTTCGTTCAATACCTGCTCGCGCAATCCTCCCTTGAGAGGGACCCATATGCGGTTAGCGAAATATAGATTGCCGTTCTCTTTAAGTTCCAAATTCTTAACCATACCCCCAAGGCATTCGTTTTTAACAAACTCTGGTTTCAAGGCTTCTTGCTGAGCGTCTCGGATGCGGGTAGAGAGATCTGCGTGAATGGTCAACCTTAGAGCCTTGACTCGTAGCGTTTTTATTCGCTCCTTCCTACTTAGCGCGTCTGCTACCACATTCGCCTTTCCAGGGTGGTACTTAATTTCACAATCATAATCGTTCAACAACTCCACCCATCTTCGTTGCCTCATGTTTAAATCCTTTTGATCAAATATATGTTGAAGGCTCTTGTGATCCGTAAAGATTATACACTTTGTACCATAGAGGTAATGGCGCCAAATCTTTAGCGCGAAGACAACCGCTCCAAGTTCTAAATCATGCGTTGTGTAGTTCTTTTCATAGGTCTTGAGTTGGCGTGAGGCATACGCTATGACTTTGTCTCGCTGCATAAGGACACATCCAAGTCCCTGATGTGAAGCGTCGCAGTAAACAACAATGTCATCCATCCCCTCGGGCAAAGACAAAATTGGCGCACTACATAACTTCTGTTTCAACATTTGAAATGCTGTTTCCTGATCTTCGCCCCAAACAAACTTCTTGTCTTTCTGAGTTAGCGCGGTCAGAGGTAGAGCTATTTTGGAGAAGTTCTCAATGAAGCGTCGATAGTAGCCAGCTAGTCCTAGGAATTGCCTCACCTCAGTTGGGGTTTTTGGCGCTTCCCAGTTTTCGATGGCCTTGACTTTGGAAGGATCAACGTGAATTCCTTTCTCGTTTACAACGTGACCGAGAAAGTGAACTTCTCTAAGCCAAAACTCGCACTTGGAAAACTTCGCATACAACTTTTCTTTCCTCAACAATTCCAAAATCAATCTCAGGTGTTGCTCATGCTCGGCCTTGGTCCGAGAGTAAATCAGAATATCATCTATAAACACAATCACAAACTTGTCCAAGTATGGTTTGCACACGCGGTTCATCAGATCCATGAACACAGCCGGCGCATTAGTTAGCCCGAAAGGCATCACTAAGAACTCATAATGGCCGTATCTAGTTCGGAAGGCTGTTTTCGGCACATCTTCCTCATGGACCCTAAGTTGGTGGTATCCTGACCGTAGATCTATCTTCGAATAATAACTGGATCCCTGCAACTGGTCAAATAAGTCGTCAATCCTCGGTAAGGGGTACCGATTCTTGACTGTCAGCTTGTTCAGCTCCCTGTAGTCAATACACATTCTGAACGAACCATCCTTCTTCTTAACAAACAGTACTGGAGCTCCCCAAGGTGAAAAGCTTGGGCGTATGAAACCCTTATCCAATAGTTCCTGTAACTGATTGGATAGCTCTTGCATCTCAGATGGAGCTAATCGATAAGGCGCTCGAGCTACTGGCGCAGCTCCTGGGACTAAATCAATACGAAACTCGACTTGTCGCGGCGGCGGTAATCCGGGCAAATCTTTAGGAAAAACTTCTGGAAATTCGCGCACTACTGGTAAGTCTTCAATTCTTCGCTCATCTCCTTCCTTCTCTACGACATGCGCCAGGAAGGCGTAGCACCCTTTCCTTAGGCACTTTCGCGCCTTTAGGCACGAAATCAGTTTCGTCGCAACTCCCCTTCTTTCCCCTTGAATTACCAGGGTTTCTCCGTTCAACAGTGGGATCCGAACCTGCTTCTCATGGCAAATAACTTCCGCGCGGTTCTCGACTAACCAATCCATACCTACCACAATGTCAAAACTTCCCAAGTCTATTGGCAACAAGTTAATATTGAACCCGTGACCTCCCATGACTATAACACATTGTTCAGTTCTTTCGTTCGCGCATAACTGCCTACCATTGGCTAGTTCTATAGTATAAGGCGTGTCTAGCCTACTGGTTGCTAGGCCTAGGGAGTCTTTAAACTCAGCGGATATAAAACTTAGGTCAGCGCCAGTATCAAATAAGACAGATGCAAAATGTCCGTTAAGCAAAAACGTACCGGTTACCACATTCGGCTCTTCTTTAGCTTCGCCTGCGCCGATCACAAAAGCTCTCCCGCGAGCTTGGTTCCCCTTTTGCGGGCAATCCCGACTAAAA
Source organism: Bidens hawaiensis (assembly GCF_021521415.1). Classification (NCBI taxonomy): domain Eukaryota; kingdom Viridiplantae; phylum Streptophyta; class Magnoliopsida; order Asterales; family Asteraceae; genus Bidens; species Bidens hawaiensis. Next base: position 39,931 of record NW_027492023.1, on the reverse strand, counting down.
TGCCCTGGCTTCCCGCATGCGTAGCAGTTGTCGCTTGCTCCAGCTTCTCTGACACGGCAATTTATCGTCTTGTGCCCTGGTCTGCCACAATTGGCACATTCGATTCTTGCGCATTCACCCTCGTGGTGATACTTGCATTTGCTGCACCATGGGCGAGGCCCGCTGTATCCTTTTCGTGGTGGCTCCGCGGCCTGAATCGCGTAAACCCTTGCGCTTTCCTGCTTCTTGAACGGTGGCTGCTTGGAGTCGGACCCTCGGTGGTGAGAGTTCCATTTCCTCTTGGGATCAGAGGTTCGCTGCTCGATTCCGCGCGTAGTCAACATACCCGCACGGATCGTATCCCTTGTAAGGGTGATGGCCCGTGCTACCGCCTCATCAAAGGTTGGAGGCGCTGCGGCGTTGAGCGGAACCCTAACAACAGGAGGTAACCCAAAAATATACCTCTCGATCTTCTTTTCCTCCGTGTTTGCCATGTCTGGCACCAACTGGCAAAGTTCGTTGAACCGGTTGTTGTAGGCGTCGATATCCGTTCCTACCATGGTGTGGTTCCAGAATTCCTGTTGTAGACTCTGGATTTCTGCGCGAGAGCAGAACTTTCTCATCATCATCTCCTTCAGTTCCTCCCAGGTCTTGTGGAGAGCAACTTCTCGCCCCAATGTTTTCGTTTGAAGCTTCCACCAAGACGAAGCTGCCTCTTGGAACATGCAGGTCGCGTAAAGGACCTTCTGGTTCTCACTACATCCGCTAATGGAGAGAACTGTCTCCATCTTGTCAATCCAGTTGTAGAGCCCAATGGCCCCTTCGGTTCCCTTGAATGGCCAAGGCTTACAGGCCATGAATGTCTTATAGGAGCATCCTTTGTCCAAGGCTCCTGATTCGGGTTCTGGGGTCTCATTCTGACGACCCTGACTTGATTCGGCCTTGCTGGCCTCATGTGTCGCAATCGCCTGCGCGATTATTTCCGCGAGTTCCTCGGGTGTCATGGTAATTCCTTTGGCTTTAGTTGGAGGCATTCTTGCTTTAAAAGAGTGAAAATATATCAGACTTAGCGCATGTACTCTGAGCACATAATGTTATCATTATTTACTAGACAGTGTGACCCGTGTTCCTAAGTGTGTGTATAGTTTCTTTTGAAAATATTTTCTTTGAAAAAAATATTTCATGCGATTCCTCAACGGTTATAGTCTAGGTTAAAACTTCTTTTCCTAGTTCGCTATAACCAGTGCTCTGATACCAATCTGTCACACCCCGGCCCTGAGCGGCGGAAACAGCCGGGCGCGCTCGAGTGGGAATTGATACTTAAGCACGGGCCATTGCAAACATTCAAGGATTTTCATTGCGCATGAAAAGTTTAATACAAATACATTACATTGTTTAAAAATTACATAAAACATCCAAGTATAAAAATTGTTGAAGATTTCCACGCCATATCCCCATGCGCGGCGGGAACAACCACGCGCATCGAAGGGATAGAACTAAAATCTTCCAAAAAGCTAGTTTAGATGTTCAGCGTGAGGTGCTCTAAGTGTGACTCCATGCGCTACCTAGTTATCTCCTGAAAGACACGTAAAAACATTTAAATCAGTATAAACTGAGTGAGTTCACAAGTCTTAGTAACTTGATAAATCGTATTGCATCAAGATCTTGATACAAATCATTCTGAAACATAATTCTGATAGCATCATTAAAACACATGCTTGGTAAAACATAGTTTTATCAACATATTCTGATAAAATCGTTCCGCGGGTTACGCGCGAACATTTCTGGGAACTGTGCTCGTCTATGCAAAGTGGCGCTGCCACTACGAGCTAAAATAAGTAATACCGTCCCGCGGGTTACGCTGCGAACGTTTCAGGAACATGTGCTCGTCCATGCAAAGTGGCGCTGCCACTACGAGCTAAAATAATAATTCCGTCCCGCGGGTTACGCGCGGACGTTGTGCCGGAAAACAAGGCGCTCGTCCATGCAAAGAGGCGCGACCCCTACGAGCGGGCTCAAACCCATAGTACTGCCCCATGACCATACTAGGCACTCGTCCATGCAAAGAGGTGCGACCCCTACGAGTGGGTGGATCAAACCAGCAGTCCCTACCCTTAGAGTTCCAATGGTAAAGTGATCACTTACTCGAGTTCTAGCGCACATACATCGAAAACCTTAGATAACCGTTTGCATTACTCATCATGAAACATAACTTAAACACATAATCGCTTGCATAGCTTGTAAGTATACCATGATAAAACATTATTTAAGTACGTGTCCCTCGCCCCGAAAACAGTTTAAAAATAGTGAAAATAGTGAAAATAGGGGCTGTGAGACTCACCTGTGGTTCTTGTTAAGGGATTAATCGAGATTCGGGTTTTCTTGGTGTTGGCCCCGGAAATCGAAGGTCTAGAATACGATTAAATAACAAGTATATATATTAAGATCAAGAAATAGGAGAATATAAGGGTTGGATAGTAGGTCTCAAGGTTATATTCTCGGCTTACCTAGTAACAGGATCGGAGCTGGAAACAACGGATGCTTGGGAGAGGATTAGTGCAAGTTTGTAGTTCTTTGAAGTGTGTTTTGGGTGATAACTTAGGTTACATATTTATAGGCAAACTCAAGGGAACACAATCCCTTGCTTTAGGGGATTGAAATCTTTTCATATCTAGGTGTAATGATGATAAAGTATGGAAATTATTATTGTTTATTGTTTATTTAAAAGTGGAGGAGTGGTTAAAAGATCTTGATTTGATTTGGACAGGACATGCAGGTCTGGGGTTGGTGAGAATAGGGTGGCTGACAGTTGACTTTTCATGTTACAGTGTGCTTTTTCAGGTACTTTTGTCAGTGTACAGTAAAAAGTGGAAAATCTCTGAAACACGCTACTGTTTCCTTTTGGGCGGGAGTAATCTCCTCATGTCTGGAGAATAGACTAAGTGTTCTGTGCGCATCACTTTGTGCGCATAGCTTTCTGCGTGAAGGACATTTCTTTGCTGCGGGTAGGTGCGTAACCTTCTCGCAGTTAGGGATATTGAGTTTCATTTGTAGATTCTCCAGGTGGTCTTGGTATTTCAACATAGTGATCAGTCATGTTGAAGTCAATTCCATCTTGGAGCTTCAGTCAAACTAGCTCTCAATGTTCCCGCCATGCGGGGAGGTTAGTTCCCTTCCGCACGCGCATAAACGATTTAGGATGCACCCGCCTTAGCATCATGCGGGGTGGTCAACCCATAGACAACATAACGTTAAGTTACATGAAAACATAAAGCCAAAACATTCGCGCATGGCGCATATAACATGCTCACGCTGGTTCTTAACATGGTGCGCTCGCGCAGGTTGCACATAACAAATACACGCGCTGACTAACATGGCGCGCTCGCGCAGGGCGCACATAACAGATGCACGCGCTGACTAACATGGCGCGCTCGCGCAGGGCGCACATAACAAATGCACGCGCTGACTAACATGGCGCGCATAATATTTACAATCACCTAATTATTAGGTTGATTACTTAGTTTAAGGGATTGGGAATTTACCGGGTGTCACAGACAGTCCCGCTCGGATGGGTACTCGCGCTCTAGACGAGAACGAGTTGCCCATCCTTGAACAGACGGCGGATTGGTTCGTGGAGGTCTACCCGCTAGGCCACGAGATCCTGAGCGCCAGGCGGCCAGGTAAGGCGTTATTCAACCCTCGACCCCTCAATGTTGAAACCTCTGCTGGAATTCCTCTAATCTTATGTTCTGATGAGGAATCCGCAGATGGTCCTCCGTTGGTGCGGAAGAAGAAGGCCGCCGGCGGGAAGGGGAAGGAGAAGGTGGCCTCCACTGCCGATCCGGTGCCTCGGTCTGACTCAGAGGCCGAGAGCGAGGAGGTGGCGGGGAACCCCGGTGGTGATAAGACCACTGCTCCGGAGGCTGCGACGATTGTCACCTCCGGAGAGCCCAAGATGACAACGGTGACCGGCGTGAAGAGCTCCATCGGGTTCATCCCCGCCTGTCCGCACTTTTAGGCTCAAGAAAACCCGTAAGTACAAACTATATTTTTAACTTCATAGCTTTCCATCATTAATACTTATCTTCTTTGTGCAGGCGTGGATGTTGACGCATTCCAGGGTGGAGCGGGGAAGAGTACCCCTCCGCCCATGACGGTAGGCTTGGTCAGCCTTCCTGAGGCGACGACCCAGGCGGCTGCGCCTGCTTCCGCTGGTTCAGTTGCTCACTCCATTGAGCCAACTGTTCCAGCTGTGATGACATCACCACCGGCTGTCAGTGCCATTTTTACCGCATCTTTCACTGAGCCGGCGGTTACTTTTGCTGCGGATTCCGCAGCGGCGACCGGGGCGGCCGCGGCGGCCTTCACCATGCCTCCTCCGTCATCGGCGACGACGGCCGATCCTTCAGGTATGCATGGGGCTTCTCGCCAACCTCTGCCTCCTTCCCATCTACCTGACCTCTTGGACGGATTTCCCTTGGGTTCAGGTGATGGGTTTGGCGGCTATCGGCCTGTTATTGACCCTACATGTGCGTAGGGTTCTTTTGGCCTATTATTATATATTTGTTTTTTTTATATATCATCTTTTCCTAACTGCTTTTTGTTTTTTGCAGTGTCAGATTCCAATGAAGTGTATGTTCCACGATGGAACATCCGCCGAGGAACAACCCTTCGCACACCTGTGGAGTGCGTGGAATGGGCTCGTTACGCAGCTCCCAGTGGTGCGTTGGGGGAAGCCATGGCTAGCTACCAGGAGGGTAGGCTAACCAATGAGCTTCGGGTTCTCCTGGCCCGGATGCAGCCGCGTGTCGAGCTGCTTTGTCGTGAAAACGACAAGTTAAAAGCAGCTCGCATTCAAGAAGTAGCTCAGACGCGGGCTGTCCGGGAGGAGAATAGGAGGCTCTCCGCCGCGGCCGCGGAGAAGGAGAAGGCGTTCAAGGCCCTTGAAGTTGAGGTTCAGGCCCGTCTCGAGGCCCGTTCCAAGGCTGCCCAAGCTGTTAATGAACAGCTTAGGCTGGCTAAGGAAACTGCTAGGAACGCAACTGAAAGGGCCACCAAGGCTGAAGCTGTTGCTGAACCTCTACGCGTGGAGAATGAGGAACTTAAAGCCAAATTAGAGGCTCTCCAGCAGGCTCATGATGCCTTGGCGATGGAAGACGCCAAAAAGCTCCAAGAGATCTTGGACCAAAGGGGGGTGCTTGACCACACTGAGCGGAAGCTAAAGGGCGTCGAAGAGGCTGCGGCTAAAGAAGTGTTGCTTGCCAACCTCAACAAGAGTGAAGCCGAACGCGCCCGTAACGAAGCTCAAGCTGCCCTCCAGGAGGCTCTGGTTGCCAAGGAATGGCTTCTTCGAGAAGCGTTGTCTCAGGTATGCTTTTCATGTCTTTACGCTTTTCTTTGTAAATAGAAAAGGTTCTGATACTTGTATATTTTCTTTTTTGTAGGTTGTGCATCGGGTCTTCACGGAGATGTCTTATGACGATGCTATGAGCGCAGCCCTCAACGCTTCTCATGAGGATGGGGAAAAGGCCGGTTTCCTGCTTGGTCTAGGGTTCATTGAGAAAGGCATCCCGCCTTCCAACTTCCCTTTATTTGATGTAGATACTGAAGCTGTATACGACCAAGCAGTGAATCAGTATGCCGCCTTCCCGCATCCGGTGGTGGAGAAGGTAAACGAAGTTGCTGCTGCTGATGATGGGCTAGCTATCCTTAAAGCTTTCCTTGAACTGCCACGCTCTACTGATGGTGCTGGTCCAAGTGGAAGTGGCCCTGAAGCTTGATCCTGAAGATCCCTTCCCACTGCTAGGATAGATTTAGCTTGTATAGATTTATATTCTTGTAGGCGGGTAGTTACCCGGCCATTCTTGTAATGAATATTATGAAATATAAATCTTTGTGCGGGTAAGACCGCTACTTTCACTGGATTCCTTGCTTTATAAACGTTATATGACTTGCATACTTTAGTTTAAATTAGCAATTTTCCAAGTGTTTAGAATAAGTTAACCTTTGAACGTGGTAGATAATAGGTTGAAGTTTTGCTTCCTCTTTCGTGATTGTGCGGGTAGGACCGTCACTTGCACTTAGTAGGATGGCTAAACTTTACCTACATCTGACCTGCGTGGAGGTTTTCCTCATCTTTTTAGAAATTTCTAAGTGTTTAGGATAAGTTAACATTTGAACGTGGTAGATAATAGGTTGAAGTTTTGCTTCCTCTTTCGTGATTGTGCGGGTAGGACCGTCACTTGCACTTAGTAGGATGGCTAAACTTTACCTACATCTGACCTGCGTGTAGGTTTTCCTCATCCTTTTGTTAGAAATTCTCTTGAATAAGTTATCCGTTCGACGCGCGGTTGTCAATAGGTTCGGTTTCCTCTCATGATTTGTGCGGTTAGGACCGGCACTTTCATTTAGTTGGGTGACCAAAGTTTACCTATGACTGACCTGCGTGAAGGTTTGCCGTTTTTTGGGTTTATGCGGGTTTTGCCGTCTTCCCCACGCGACGACTTTCACACCTGATTATGCGGTGAAAACCGGCATATCCGTGTTGAATAAATTAACCGTTCGACGCGCGGTTGTTAATAGGTTAGTGTTCAGTTTCCTCTATCATGATTCATGCGGATAGACCGGCACTTTCATTTAGTGGGATGACTGAACTTTACCCTTTAACTGACCTGCGTGAAGGTTTGCCGTTTTTTGGGTTTATGCGGGTTTTGCCGCCTTCCCCACGCAACGACTTTCCACGTAATTATGCGGTGAAAACCGGCATATCCGTGTTGGAAGTTCATACAAGTATAAATGTAAAATCATCAGCGTCGATGTTCTAAGGAGAATCATTTCCATTAGAAGTGGCTCTGGGCCTTTTCTTTACAAATTTGGAATTGATCTACATGCAAACTGTGTAATTGAGCTCCCTTCCATGTTGTTGGGATGGGAGTGCCATCGAGCCGATATGCACCTGGTTCGGGATCTCGTTCTTTACGCAGCATGTAGTCTCCCCATTGAAGCTGCAATTTTATTCGTGTTTTCCCCAGCTGGGGTTCTACACGTATCAGCCTGCTCAGCGTTCATTGCGCCACGAGGTGCGCGAGCGTCCCATCTCTGACAAATGCTTCGACCATGTCCTTTACGTCTGTGCATTCTTCAGTGTTGTGGCCTTTTGTCCTGTGAAAGTCACAGTATTTGCTCCGATCAGCATTGTGACGATGTCGGATTATTGGAGCCTTTGGCCATGGGAGCTCCTCAGTGGCGAATATCTCGGTGACGCTTTTGGTGAGTGGCGTCCATCTGGAGTTCTGGTTCGACTGTACGTTATCCCTTCCGCCTAACCGATGTTGCAAGCCGGATGAGGTGTCAAAGTTTACCCTTGACTGCCAAATGCCTAGCTTCCGTTTTTTGTTTAATCGGGCGGTAAGGACGTTGTCTTCTCTTGTTTTCTGGGTGTAGAGGTTTGTGCTCTGTGGGAGATCTCTACCCAGTTGCTTCACCGTTTCCGCAAAGCGTTTTGCTGCTGTCATGATGGCATCCCATGTGGATGGCATGCCATCTTTACCCGTTAAGGTGCGGATGAGCTCTGGGTCGTTCGCGCCCTGGATGAAAGCAGCGCGAACAAGATCTTCGCTGATATTACCCAGACTTAGCTTCTTTGAGTTGAAGCGAGTGATGAAGTCTGGCAAAGATTCATCTTTTTCTCGAATGCAATTGAGGATTGTCCATTGCTCCTCGGTATACTTTCTTTGCTGGCTGAAGTGTTGGCTAAACTTCTGCTGGAAGTCTTCCCAATCGTAGATGTGGTGGACCGGTAGACGATCGAACCACGCTCTAGCTGCCCCAACAAGCGTCATTTGGAACATGTAACACCACGTAGGTTCCGTCCAACTACTAACGGTTGCCCCCGCTATGAACCTGTTCAAATGATCATCTGGATCAGATATACCATCGTAAGTGCCGATGTTGGACATCTGTTTGGCACTTTTCGGGACGATTGCTTCCGCAATGTCCCTTGCAAATTTGGACGTTCCCGCCTTTGCAGCAGTTGGTGTAAATGTTTTCGAGAAGTCGCGTGGATTTCCACCTGTGTTTTTTGGTTTGAAGGCTTCTCCAAAACGCCTTCTCGGTTGGGAGTCCGTTTCCTTACGCTTCCCTTTTGCCCTGGGAGTCCGTTTCCTTACGCTTCCCTTTTGCTCAAACTTTGGAGTTTTTATTTTTTTTTAACATGTTTATGGCAAAATCAAGTTTGGATCACACTAACCTCAGTTGACATAAGTCCTTTTAGTGTGTGTGTATAATATATATATCAAAATAGATTTAATGGTGGCTATATTTATTTTTATGGTTGTTGCTTGCGAGTAGAGGGCTGATAGTGGTGTCAACGACAACCCATAGTTGGTGATTGCAGACAAACAATGAGGCTAGTTAATTTAGACTTGTTAAAATTGAATAAATCATAAAATAACAACTTTTGATACACTAAATGGTTGTTTGGTAGCATGTGAATAATTCCATTAAAAGATTATATTTGAATTAGGCAAAGATATAATGTGTTTGGTTACACCTCTTAATAATCAACCCTGGAATTTTTTAATGGTTAATTTTTAAATACACGTTAAATAATTTAGAAGTTACTTCTTAAAAAATAAGATTTCATATTCATTTAATACTAAATTGTCAAACAACCCCTCATAAATAAATTTAGTAGGTTCATATAAACTCAATGAGAAACATAATCTACATCATCTATCACAATTGTTGATGGATCGTATCTCTTGCGGTGTGGACAATATTTTTTGTATGGTATGTATGGAGGTGAAATGTCAAAAATCACAACTATTATTGCCTGGAACTTTAATTACGTAATTATGAATAAAAAATCGTAAAAACCATTTGAATAAAAAAAAGGAAAAGAAAAGGCTACAAACAGCCGAAATTTCGTACGGCAAGGGACATCTCCCAAGAATGTCACCGACAATGGGCGTTATTCCACAACGATATTTCTTATTTTCCATTTTACATCTTACGTTACGTTTATTAAAATGTAAAACAGAAAAACATTTTATAAGAATTTAAATGATATTTTAAACCACAACTGGGTAGAAACATCACGGTGGCACAACTATTTAAATTCCGGCAATATCAGTTATTTCGTTACAACACTAACATTAAACTCAAATTATAAACTCATCAAATTAATATGTTTAAAAACAAAAGATGAATTTAGCATATTTAAAAATAAAAGAAGAAAATACGTTGACATTTAATAGATATCTTAATTACACTATTTAGTATAATAGCAATTATTACATAATTTACAACGCACATAATAATTATTACATCAACTACAAATGAAATAACGTTATAAATTTCATACTAAATGTAAACTATCGTTTGTCGTCATTATAGATCGACTCCAAATACTTTTAGAACAAATTTATTTTGATTCTTTACATCTACAAGACTTGAACACAAAGCCTTCAAGCCTAAATGTGTTCACAAACTTTTGCATTTGTCAAGGGATTTCAAACGCCTAGTGGCGGACATACCTTATTGGTAGGGGTAGTACCCGCTATCCCTCAACTTTTCCAGTGAAGTTGATTTTTTTTTATTTTTGTTTTACGTTTTATGTATTATGTTACACCGACATCATAATTTGCTACCTCTTAAATATTTTTTGATGATTAAAAGCTCCCAATTTAATTAAAACTTAAAAGCCCAAGTATAATTTCTTTTCCTCGATGATGGTTTTGATTCTTTTAAACGATAAAAATAGACTGCGAATTAGTGGCCATCGATCATCATTGTCCACTCCAAGTCGGGCCACTAGCCTCCCACCCTTCCCATGTCGTTGTGTCGCTGTCATCAGTAGCTCATCACCACTATCATCCAACACCGTGTCGTGACTCATGTATTCCTCTAAATCCTATTTGTTTGTATTAAAGTACTTCAAACTTGGAAGAGTTTGAAGACGGAATTGGAGTTTAGGATAGGGTTTAGTTTGTACTTTTAGTTATTGTGTATATGATTATGGTTTACTTTACACTTTGTTTCTTCTAAAATTAAGGGACTTGAAACTCGGAAGATAAAAGCACATTCTAAACAAGTTCTTATTAGCAATCTTTAAGAAAAAATCCAAAAAATTTATTTACGCTTTGTTTCTTCTAAAATTAGGGGACTAGAAACTTGGAAGATGAAACCACATTCTGAACAAGTTCTTATTAACAATCTTTATAAAAGAATATTCCAAGAAAATGATGATATTGATCGAGTCCAAATATTGCTAATGATACGCTAGAAAATGATGATATCAGTCTAAATATTCCTTCTACCTTAATTCCTACAATGTCAGATACAATCGGTTTGAATGATTTTTCTTCAGATCCCTCTGATATACCACCTATTACTTGATCAAATAGATTATGTAAGAACATATTTGGTTACAGAAAGTTCTTCAACTTCGAGGTCATAAATTTTCTTGGAAACACAATTCTAATGTTAGCCGAAGACATTAATGTAGAATGGTTTGATAAACACAAGTGATTTAGAGTATAGACAAAACATATTGTGCGGTTAAAAGAAAACATTTGATAAGGTAACTAACTGGAAACGATGTAATGGCTTGATTTTATACTTTAAAATAAGGTTACAAAAGTCGCTAAGCGGACCCTAGGCGGCCGACTGGGGAGTTGGGTGTACTCGGAGTATTCGGGGAGTACTCGGAGAGTACTAGTACATGGTAATATAAACAAAACTAATTTTTGGATATTATGTATATGTCAAATATAATAAGTTTACTAATATTTATAACAAAATAGTTGAATATCAATATAAATAAAAGAAATACATTTTAAATAATAAAATAATCTAAAAATTACTAATCATTAATTAAAAAATGATATTTGTTCGTTAATATTATTGAAATACGAAATTTGTTTTATTTTTTTAGTCAAAATTGGTCAAAGTTCATCGATAAGATGTGGTTCTGGCTGAGGTTGACCACATTTGACCGATTCTTAGTAACTAGGTGGATTTACATAAACTCACATCGACGACATACCTTGTAACGAGTACTCGGCCTTGTAATCCTACTTTAACAACATTGATTTAAAATACGAAGAGAAAAAATCATTCCAAGTATATGTTTAACTTTATTTATTATCAAGTTTTTTTAAAACAGACATTAAAATTATTTTTTATACTACCTCTAAGATTACCGTCACTACAAACTTCAATTGTTCCAAATCCTATTAATGAAAAATGGAGTAAATAGATTATCTTGTGGAACAAGTTTTCATAACTTTCTAGTACAAAGCAATCCATTGAAAAGACAATATTACCCTGCGCCCACACTATTATTCTCAAAACCCTTTTACTTTTACAATTTTGTACTTTAGCCCCTTACATTTCCACTAAAGATTTTTCTGTGCCAAAGCCACCACCACCGGCGACGGCTTTCAATAAATCCAACAGCAAAACACTCAAATCGGAAATTTAGTTCAATAAAGTAAACATATATGAACATATATACAGATAATAACACACTAATCATACTGTATAGACTTAATAACAAAAGGTCCATCCAAAAACGGTCATTTAAAATGGATGCAAATTTCTGCTTAGCCCATTTACGTTAGCAAACACGCCAACCAGATCCGGTTTACGCGAACGGTCCGATCGAATACGGTCACCTTCAGTTACAACCGCCGGTTCATCAGCACCAACAACTTTGGCCGTTTTCTCAACCTTCTTAACCTTTTCAGAATCAGATCTCTTTTTCTTCGACAATAGCTTACGGACAACAATAACCGAACCGTTCTTACCGGGATCCATCCTTACGTCACTGTTACTCCTGTAAAGAAGGTTTCTAAACTTCCACCGTTTCGAAGAGCTACCGGTTGAGTTACTCTTCTTACAGTCTTCAACTTCTTCTTTCGGTTTCCATATGCAGTACGTGCCCGGAGCCACTCCGTCGAGCTCGTCAGCTTCCGATGACGAACACGAATCCGATTCGAAAAGCTTCCGCAAAGGAAGCCTCGTCGGCTTAAATTTGTCACCGGAGTTGTCTAGTAATAAACTCTGGTCGAACAGCGGGTACCGCGTTATTATATCACCAACGGTTGATGAATTGTAATCCTTGCTAACAACCGCAAACTCGAACTCTCCGTCCAAATCGTCCTCACTTTCCTCAGGAGCGTAAATGCGATTTGTGTTTTGACTATCGAAATTATAGATATCGTCATCGTGTAGACCGTTTTCGTTGCGAAACTCTTCAACAACCCTGGCGGCGATATCCGCAAGGTTGTTAGAAGAATTGCCGGTGAAACTTGGAGATACAGAGCTCAATGAACTGCTGCCTGTTGCCGTCGGTGGTAGTCTGATCATTTTGCATAAAGAAAGAATGGGTGGTTGTAGTGAAATGAAAATGGGTGAAAGAGGTTATATACAAAGGGGTTAGTGGGCGGGGTGGGATGAGGAGGGGTAGTGTACGCGTTTCTAGTGGGAACAAAACTATTTCTCTTGACAATGATTTTTGTATGACTTTTACTTTTTATATAAAAATTTTATACAATATATTATATAGAAACCATGGGTTAGCCTTTATTAGTTAAAACATTTTGTTTTTGGTTTTATATCATTGATTCCAACGGAATTCGTCTTGTTTCGCTATAGAATTTACGTCAATCTAGTCGCGGTGCGTGTTTATTTTGTCGCTGCCAGTTTTATTTTTTGTCCGTCCAATTTGGACGAATTCGTGAGAGATCTTAGGCGCAACTTTTTTGTTCGCCGGATATTTTTATTTAAGTATGTTAATTTGCTGTATTTTAGTGTAAACGATATTTTTTGCTTTATTTTCTATTACGTAATCCGATACCGACCGAATTCGTGTCGATTAATCAACTTTTAGTGCATATGCCGTCGATTCCGACCGATTTGGAATCCATTTTTAATATTTAAAAAGCAAAAACACCAGCCCGACGCGACACATCCGGTAAGAAACCTCACACCTAGTTAATTAATCAATGAATTTTTTTCTAAATTCAAATTTTTTATTCTCCATGGGCTCAAACCTAAAGCCTAAGACTGAGTGTTTAGAAGGTATTGTCTCTATGTATAAGTCAATAAGTCATCAACCCTATAAATAAATCTAATAACTTTTAAAAAAACCACATATCTTTATTAAACTTATCTGTACTATATAATAAATAAAGGTTCTTAATGTCACATGGCATTATACAAAATAGCTTCTTATAAAATTTTTCCACCTCTCTCTCTTATTAAATACATTTTCCTTATTATTAATAGTTTATATTTAACTTTTTTTTCTTTCTTAATCAAGTTTTTTTCTCTTTTTAATAATTATTTTTTAATTTAAAATTTTAATACAAACATAGATATATTATTTAGTTTTATATAAATATGTTGTATTAGTTATTAATATTAAGCTTTTATAAGTAACAAATTTTCACGTTGATTTAGATAAATAATTAATTTCAAATAAAGAAATTTTAACTTTATGTTTGTTTTGCAATGAAGATTAATAAATGCTAAAAGTCAATCACTATAAATGATTTGATTTATTTTTGAGACAACCTATTTTAACGCATGGTAAGTTATATGTTTCATTATCTAAATTTGAAATAAAAAATAAAACGAAACTACTAATTTTGATATGTAGGTTAAAATTACAAATATTGTATAAAAAAATATTTAGAGATTTATGATTTTTCAACAACTTTATTTTCATATTGTGTAATATGTAATTTATTCTACCATATATTATATCTTTATATAATTTGAACATATTTGCATTTTGTTATTATCAAAACAAATTTATTTATTCTAACTCGTGTTCTACCATATATTATATCTCATATTATATCTTTATATGCCATTACACATGAGTGATCCTTACAAAATTTTTCTCATTTCTCTCATGTTAAATATATATTTCTTTTTTTTATTGATAGTTTAATATTTTATTCTTTTTTTCTTTTCAATCTATTATTATTGAGATTGCGGTTTTCGTCCTTATGGTTTGTCAAAATCTGCGGTTTTAGTCCAATAGTTTTCTCTCATCTCTCTCATATTAACTATGTTGATCCTTACAAAATTTTCTCTCGTCTCTCTCATATTAACTACATTTCTCTTTTTAATATTCCATTTTCAATTTTTAATAATTTCATTCAATTTTAAAAGAATTAATACCATCATAAATATGTTAATTTGTTTAATATAAAATTTATTGCATTAGTTATTAATATTAGATTTTTATAAGTAACCAATACGAAACGGGCGGGTTTCTTTAACCAATTAAAGTATCAAACATTGTTCTTGTCAAAACAGTTTAAGATTAGAATGTGTTTTGTTCCACGAGTTGGTTTAAAAAAGTTGTCATTTACAACTAAGTTTTGATAAAGAAAATAACAAAGAAATAATTTATGATTTATGAAATTTCTAACAACTTTTTAGTTTCAAATTGCGGAATGTGTAATTTTTTTACTGTTTATATCTTTATATATGTGATACATTTTTTTTGTATTTCATGTTATGTTATTATTTAAAATATACTTATTCTAACCCGTGTGCTGCACTGGTAACTAACCTAGTAAATAAATATATAAGTCGGAATAAGAAGAAAACAATATATCATTATTGAAAACGTTTATTATACAAGATTTGTTGAATTTTCTTGTTTCTTTGTGGAAATGGAAATTTACTGTCATTATTAAAATATCGCAATGCATTTGATATGGTGTTAAAGATGATTTACCTCTAAAATGCTGTCCTGAGCTTCAATCCCTATTAGGATGGTTTGTAAATAATAAATTGGCTATTAAGAAAACTTTTGTTATTAAAATTTAATTTTCTTTGGGTTATCAAAGTTCCATTGAAGTATTTATCGATGAAAATGTATAGCAGTTTAATTATTTTGTTTTATTTCTTAAGTACCTTACTAATTATGACAACATATTTTAATATTATATTGTGTTTCGGTTTGGTCAATTTGTATAGACGTCATACGTTTTTAGAAATAAAATGCATGACGTAACTAATGTGAATATGAATTATAGAATTAAACTACCACATTTCAAACTCAACAATTGCACAGTCACTTGAATTATTATTATTATTATTATTATTATTATTATTATTATTATTATTATTATTATTATTATTTTGTTTACTAGAAAAGTATGAATTAGTTGTCAAATACGCAACTACAAAATCAGTACGTACTGATGATTGGCCTACCGAATATCGGTAATCTATTTTAGTTGTATTTTTGTTCAAAGAAATAAAACTATAATCATGTTCGGTCATCAAATCAGTTTTTAAAGTACATATCTGGTCAAGATTGACCCAACCAATTTATGAAAATAGTCATTTGAAAAAAAACGGCCCGTAATATAAAATCTTCTATTTCCTATTTCTGGCGACATGATCACAGAACACCACCCTAATCAGATGCATCATGGGAAGATGGGTGATTTTTATAATGACGATCACATTTGTAATGAAGAATAGAGAGAAATTGGGAATGAGCCATGTGATCTTTGTTGGGTTTCAACGGTGGATCGGAACGAAAACGGACAAACTTTTTAACCCGTTTTAGTTAATTATTTCGTTTCGATAAATATTGATCAATATTAATATCTAAATACATAAACGAACTATAAAAACGCAGCGGATGATTAAACGATTAAACGAACCATAAACCGAAACCCAAAACCCGGATCCGATTACAACGTTACACGAGTACGATTAAACAAATAAATCAACCATAGAAAAGGTTAGACTTTATACCTCGGTTATAGAAACCGGGTGAGACACCGAGTGATAACGAACTAAGCTAGGAGATCGACACAATCAAATCTGACAAACTCCGGCAACGACGGCGGCAAGCGGCGGCGATGGCGGAGGTTCCAGTGAGCAGCGGCTGTGGTTCCGGTGATAGCGCTGATGACCAGTAACTGCAGCAGCTCAGCGGCACCAGTAAAAAGGACAGCAGCAGCGGCTCGACAAAGCGGGCTCGCCGGAAAAGCGAGCTCGCCGGAAAACGGCGCGGCGGCGATGGCTGGACCGCGGAGGAAAGCGGCGAGCAACAACAGTAACGGAAACAACAGCGCAGAAAGCAACAGCCGGTTGAGGTGGTGTTCCGACGAGTTGTAGCGGCCGGCGGAGGGTGGCGGCGTTTTTCCGGTGGCCGGAAAAACTGCCGGCGGCGGCGTTTGTATTGTGGACAGCTAGGGTTTTTCTTGGTGAAGATCATTGTTATAATAATAATTTATCATACTATATATATTAATTAATCTAGGGTTTAAATCAAACTTAAACCCATTCGGGCTTTTAGCCCAATCACCAACTAAAAGCCTAGTCCACAAAGGTCCTTGATTAATCATGTCTAGCCCAGTTAACGATTAAGTGGGCTCGGTGTTCGTCATTCTCGGTGTAACTATTACCGGGCCATATTCGGGTCGGTCCGCGTTGACTTGACCCGAACCGACCATATATTTCAACAGTCTCCCACTTGGACGAATTTGGATCAAGTAGCACAACGCTGACAGCTAGAGGCGTTATAGCTACACATAGCTGTCCCCAACCGATTATGACATTTTTAAATGGGATTACTCCATAAAATTGTAACCAACTTTGCAAGTTGTTCCAATCAGGTCACTGATATAAACTTTTGTTCAAATCAGGTCACTGAACTTTCATTTTTGTTCCAATCCTAGATATTTTACCTGAATAGCAGGTAATCTAGGTTTTTTTTAATTTTCAATGTTTTTACTTTACATAATAACTTTTAAAGATTGCGAAAATTAGTAAAAATGTGAAATATAATTTTAAAATTCCGAAAATTTTTTAAAAAAAGTTCAGAAAATTGAGGTTCGTTTTTGAACCAACGAATCAGCGCGTTTTCAACACGTTACAACTCGATTTAATAGAAAAGGCTCGTTTAAGCGATTTTTTCAGTTCATTTAAGCACTTAACAGCTCGTTTAAGCGATTTTTCAGTTTGTTTCAGCACTTATCAGCTCGTTTAAGCGATTTTTCCGTTCGTTTCAGCACTTAACAGCTCTTTTAAGCGATTTTTCAGTTCGTTTCAGCACTTAACAGCTCGTTTAAGCAATTTTTAGGTTCGTTTCAGCACTTAACAGCTCGTTTAAGCGATTTTTAAGTTCGTTTCAGCACTTAACAGCTCGTTTAAGCAATTTTTAGGTTCGTTTCAGCACTTAACAGCTCGTTTAAGCGATTTTTAAGTTCGTTTCAGCACTTAACAGCTCGTTTAAGTGATTTTCAGTTCATTTCAGCACTTAACAGCTCGTTTAAGCGATTTTTCAGATCGTTTCAGCACTTAACAGCTCGTTTAAGCGATTTTTAGGTTCGTTTCAGCACTTAACAGCTCGTTTAAGCGATTTTTAGGTTCGTTTCAGCACTTAACAGCTCGTTTAAGCGTTTTAAGTTCGTTTCAGCACTTAACAGCTCGTTTAAGCAATTTTTTAGTTCGTTTCAGCACTTAACAGCTCGTTTAAGCGATTTATAGGTTCGTTTCAGCACTTAACAGCTCGTTTAAGCGATTTTTAAGTTCGTTTCAGCACTTAACGAGCTGAAAAATCACTTAAACGAGCTGTTAAATGCTGAAACGAACTAAAAAATCACTTAAATGAGCTGTTATGTGCTGAAACGAACCTAAAAATCGCTTAAATGAGCTGTTAAGTGCTGAAACGAACTAAAAAAATCGTTTAAACGAGCTGTTAGGTGCTGAAACGAACTAAAAAATCACTTAAACGAGCTGTTATGTGCTGAAACGAACTGAAAAATCACTTAAATGAGCTGTTAAGTGCTAAAACGAACTTAAAAATCGCTTAAACGAGATGTTAAGTGCTGAAATGAACCTAAAAATCGCTTAAACGAGCTGTTAAGTGCTGAAACGACCTTAAAAATCGCTTAAACGAGCTGTTAAGTGCTGAACGAACTGAAAAATCACTTAAACGAGCTGTTAAGTGCTGAAACGAACTGAAAAAATCGCTTAAACGAGCTTTTTATGTTAAAACGAGTTGTAACGTGTTGAAAACGCGCTGATTCGTTGGTTTAAAAAAAATAAAACTAACCCGAAACCCGTTTTGACCTGTTCCGACCTTGACCCGTTCTAACCCGAACCTCAATTTTCCGAACTTTTTTTTGCAAATTTTCGAAATTTTAAAATTATATTTCGGATTTTTACTAATTTTCGCAACCTTTAAAAGTTATTATACATAGTAAAAACATTAAAAATTAAAAAAAAAACTTAGATTACCTGCTATTCAGGTAAAATATCTAGGATTAGAACAAAAATGAAAGTTCAGTGACCTGATTGGAACAAAAGTTTGTATTAGTGACCTGATTGGAACAACTTGCAAAGTTGGTTACTATTTAATGGAGTAATGCCTTTTTAAATTCATAACCAAAATATATTGGAATACCTTATTGCAAGATAATGAATTTATAGTAATCGTTGTCATCTATCCTTTCCGTATAAGACATCAATTTAACAATGAGACATGGATCAAATCAATCTCATATAGTGTTCAATTATTGTAGTTCTCGATATAGAGTCAAAGTGGTCCAATCAAACACACAGTAAGTTTGGTTGAGGCCTCACACTTTACCAGTTTGAGTCAACGAGGGCGCCAAGATGTCTAACTGTTACATTTTAATATAAGAATACAGAATCTCATCTTGACTACATACAACTCCCACTGAACTCCAGAACATTCCCAATCAATGCCTTTATGGCTGGCAGTTACGCAACAGCGGTTAACATGATCAAAGAATATTCCTCGGTAAACGAAAGTTCTAATATTTATCTCAGGTCTAAGGATACTAAATGAGCATACTATTATCAAAACATCTTATGATCAAGATCCATGAAGATTATTTGATGCGAGTTACATCCAACGTCATTCATAATGAGGTCTGTGAGTTTGGAAGTCAACTGCTTGAGTCCAAAGTCAGAATAGTCTTAATTCAGAATCGTTCCCACGAGTCCAACCGACTATGGATAATTTAGAATACAATATTCACGGATTAAACGTATTAAAATGAACATAGTTGTATTGTTCAACGTTTGCATTTAACCATTAAATCAAAAGTGAACAGAGAAGTACAACTGATTAAACGTTCATACATCCAAATACTAAATCAAAACAAATCACTAACAAGTCTAAGCCCAATAGCATCTCTATGCTTGTCCTGAGTCATTGGCTTAAACACTAAAAAACTTCTAACCACTGGCTAAACACTTAAACAGTGACCTAGTTGACAGCTAAGTTCTAACTTGAAATGTCTATTTTGAATATTTTCTTGGTTAATTAACATCAATATATATTTTGAACATATATTATTTTCTTTTTTAATTCAAACAACGATAATAAGCATACATAAAAGGAATAAATAATTATTTTTATTGTTATATGTGATACATAAGTTAAATGTGATCAAATGACATGCTCATTTTCTTTTTACCATTCTAAGCTACATTTTTAATCGGGAATCACTAAAAATATAAGAAAACATGTTTTAGAATTAACCATCTTTTTTTGCTAACGCGACTCTTTGGTTAAAAAATTCTATATGGTTACACTTTTGTAATTAACGCGAGAACAACTATTTAGTCATCACTGAATACATCTTAGCATGCTTAACTCAATTTTGAAGATGTGATTTTTTGAACAACGATAAATAATTAACAGGGGAATTTGGGAACTACAAGAGAACGAAAATTGTAAATCAAAGAGAAACATTCATCAACCCTCCAAGTAACACGAACAAACAAAATCGAAAAACCAAAACAGAATGCTAAAACTTAAAAGTGTAGAAGGAGCAACACCACTTTGACCAACTAATAGCTTGTAATATGAATTTGTGGTTTATCCACTAGAATGTTTGTGTTCTAATCTCTTCTATGATCTTTGAATTTGATATTTTTCTTAATGAACACCTGTGCGTTCTTTGCTTCCCATATGAACAAAAAAATTGTATAAATGCTGACGTGATATAATTTTTCCCCGGTTTTGTTGAAAATGCACCGGCATTGTTGATCATAGTCTAATAAACAAAAATTTACTTGTGCAATCCCAGACACTCCACCTCAAAATCTCTGTCCACATATCTTTTGTAGACGAACAAAAAATGTGTTGGCTGCACCATGTTATTATATTTTCTATATGTTTATATGGTTTTTTTAATGCATAGTTAGACCTGTTGTATTCTTAACACGCCTACATAAAGGGTATCTTTATTATAATAATATTAATCTATAATTCAATGTCATAAACATTTTTATGCTATCAGAGCCATAAAAACTAATTGCCTAGCTGCCATTGCATCGAAAACTTCCGAGTTGTCACTTCCAACCACGTTTCCAGTCATTTGCTTCACTATTATGTCCTCCTTTCTGATCAATTGACGACAAGCAAGAATGGTAAGAATTTTTTAAAAGTCGGGTACATTTGAGGTATTTAATTACCTGGGGTTGATTTTTCTTTTTAATCACAAATAGGGTAAGGGGGGGAGGGGTGGTGGATGTGATGCAATTTCTCATCACACGCCCCACACAATCAAATTGCGTCATACCACCAACCCCAAATCCATCACATGTGATGGATTTTTACTAGGGTGGTGGTGTGGTGTGATGGTTTTTCACCCAACCCCAAATCAAATGGTCCTCCTCATCCAACGGTCATCCCCAACGGCTCAATTCCTTGGTTTTCACCACATCACACGCGTGATGGCCATCACGCAATGCTCCTCCCTCAAGCTTGATAAGGCACTGGCGGCGGTGTTGATTAACCCATCACGCGTGATGGGTGGTTCATCACGCGGTGCCCCGGGTGCCCTAATAGTATTTGATAATGACGAATAAGGGTTTGGGTATAAGTGTGTAAGGCAGCCCATAGTGGGCGATAAAACACCAAATTATGGGGCGACAAACCATTTTAACACCCCACCCCCTGGGCGATAAAAGGGGGGGGGGGGATTGAGAAATACTCCTCGCCTGTTTGTGTTTGTGTGTATATTATTATATATGTGTGCGTGTGATATATATATATATATATATATATATATATATATATATATATATATATATATATATATATATATATATATGGGGCTACAATTTTGCTGACTGGTTGTCACGTGTCGCAATTCGCCCAAATTTGTAGTTCATCCACTACACATGAGGAGTGTCAGATCAAGAAACCTAATTTCCATTGATAGTGACAAATAAGCTTAATCTTGTTTGATAGTGGCGAATAAGCTTAATCTCGTTTGATAGTGGCGAATAAGAGTGATTTGACAAGAGTTTACGTGACTAGATGTTATTTATACAATTTCTTATCAAACCTTCTCAACCTAAATACACAACCATCTCTAAAATTTTATGGTTGATATAAAGTGTACCGGGTTTATGATTATTTCTCAAAACCAACAAATTACCGGCTAAAGGATTGGAACTAAAACATCGTGTAATATCGAAGCTGATCAAAGAGGCATTGTGAATTGTGATGAAGTTTCTTTTAAGAAATGATTATCTGGGTATTTAAATGACGAGATATAAATGTGAATGTTATTTTTGAAAGATATAAATGCATGTGATATGTGAATATTAAGAAGCAAATATCTTCAAAAGCTCTTACTGTGAAAGTTAAAGAGAAGTGATTTTTGGAGATGATATGAAAGTGATTTATAAGATAAAGTAGCTTTTGAACCCGTGTATTACACGGGATTTTTAAATGATAAAAATATACGGTTCGTTATTTGAAATACAAAAAAAGTTAACCGTGTAAAAAAATGAAATATATAGTAAAAACAATAATAAGTTTAGAATCTCAAATTTACAAATTTGAGAAAATCCCTTTATATACAACATTTATAGTTTTATCATAAGTATTCTCTTCATTATCCAATATCACAAATTTAAGACCACATTTGCAATAACGCAACATATAGTTGTCTATTGGAAAAATTATGACACCATAGGTACAAACCAACTCGGAAAGAGATTGTCATCGGCTCTTGTTACTCGTCATAACAAGGCATACATAAAGCAAAATTTGTCTTCTATAAAATTTTGATTGGAAGCTTTTTATCAAACGGAGTCAAAGTAACTCTGTGTATAGCATGACCTTTGCCAATGTCATTGCCTGATATCTACCTCTATAACCCTATTACCAAAAGACTTACTATAAACCTTATTCCGTTACATAATCCATTCTTCTTATCAATATTTAGTAGTAACATAACCGGGACACCAACCTTCGATATATGTTTTTTATATGTTATTTTCAACTTGGCTAAGATGATATGTTAGCCAAGTAAACTATCCAAGTCAATAAAATATAATACAGTTAACCATTTTAAATATTGAAAAAAAGGTAGATTATATAATATTATTTATTTTGTAAAATTGCTTTGGTCAGCTTCAACACTATATAATTGTATTATATTATTTATAAAAATAAAAAGGTACAAATTCAGAAATTATATTTATTTTTTTGAATTGAATATGTGATCAATTATTAATTAAACCTTTTAAACAGAATGATAAGTTTTCAAATAAAGTGGATAATAACCCGGTTATAACCCATGGATGTCAAACCATTTGACCCATAATCTATTTATAGTATAGATTAAGGAGAAGATAAAATAGAAATTAGGAGGAATATAGTTAAGATATATCATCCTCATTAATTTTGTTTATTAGTACAGTAAAAAGTAAGATAAGATGATTTGAATTTATGAGCATTTGATTTTCGGATTTTGTGAACGTGAATTCATTAGATTCTCACTATGCAAATCAAAGTGAAGTTCAATCAACAAAAAATCTCTTATGCATGCAGATTGTCTAGTTTTTCTATGTATATGTTGGTGGAACATGTGAACACAAATTATCTTCAAATAAATATTATACTAGTAATTAAAATGCATTCTTATTTGCCAATAGTAATTACAAATAGAGGCTATGTTTATTTACTAATATTAAAGGAAATTAACCTTATTCATCACTATCAATAAAAATTAAGGTTTTTATGTGACACCTATACCTAAATTATTATTCGCCACTATCATATACCATTACCTTATTTGTAACTAAAAAATAAGTCAACCCCCAAGGGGATTAAGTATCTCAAATACACCCTACCTTTTTAAAAAAAAAAATCGAATGGTAATGATTTACGCCATCACTTGGATCCTCAAAATAGATGAAGCTTTATCCGGTTTACATCGTTACCAACATTAAAAATATGTTTTGAATCCTTGATGACACCATAGTCATGTAGTCGTCATGGTTTAAGCTTTTCCAACTCCACGCAATAAGCTATACGGTACTTAATCATACCGATGACACACCACCACTCATAAGACTTACAAATCGTCAGTTAAAATCGATTATGTTATCCTATAATGGATATATTAATTATGATGATTTATTGGTATGTGTTCTTGACACAAACATGTTGAGATCCGTATCCATTTTCTTCAAGAAAAAGTTTGTATCCGTCACACACGAGTGTTACACCTTCCCTCTTTGTCACACTATGCCGACACATTCATCAAATATCTCCTACGCTAGCTCATATAATGTTTTCGATCTAGTTTGAGTGTCCGCTCTGATGACGTTCCAAATGTAGGGAATCGTAGAAACATTATATTATTGTATCCTGTATGTGTTTATATACTCAATACATATTTTTTTCTAACGATCATTTGCATCACTGATCGGCACTTACTCACGCGATCATCTCTATTTCACTTTCATGAGGAAACCTCAAACCGATTCCATCAGATTTTAGAGAAAAAAATTGGCATTTATGATTTGAAGACTTAATATTTTCCAAAAGAAATAAAGTAATTTATAATGTTTAATTTATAGTTATTTTAATTTAAGCGCCCGTCCATATGGATGTGTGTGAAATGGCGCATTCTTGTTTTGCGTTGTTCTTACACGTGTTTTATATATAGGGGGAGAGTTGGAGCTACCATTCTTGTTTGTAAAGCAAGATAAAATAGAATATGATGGTATGCTTGCTTTCACCAATCTAATCATCCAAGTGAAATCTTTTCCTAGTGATATATTGTTTGACTAACTTTTGCATAATCATTATCAAAGGAATGCTATGATATTTGGTGGTGGTGTTATTATTTATATATATATATATGTATGTATGTATTGAATCATTTTAGAAGTTTTTTTACAGTGAGAAGTGCGAGAAGTGAAGTTGTAACTCCATTAATATCTAATTTCACTCCATTTCTTATGTGTAGTTGCGTTGTGTAGGTGCATATGTATGTGTGTAGGTACGTATGTTTGTATATGTGTATGTATGTTTGTATGTGTGTAGGTACATAGGTTTGAATGTGGCTCGGTACATTTATATGTTTGTAGATTGGTTTGAATGTGTAATTAAGATATAAATACAACCAACCTACATATATGTATGTAACATCATATGAAAGGGAGTGAAATTAGGAATTAATGGAGTTATACCTTCACTTCTCGCACTTCTCAATGTAATATCACTTCTTGTAAGATCCATTATATATATATATATATATATATATATATATATATATATATATATAAGATGCCTTTAATTTAAGATAATATTAACAAGAATAAAATAGGTAGATTAGACCATTCACAACATTGGAGTCCCAACATTTAATAAAACAGGAATTTAAAATTGAAGGTTTTTTCATAGTATTCTGTCATTAATATCTTAGCAAGCAAGAGTAACACAACACATCATTTCTATGTGATTTCCAAAGGATACACAACCACACATGTTAAAATTGGAGTGAGCTAGCAAAACGGAAATTAGAAAACCTTTTAAAATATAATGATCCTTTTGTTTTCTTGTCAAAACCTAAAGATGAAATGAAGTTAAATCTTAAATCACATATTCCTATCCAATTTTTAAGACATAAAAAACAAGAAAAAAAAATCCGCACGAAGTTTGAGAGGTCAAACGCCAAAAGAGTTGTATTAAAGAAAGAATCGGATGTGAATCGAACATAATCAAGACCAACAAAATTGAGCTGAAAAGCTTTAACTTGCTTTTTCTTTTTACAGTCAAACCGTCGCCCTTAATTCACAAACTTACATCTATTTATTGATACTTACAATGTGACACTCAACTTAGAGACTAGAAGTGTGACATTCATTGGTACATGTTTTGCAAATATATCATAGTTGCGGGTTTATGTTAGCGGAAGACTTTGATTTATTAAAATATTAATTTATATTGAAAACTTACTCGAAAATTAAATAGCCAAGTATTTGATTTACAAAACATTGTTTCATATTATTACAAGGATTTAATAAAATCGAATCATCTTCACATCACGAGCATCTAACTCCATAAGTGACTCTAATTCCTTGCTACTGTTGCTTAACTGAATTGCCTGAAATGTAGGGGGCGGGGGATACGTGGACGTTGACTGACTCTCAAAACATTTAATAAATCTTTTACATGTCAAGATAGTTTTCTTGAACAACTCAGCAGGAACATCTTTTATTTTCGGGATTGTATCACTGTCATACACACGCAATTCAGAGGTCCTCCGAGCACATAGGCCGTTGGAGAACTGGTTATGACTGACATTAGCATACATGCTAGGTCAGTTATGTTTGTATCTAGACACATGTATACTCCCCTTGAGTTGTTTTTATTTTATATCTTGTATGTTAGAGATCAAATAATCTGTTATAAACGTTTGACTGACTCTTTAAGATAAACAACTCGTTTATCTTATTGAGTATAAATTTTTTTAACTGATTAGAAAAGGTTTAAGGTGTTCACCTTTATTATGATGATCAGCTTTCTGTGTTGATTTCTTTATGTGCGTCACATCGGACCTATAGTAGGAGAATAACTTTTGTAAATATCTAGATCGAACGATCTAGCTTTAGACATTTAGTCTAATTTGCATAGCTTTAAATCTTGATAAATCATTTGTTTGAATATAAATTTCGACATGTAGTCTTCCTACTTATTTATCAATTATGTGTTATGTTTCTTCTTCTCGAAGAAACGTATATTTATGTTTCTTTTTCAAAAAGAAACGTCAATTTGACCATAACCTTTGTATGTGGAACTATATGTTTCTTAGTCGGAAAGAAACATATTTTTGACTATACTCTTGGTATTCTGAAAAGCTAAAAATACATATTTAAATGGATTACTATTTTGTCTGCTAAATAGTGTAATCTCGTGATGTTGAGCCTTTTGCAATTATCACTACCATGCAGCTAACTAATTACTTTACAAAGGAACTTTGAGCTAAACATGTTCTATTTCAACTTGACAAGTTGGGCGTTACTAATACCTAGGGGTGTTCAAAACCATCCGAATCTGAATCCGTATATGAATTATCCGACTATCTGTATCCAAGCTATCCGAATTTTTGGATATTCGAAAATTTGGATATCCGAATCCCGGATATCCAAAAATTCGGATTCGGATATCAGTTTCCTGATTTTCGGATATCCGAATTATCTGGTATTTTAATTTTAATAATTTTTAATTTTATTTTATATTATACATAATATAACACAAACCCTATGTAACACACACAAGTCATAACAGACAAACACAACCCTCGTTCATCACACACACAATCCTTTTTAGCCTAACCCTCGCCGTCGCCGGTCACACAAACCCTAGATCACACACATCCATCTCTGTCTCTGTCACTTTGTCTCATACAGTGGCGTCTCCGTCATCTGTCTTTGTCTCCACCAGTCAGCCAGTCAGCCGTTGTCCGTCTCCGCCAGTCCCTTTCAGTCAGCCGTCAGTCCCTTTTAGAAACTTGTTATTTGATTGTATGGTTGGTTTGTTGGAATTAGTAACTTGGTATTTGGTTGTTGTATGTTTGATTGGTTGGATTTGGAAACTTGAATTCTTAAAATGATATATGGTTTTTATTATTAAATAAGTTTTTTTTCTTTTTCGGATATTCGGATATTCGACGTTCGGATATCTGAAGTTTCGGATTCAGATTCGGATAGTGATTTTCACTATCCGAAAGGTTCAGATATCAGGTTTTGGATATATGAAACTTCGGATATCCGGTTTTGAATAGCCCTAGTAATACCTGTTTTGGTCAAAAATCTACTAAGGATAATGTAACCAAATTCGTTTGGTGAGGATTAGTGCTAACTTAATAAGAACAGTAATGAATCGGTTGCAAACACAAGCACAAGGATTTGTTACGAGGAAAAGCCTTGATCTTTAGAGGATCGCTGGCATAAAAACCTCGGGTGATGACAATTGTCTATCACCTCTTTATTAATCACAAAATCGGGTTACAAAGGTGAAGATCACGATCTGTATTACAATATTTCTAAGTGTGAGTGTTGTTCTAGAGAGAGTTTTCAGAGATACTAAAGTGTGCGAGAGTACAAGTGTGTTTCCTAGCTGATCAATAATCTCGATATATAGAAAATAAAGCTAACAAAATATCCTATAAATGCGCCACTCTTCCCACTAGCCGTTCCCATCTCTTTGACAACATGCTAGAAGTCTCCAGTAGCGAATTATGAGGACTCAGTCATAGAGCCGTTATACCTATCAAACACAACACCACTCAAACACAATTATTAGTAACAACATACTACCGAGGATCCTTGATCCTTCACTACCTGGAACATATATCAAGGATAATTTATCCATAAGTCTTTTAAGAATATAGGATCCTCAGCATAAATTTTATACGCTAACAATTGCCGCCAAAATGGCGGGTGTTTATGCAATACAAATGTCATTTTGAATTTTGATATCCCTGCAAAAGATAAACGATTAGACGTGTGTCAGAGGCAGTTATTATCAATAAACTCATGGTTATCCGCTGCCTATATATGTGATCATCTTAACCCTTTTATAACCACACAATCCAGCATCCTTTCAGGTATCTTTCTTTCTTTTCTTTTCATTTTCTTTTTCTCGATCATGTCTACTGCATCTGTCTCCTCTTCTTTTTCTGGCCACTCAGATCTCGATGAACTCCGTCCGCAAGGCATCCTTGAAATCTGAGATCTGCAAGTTCACAGATCCAGAGATTGACGATATTCGACCACTCTTTGTGGCCAACACCATTTTCCGACCATTCGACTCCACAACCCGCAGCGACTGTGTATCGAAGAACTGGGTATGTTTTCCAGCCCAACCTTTCTTGATAGGCTTCAAATAAACCTTTCCTGATTTTACCCAAAGCTTTTTCACCTTGACTGGAATCAGTTATGTCTAGGCTATGCCGATGTTATGGAGGGTTCTTCGTGCTGTAGAAAAGATAATCAAGGAAGAAGGCGTCAACTTCGGCTTGTCGGAACTAGCATACCTGTACACCTTGGTTACTCACGGTTCCAAGCGCATTGTTTTTAAATAGAAACCTCATCAAGTAATCCCCATCTCCAAGGTTACCAAGAATGTTACACTTTAGAGGAACCAATTTTTCTTCATAAAAATGGATTTAATACCGGGTGGATCTGATTTACCCAAGAGGTGGATACAGAAGGGTAGGATCTAGGATCGTTAGGTAATAGCAGTAGGATACTTGATTCTTTGACTAACATCTTCTTTTTCTTGTACAATTGATAATTTTTCCTTGTTAGCTGAACTTCCTGGAGTTGCAGAAAAGGTCAAAAAATTTCTTGCACCGGATCCTAAAATTAGAACATTTCAAGCCAAGTTTGTAGAAGCTTTTCAGGAATCAAACTCAGAGTCAAACATGTCAAGTAAGTATCCTCATAATCAAGTTTAATATCGATTAATAAATAAATGAAAACTTATTTGTGAATCCTTGTTTATAGGTGCCCAGAAGTCCGGCAGATCTGTATCCAAGTTCTCCCTCGAAGACATTGATTGCATGCTCGTGAAAAAAGAGACTCCGAAGTCCACTCAAGTTCCCGAACCACGTCCAGTCACGACCCGAGCCAAGTCAGGAGCCAAAAGAAAGAAGAACACGGAACCTGAGAACCCCTTTGACACCAGAAACAGCTTCTCGAGATGCTCGCTGTTGTAAGGATCTTTTATCCTGATAGGCTTTATTGATAGATCAAGGATTCTTCTAATCTCGTCTCGTTTTCTTGTACAGGTCGTTAACTCTGCTCGAAGCCATCATGAGAAGATTGCCGGAGAATACGAGGATACTCTTGCTAGGATGAGGTCCATAGCCGCTGCAAAGGATAAAGCACTCGCCAAGATGACCAAGGAGAAGAAGCTAGCCGAGGATCATGCATCCACAATTGTTGTTCAAATGCAGGATGAGATAACCCGTGCTACCAACGAGGCAAAGATCTGGGCGGCTAAATCAGTTCTCTAAACCAGGATCAAATTGGTGAGTGAGGCTAGTGATCCTGCTTTTGACAAATCCTCGTGGGACATAGCGCAGTGGAAACAATCTTTGGCAGATTTGGGTGGAGGCGAGAATGAAGAGGATGCTGAAGCAGCTGACTGAACCTGGGTTGGAGCGAGTGGAATGAAGAGTGTGAAGGAGATGGATGAGGGGAAGGAAGCAGCAGCATATGGTGAAGAAGCTGCTTGAACGGGCGATGAAAGATATCAAAGACAAGGCCAGAGCCCGTTTTTTATTTTTTTGCTTATGTTTTTATGGATATTGGATAATGGTCTGTAATGGATAATAGTAACTAGGATAAAGGATCCATGATCCTTAAGACAATTTCTAGGGGTAGCAAAGGTGGAGGGATCCTCTGTTTGTGGGGATGAAGCCTTTGATGCCCCTGTTTTTATTTTCCTGCACTCTTTGAACAGTTAGTATCACTTGCTTAACCCGGGTGGATGGTCCATTTTTTGAATGGTGAAATCCGGGTTAAGGTTTTTCGGTAAGTCCAAGTGACATAATAATAATTTAAATCTTTTGACTATTCACTTGTTATTTGTTATTCTAAAAGTAAATTTGATATAGTCTTAGTCTTGTTGAAGTTTTAAGAAATATTTTTGAGAAAAAAGTTCTAAGGACAGGATATCCTTGTAAAAAGTATATAAAGGATCTTAAATCCTGACAAAAAAGAGTTAATGAAAGATTTTATCCAAGTAAATGTAAATTGATAAGTAGAAATCATACCATAAGGTCCAATTGACCTAAGTTATCATAAGTATTGATCCTTCCCTCATCCTTGTAAAGCTAAGTTAAGGATCTTGAATCCAAAAGTGTTGTTATTTCTGTAATCCTCATATTTGAACTTAGGATACCTGTGGCAAATAACTTATGAAATTAACTGGGATTAATAAACTGGGGACAAGCCCGTGAACTGGGGACAAGCCCAAACTGGGGACTGGCCCAAAGATACGGATGTTAACTAGGGACTAGCCCAAACCGGGATTTAGTCCAAACGTGAGATAACATGAAAATGTTATAAACCGGTGCTATGGTACGTCTACCATAAATCGTAGGATCCTCCATATAGCCGAAGACAACGAAATTGTCAGCCACTAAGCGTGTACTGGTCCCGCTGCCCTGGACTATACATTGGATAGCATGCGCTCCAGGGGAGAGTGTAGAAACTTTAATTTATTAGAAACGTGAAAACCTTTAAACCTTAGAAGATATGACCATCAGGGGTCATACCTTAATCGTGGGCTAGGCCAAGGGAAATACTAAAGTACGTTAAACGTGAAGGAGAGGTGGCCAACCTCTTAGTTATTAATCCTCTAATTAGAATCCTACATTCTTATTTAAACCTTGGCAAAAATAAACGTTAAGAATATATTATCCTTAGATTAATAAGAATCTTAAATGAATATGTGATCATATAGATATTACCAATTTTAGGATCCTTGATCCTCTGAGGATACTTGATCCTGATAAAAAAAAGTACTCTTGAGATGAATAGCATTCCATGCTCTTGGTAACCTGTCGTCTTCCATGGTGAGAAAATGATATGCCCCCTTTCCTTCTTCCGACTCAATCAGATAGGGACCTTCCCACTTAGGTGCTAGCTTTCCATCCGCCGAATTGGTTGTGTTTTGGAAGGCTTTCCTCAAGACTAGATCTCCTTCTTGAAATCTTCTGATCCTTATACTCTTGTTGTATGCCCCACCCATCTACCCTTTGTTGATATGCTGCCATCCTGATCTAGGCTAGATCTCTCAGCTCTTCAACGGTATCCAAATCTTCGAGAAGGATTTCTCTATTAGCTTCAGGATCACAATTGCTTGTTCTGGCTGTAGGAACCACCATCTCTATAGGAATTACTGCTTCTGATCTGAACACCAATGAGAAGGTTGTTTGGCCTGTTGCATTCTTTGGTGTTGTTCTATCAGCCCAAAGAACATAAGGAAGTTCCTCAGCCCACTTGACTTTCTTGGATCCTAGCTTTTTCTTCAAGTTGTTGATGATGATCTTGTTACTTGATTCTGCTTGACCATTGGCTTAAGGGTGAACTGGTTTAGAAGTAATCATCTTGATGCCCCAACTGCCACAAAAGTTAGTAGTTCTTTTCCCAATAAATTGTGATCCATTATCACAAACAATTTCAGATGGGATACCAAATCTAGTTATAATGTTTCTTTTAATGGAGAATATAACTTCCCTTTCTCTAACCTGAACGAATGCTTCTGCCACAATCCATTTAGAGAAATAGTCTGTCATAGCAAGCATAAATACCTTTTCGCCTGGTGCCTTTGGTAGCTTGCTGACAATATCCATTCCCCATTTCATGAAAGGCCATGAAGAAGATATATGATACATTGGTACTGCTGGCTGGTGAAGGATGTTTCCATGCCTTTGGAAAGCATCACACTTCTTTGAGTACTCCATTGCATCTTTTTTCATTGTTGGCCAGAAGTATCCAGTCCTAAGTATCATGGAGAATAATGCTCTCCCCCCTGTGTGGTTGCCGCAGTCGCATTCGTGGAAGTCTTGGAGTACCTCTTGTATTTCAGAATCCTCGATGCATCTCAAATAGGGACCTACAAGAGACTTTCTATATACAGTATCTTGTAAAATAATGATTTGTGATACCTTCAATCTGAAAGCTTTAAGATTTTCCCCTGTAGGGATTTCTCCATCTTGGAGGAACTTTTATTGGGAGGATCCAAGATCCTGACTTTGGAAACATCATTGTTAATTGGGAGGATCCAAGATCCTTGTTTCCTCCACAGTTTCCTGTTCTCCAATTGCCGGAGACAATATATGAATGATAGGAATCTTTACATCATTTGGGATCTTTAACGATGATGCTAAATTTGCTAAGGCATCTGCCCCAGCATTTTCTTCTCTTGGTACCTGCCTGATACTAAACGACTCGAAGGATTTTGCTAATTCCTTCACAATTTCTAAATACTTGATCATATTCTCACCTTTCACGGTATAATAGCCGTTAAAGTGGTTAGTTATAAGTAAAGAATCTATATAAACTTGAAGATACCTGATCCTCATTTGTTTGGTCAAAAGTAAACCTGCGATAAGTTCTTCGTATTCTGCCTCATTGTTGGTGGCTTGAAATGCACATGCAATGGACTGGGGTATTATGCCCCCCCTATGGAGATTTCAGCAGAATACCCAATCCTGTTACTCTTACGTTGGATGCTCCATCTGTGAAGAGGATCCAAGGATCCTTGGTTTCTTCTAGTTGCTAAACTTCCAAATCAGCTTCCTTCTACATGTCACTACTGAAATCAACCACAAAGTCTTCAAGCGTTTGTGAATTAATGGTTGTTCGGGGCTCATACTGAATATAATATGCACTCAACTTCACGGCCCACTTGGCCATCCTTTCTGACAATTATGGCTTTCTAAGCACATTCTTAACAGGATAATTAGTTTTTAAAACAATAGTATGTGTTTCGAAATAGTGTCTCAACTTGGTTGAGGCCATAATCAAAGCAATAATTAATTTTTCAAGGTGAAAATACCTGAACCCTGCATCTAAGAGGATTTTACTTACGTAATATACTGGGTTTTGTTGTCCTTCATGATCCTTGGCAAGAACAGCACTAACTGCATTACCTGATACGGCTAAGTATAAAGACACCGGCTCAACATCAATTGGCTTCATCAAAGCAGGCGCTGAGGAAAGATAATCCTTAAGAGCCTTTAGTGCATCCTCATGCCTTTGAGTCCATTTAAACTTTTTATTCTTCCTCAATATATCATAGAAGTCTTTGCACTTCTCTGAGGATCTGGAAATGAATATGTTGAGAGCAGCTATTCTTCCCGTCAATCTTTGGACATCCTTAGCATTCACGGGAGACTTCACTATCTGCTTGGGGCTCGCTTCTATTCCTCTCTTGGTCACCATGTATCCAAGAAATTTCCCAGCCTTAACAACAAAATGACATTTTGACGGGTTCAGCTTCATGTTGTACTGATCCAAGATATTGAATGCTTCTTCAAGATCTCTGAGGTGATCCTCAGCCCTCTTTGACTTCACCACCATGTCATCTATGTAGACTTCCATGGTCTTGCCTAACTGATCCTTGAACATCACGTTGACCAATCTTTGATATGTTGCCCATGCATATCTTAGTCTGAATGGCATAGCAATATAATAGTATATGCCGGTAGGAGTCATGAATGTTGTATCCTCCTGATCAGATTGTTCCATCTGAATTTGTTGAAATCCAGAGGAAGTATCCATAAAGGTAAGCATCTCTTCTCCTGCCGTCGCATCCACCATGGAGTCTATATGTGGTAACGAGAAAGGATCCTTGGGGCATGCCTTGTTTAAATCGGTGAAATCGACACACACCCTCCACTTTTCTTTCTTTTTAGAAACAACAACCACATTAGCCAACCATCGAGGATACTTAACCTCTCTGATCATACCGACCTTAAGAAGTTTTTCAACTTCTTTTTGTATGATCGCGTTTCTCTCAGGAGCGAATTTCCTTCGCTTCTGATAGACGGGTTT
Source organism: Bidens hawaiensis (assembly GCF_021521415.1). Taxonomy (NCBI): domain Eukaryota; kingdom Viridiplantae; phylum Streptophyta; class Magnoliopsida; order Asterales; family Asteraceae; genus Bidens; species Bidens hawaiensis. The sequence goes on along the minus strand of NW_027492023.1, from coordinate 6,043 downwards.
AATAGAATGATCAAGGCCCAACTTATGAGTAATTACCTCCTTAGAAATACCTGTCATGTCTGAATGTCTTAAGGCAACTGTGGATTTTCATCACTTTACGAAGGATACTATATACTCCTCAATCTCATTGGGGATACTGTATCCTAGGAAAACTTTCACGTCTGGATCCTAGGGTTCTAAGGATACTTCTTTTATATCTCGCTCTCTAGCCACTAGCACGTTCCTTGGATGCTGTTGTGGTTATTATGCTATCGTCTGTTTAGCTGTTGGCTTCGTGGATGAAGAATAATAATTCTTGGCTTCACTTGGTCACCATCTATCCTTACTACTCCCTAAGGAGTTGGTAGTTTGATGCACTGTTGGTAAGTAGAGGCTACAGCCTTCATTCCATGTAGCCAAGGCCTGCCAAGAATAACATTGCAACAAGATAGATTGTCAATAACACAAAATTTTTGATAAGAGTTTAACCCTTCGATGTATATTGGGAGTTTGATGTCCCCCATTGTTTTCTTGGTTTCGCCACTGAAACCAACTAACACTGATGTCCTCAGGATGATTTCTGAGTCTGGGATATTCATTTTCTGGAGTACATCATGTTGGATGATGTTGACCGATCTTCCACCGTCGACTAGGATCATGCGTACATCATAGTTAGTGATAAATAAGTTACAATCAAACCGTCGTGGTGTGGATCCTGGATGTTTGTTTTATCTTCTTCATCAAAGAAGACTCTTTTGTCAGTCCTCAAAGTGGTGGATATGACCGGTCGTTCCTCGTGCTCCACCTTGGTCTCTTTGGCATGTCCCTTGGCCGAGGAGAACAGAGTACCACATATATCTGAGCCGCCGAAGATGAAGTTGATCACTTGTGCATCTGTTGGAAGAGGAGTTGCTTTTTGCGGGACATCTTCAGGATCCTGGATCCTTGACATTTTTCTTCCCAAGAGTTCTTTTAAATGGCCCTTACTCAGGAGGTATCCAATTTCCCTCCCTAAACCAATGCAGTCGTCAGTCATATGGCCGAAATCCTCACGGAATGCACACCATTTGGATTTATCTTTGAATGTCGTTGACTTTTCATTTTTCTAGGGCCACCTTGCTCTGTCTCCGAGGTCCTTCATGGCACAAATCAAACCATGAGTATCCACAGAGAAGCAATACTCAGAAATGCTTGGGTAATATTCATCAATATCTTCTTCTACAACTGCTCGAACATTTTGATTGTTGAACTTGGAGTATGGCTTCGGGTTGTTGTTCCCGAACAAGGATCCTTGTTTCTTGTCAGGCGATTCTTTCTTCGTTTGAGCCCCTAACCGTTCTTGGACACTTTTGTCATCCTCTAGCCGTATGAATCTAAGTGCCATGTTCCTTACTTCATCTAAAGTCCTGCAAGGAGTCATCACTAGATCATCATAAAACGGGGAGCCCCTATTTAGTCCCATCTTGAAAGCTTCCACAACCGTATCCATATCAAGATTAGGGATCTCTAGGGCCTCCCTGCTAAACCTCGTAACAAAATCTTTAAGGGATTCATCATTAGGTTGGATAACTCTATATAAGTCACTAATTAACTTTACAAATTTCCTACTGTAAGAAAATTGGTTGTTGAACATGTTAACTAAATATGAAAAAGAAGTAACAGAATAGGGAGGAAGACTTAGCAGCCATTTTAGTGCAGATCCTGTTAGTGTGGATCCAAAACCCTTGCATAAACAAGCTTCCTTGAGTCTTTCAGGAATTGGATTGATCTCCATCCTCTCTCTAAATTGAGCCACATGCTCTTCCGGAGTAGTTGTTACATCATACACTTTCATGTTGGGGGTTTGAAAGCGTTTTGGAATCTCCGCATCACATATTGGTTGAGAGAATCTGGATAACTTGTTGCTTTCTTCAGGTATTTCTGGGATTGGACGGACCACCCCTGGTACGCTGGATATTATATCCTTAAGCTTTTGAAGTTCCTTAGCCATAGCTTGGTTGATACATGCATTCTGCATGGAACCATGATTAGCATCTAAGGATATAGAATTATATATGTTACCTCTCTTTTGCGTGAATGTTGGCATCCCAGAAGAATAGCTGAGGTAAGAAGCGTCTGCTACAGGAGTTGGTCCACCAGAGGAAATGGTTTGCATGGGGATAATATCTCCTTCATCGACCCGAAGACCTCTGATGTTGAAATCCTGAGGATCTCTGATTCTGGAAGAAGGATCCTTGAGGCTGGAAGTTATAGGATCCTTGGTGACACAACCCAGAGGATCCTGGTTGAAGGAACGATGATTCTTGATGAAAGATCGAGGATCCTTGAGTCTGCTGACCCACTGACCCTGACTGAAGGGTAGATGATCCTTGTTAAAAAGTCGAGGATCCTTGAGCCTGTTGACCTATGGACCCCGGGTTAATGATGGATGATCCTTGTTGGAAGACTGAGGATCCTTGAGTTTGCTGACTTATGGATCCCGATTGAAGAATAGATGATCCTTGAGTAAGTTGAGCCAAGGATCCCTAAGTGGTAAAATCCAGCATCCTAGGCATTAGTGGAGTTTGATCCCCCGCTGGCATCTTAGTCCTCTTGAGGTCTCCTATCACCTGAAGTATCCTTTGGTTAGTCTTATTCTGCTTCTCCATGTATGCTTTAACCTACGAAAACATAGCAGAAACATCATTGTTAGTATTAACCACCGAAGTGGCAGAAGTGGTCTTTGCGCTCTGGAAGACTGGTAGTTGTGTCTTGTTTCCAGCAGCAGTAGCCCTTGGTGCTCCTGTCAACGGAGGAGGCATCGGTGGTAAAGTTCTCGATAAGTGAGAAACTGATGAAGGTAAGGTTGATGAAGCAGAAGATTGTTGAGAGGCCATTGATAGTAATATGGGTATGAAAGGTTGAAAATTGATGGGGAATAATTTGGAATATAGCACCAATTGCCCCACGGTGGGCGCCAAATTTTTTTGGTCAATCTACTAAGGATAATGTAACCGAATTCGTTTGGTGAGGATTGGTGCTAACTTGATAAGAACAGTAATGAATCGGTTGCAGACACAAACACATGGATTTGTTACGAGGAAAAGCCCTTGATCTTTAGAGGATCGCTAGCATAAAAACCCCGGGTGACGACAATTGTCTATCACCTCTTTAATCACAAAATATGGTTACAAAGGTGGAGATCATGATCAGTATTACAATATTTCTAAGGGTGAGTGCTGTGCTAGAGAGAGTTTTTCATAGATACTAAAGTGTACGAGAGTACAAGTGTGTTTCCTAGCTAATCAATAATCTCGATATATAGAAAATAAAAGCAAACAAAATATCCTATAAATGCGACACTCTTCCCACTAGCCGTTCCCATCTCTTTGACCACGTTCTAGAAGTCTCCAGTAGCGAATTATGAGGAGGACTTAGTCATAGAGCCGTTATACCTATCAAACACAACACCACTCAAACACAATTATTAGTAACAACATACTACCGAGGATCCTTGATCCTTCACAACCTTGAACATATCTCAAGGATAATTTATCCATAAGTCTTTTAAGAATATAGGATCCTCAGCATAAATTCTATGCCCTAACAATACCCACGCTCCAACTTGAGTGTGTGTGTTGGGTTGGGGGGGGGGGGTTATTAGAATTATATTATTATCTAGTGTGATAATCGTCAATTTCAGGTTAACTCCGTTAACTCCGTTAACTCAACTCCGTCAATTCAAACTTAAGATCATTGAATCTATAACGCACACTTTATTACATTTAAACTAGGGTTTAAATGACGCTTAACACTTACTACATGTGTAGTGTTTTGGGATTTGCACCGAAACGCAAACGAGTTGACGCGAACGATTGATGAATAAACGAAAAATGTCAAAACAGTAATTATGTGATAATTATGTGTTAGACTTATGTGTTGTGTGATAACATCGTTATAAACACTAACTCAAGATGTAAACAAGTTAGTTAAGCTAGATAAGTAATACTTAGAAGTGGAGGGGCCAAAGTGTAACATGGTATTTTTATAAATAATAATAATAAACCCTAACTTATTATTATTATTCCCCACAATCCCGATCGGAAACCCACCCCCCCTTGGCTCCTTGGCTGCCGTCATCTATACACACACATACAACCATCAATTTCAACTTTTGATCGAAGATTAAGGTGCTAGGAAGGTATAAACAACTATCCTATGCATCCTTTATACTTGATTTTGATGTTTAATGGGTTAATTAAAAACCCTAGAGGCCGATTTTATGTGTGTATGTAGTTGATATCATTGTTGTTGATTTGATGATGATTTGATAACTAGATTGGAAATTGTTACATGTTAATTGTTGTGTCTTTGATTTGAGTTCAAACAAAAACCCTAATCATGTATGTAATGTGTAATTGATGTGCATGGGTAGTGTTTATGGAGTCTAGAGTGTTATATGAATGCATGATGGTCCATAAATAGTTAATATGTTGAGTTTGGATGCAAACAGTTTCTGGACAGATTGTGTTATTGATGTTTAATTGACTGTAACGAGGTGTAAATGTAAAAATTGGTTGAGATTATTGATACTACAGTAAACTAGGTTGAGTCTAGTTTCTAAAGAATATAAACTTGTAATTTTTGGACGTGGAAAAGTTAACTTTTATGATTTTACAAGAACGTTGTGCAAAGCTGAGCTGTTAGACCTGCTGTTAGGTTGTTTTGTAAATATTATATCTCATGAACTACAAGACCACTTGGGTTAGGTTGGTGATAACCGGATCGCAGATCGATCTTCGAGTAATAACTCGATCCTTGAAGCTGGTCAAACAAATCATCAATTCGGGGTAAAGGATAACGGTTCTTGACCGTCACCTTGTTCAACTCCCGGTAGTCGATACACATGCGGAAAGTCCTGTCCTTCTTTCGGACAAACAAGACAGGGGCTCCCCATGGCGATGAGCTAGGTCGGATAAAACCCTTATCCAACAAATCTTGCAACTGAGTGGACAACTCCTGAAGCTCCGCCGGTGCGAGCCGATACGGGGCTCGTGCTATGGGTGCTGCACCGGGGGTCAACTCGATTTGGAATTCGACTTGTCGTACAGGAGGGAGTCCGGGCAAATCCTCCGGGAAATCTCGCACAACAGGTATATCTTCAATTCGCTTCTCCTCCGCGGGTTTCTCAACAATCTGCGCCAAAACTGCCGGATGACCCTTTCGTAGGTACTTCTGCGCCTTCATGAGGGTAATGACGCTGGTGGTCATGCCGCTTCTCTCACCTCGGACCGAAATGATCTCGCTGAAAGGGGTAGTAACGTGGACTATCTTGTCGTGACATATAATTTCCGCTCGGTTCTCGGATAACCAGTCCATGCCGACCACGACATCGAAACTACTAAGCGTAAAAGGAATAAGGTCGATATCAAAGACATGACCTGCCAGTTTTAACTTACATCCCGCAAGTACATGAGTCGTTACTATAGTCTTACCGTCAGCTAATTCAACAGGAAACTTAGCATCTAACGGAGTTGGAGTTAAGTCTAAGAGTTGGCTAAAGGCTTTCGATACAAAACTCCTATCAGCTCCAGTGTCAAACAATACAGAAGCAAAACAATCGTTCACAGGGAACTTACCAGTCACCACGTGCGGATCATTGCGGGCTTGACCCGACCCAATTACAAAAGCTCTTCCTTTTCCATTGCTTCCACCACTACTGCCATTTCCATTACTTCCATTGTTGTCGTTCTGTTTCAGCTTGGGACAATCTTTCCTGAAATGACCTTCCTGCCCACATTCGAAACATCCCTTCGTCGTCATAGGTGGCTTAGGAGCACCCTTTGCCGCAAGGTCTCCTCTACATTCTTTCACCTGGTGACCCATCTTTCCGCATCTCTGGCACTTGACACGGTCACACAGGCCAACATGATGATAGTTGCACCTATTGCACTTCGGATATTTCCCAGCATATCCACTCGAACCCTGCCCGCTACCGTTGTTATTGTTGTTGTGACTCTGATTGTTACAGCTCCGAGTGAATTCGGGCTTACGGTAGTGTTGCTGCGGTGGGAGGTTCGAGGAC